>NC_136007.1:17138788-17738788 GCF_048128805.1 Centroberyx gerrardi
ATATGCTAATGTGCCTTGTGGTGTTTCCATACACGTTATATGATTTGGAAAACACACACACAATTTGTCACATTGGAGTTGCTTACTGCACTCCATTTATTGTCCATTTTAAAATTAATTTGCATTCAAAAGTCCATTCCTCGGTGTGGTTAGACAGGTGTAAACAAACAGAAACAATTTAAATCCATTCACCATTTGGCGGGAGCGGGGTTTGAACCCACGACCTCGTGCTCCCTAAGCAACAGCACTAACAGTTCTTCTCCAGTGAGGATATGCTGTGTGCTAAGGCAGTTAGAACTGAAATAAATAAATACTGAAGTTGATTCTACTGCTTTTATCCCTCCAAAAAATGTCTGTGTATTAAACCCCATCATGTCCTGGCGGATTGTGTTTTATACTGGCTTATATCAGCATTTGATCACTGTCAGCATCTTCTTCTTTGCCTGTTTTCTCATCATAGTCAATAATAGTAGTGCTGAGTTGAAAAGTAAAGTGAACATACCTAGAGGACTATAGCGTTCAAAGCTTAGTTTTGGAGCATATATGGAAGATTGTGTTATCTAAATTTCTTTTCATTTGAGGCTTTTGACAGACAATAACTTTTCACTTATAGTTTTGTTATAAATAATAACTGTCTGAGGTTTGTGACACTTTTACACCAACAGACTGTTAATATCCTCCTTTGAGAGTCAAGACCCACATGCGTCCACTTGTCTCAATATAGGAAGGAAGAAGGACCCTGTGTGCTCTCTGATGACTCCATAGCTCGGGCCTGATTACATCATGCATTTTGCCTCAGCTGGTCTATAATTTTAACTTGTAAGCACCTCTGGTTGATCCTGGTGCCAGCGCCCCTCCTTCTCCATCTCTGGCAGTGGGTGGTTCCACCATCAGACACATGGGTGTTGGTTCATACAGTCTGACATTGAAACCCGGCTCATAATTTCTCACAGGGAACCATCAAAGGTTCTCAAACATCATCATCCATGTTGGCACAAATGATGTTTGTCTGAAGCTATCTGGAAGCATTAAGCGCAGCATCGTCTCCGTGTTTCACATGGCTTAGAAAATGTGTGAGTAAACGATCTTCTCCGGTCTACTGTCTCTAAATGGGAGTGTAGATTATTGGCAGCAGCTTCCTTTCCCTAAATCACGGGTCGTCCTCCTGGTGCTCCAACAACAACATGAACTTCTCCTCTACTCATAGAGAGGGAGAGGAGTGCCTCCGCTTCAGAGATACACTCCTGCTCTCCACCAACACAGAGCAAGAGTTGAACTTTGCCAGCTATCACACATTCTCTGTGTATAACTCACATATTCCTGAGCCTTTCAAGACCCCCAACCCATGAGTCAGCCCTTGTTTCCATGGCAACTCGTCTAGTGCCACCCTCTCACAGTGTGGTATCCAGTCTGCCAGTTCTGTATAATAACCCTGTTTACTCCACTCAGACTGTGGCAAGTATTGTGTAGCATATTGGTGCAGTGGTTTCCTGACAGAGAAGTGAAATGGCTCCACCTGTCTCAAACGAGCCGCCCGGCCTCCACAAAAGACTCCTAGATTGAATGGTGTTTCTATTAATGACCTTGCTCACATTCCACGCCAAACTACTACGGAGGCGGGGGTGAAAACATCCGGTCACAGCTCAACCGCTTGATTTTAAATCACAGCATGCTCTTCGTTAACTTGCATAATTTATGTTCATTTATTTGCATCTGGACCCTCGAAACAAACCCAACGGCGCTATACAGAGATATGAGCTCACACAGTCGATAACGGAGGGTGATACGGATCTAAATGGGTACAGTGGTCACAGGAAGAGGCAGTGAACCAGCCAGATATTTTTAAAGTAACTTAATCTGTACTTTTCTCTGTGCCAAAGACATTTTAAATATCTTGCTTTGAACCTGTGTCACAAAAACAGCAACACAAACAGTTACAGTAATTGGGATTTTATCAAACATTTACCAAACTCCTCTCGACCCTCTGCAAATCTGCTTACAAACTACGCATCTTTGGAATTGCTTGTGACCGGAGATATTAACTGGCTGCCTCAGACCTCAGATAAAAGACATTTGTAATATACTAGATGTTCAACTATAAGAAAAGAAAAGTTCCCAAATAGAAAAAGACTTCTAGACCCAACGAGGTTCCACATTGGTTAGGTCTAAATTTTAAATGGCTTTGAAAAGGAATTGCACAGAATTTGATTCACTGACATCTTTGCATTATTTACATCTACATAATCTGTCTGATGTTGTGTCATCATCTATCTAGCACTGTGTTGAGCTATTTTACATCTATGTTTGCTGCAGTGAGGATAATAAACACACTGCCTTTGACAGATTCAGAGTCAAGGACAGTAACAGGAACGGCAAATGTTGCTCTCTGAAGCTCTCCATCCCGTTAAGGGGAAAGGAACCAAGCGTTTGGTAAGGGAAGTGTGCTTACCATTACTGATACATGACATCTTCAGTTAACACTTCACTGATGCAGGCTATCTGTTTAAAATATCTTACAGATTACATGCCAGGTTAGCTCTAGTCCAGTCAAATTGCTTTGCATCCACCCGCTCACAGTGACTTCCCTTTGACTAAAAGTAACCTAATCCTCCATTCTCTGTGTTACTGCTAGAGAAGTATAGGATGCCTTATATAGAAGTAACATTACAAAGTCAAGAGGAACTGATATGCTCGTTCCTTGCCTCCTAAAGCTTTCTGTGCAATTTATATCTGAACCCATTGTTCACATTTTCAATAATTTTCAAATTTGTCTGGTGCCTGCATTATGCCTAGAATTTAAAAGTCCCTGCACCTCTTACACAAAGGTGGAGATACTACAAGTCCCCCTCTGCCTAAAAACTCTGCTGCCTTAGCAAAAATATTTGAATTATTAATAAACTGCCAGCTTAATGTGTTCCCAAGACATTTCTAACTAAAAACTTTTATGACCCTATATCAGTCTGTCTTAAACCGGGCTCTAATACAATCGTAAATGTATCACTTGTTAATAGCCAGACTGACAGTGTGGCAATAAAAGGAACTTGAGGATATTATGAAAGCTCAAGACAATAAGCAGCACTGTGAAGCTGTTTGTTGATCTTCCAAAAGCAGTTGATTGCATTCTGATAAAAAAACAAAAAAAACACTTGCATGGCTTTTGGTACGATGATGCTACATCTTCCTGGTTTAAAACTGCTTCCAAAGACAGGATACAATATGTCTCAACAGAAGAAATTTCAAGTAATTTTCTAACATCTCAAAGGGTATTCTGCAATTTTAGGTCCTGAATAGGCCCAGTCTTGATCTCTCCAAATGCTTTTGGCATCCTGAACTAGGGGGACCATGTGCAAAAAGGGCTGCAGTTCACTAACTGTTCATTGAATATGGCTGAAAATAACCTCAAACCAAAGACGATTAAAGCTGTACTTTCACGTTATAGTCGTAGTCATTTTTCACAAAGTAATAAGTACACAGAGCCAAAACATAGAGCTGTGGGTTACTGTCTAAATACTTAGGCAGCTCACTGCATTTATATTTAAATGAATTGTGATTATTTTTAGCTGATATTGGGGAACAGGACGCATCAACTGTCCTTTCTTCAATATGTTTAAATGTGGAAGAAAATGGTCATAGTGACTATTTGCACCCTTGCATGATGTTCATCTCTGGATCAGAAATGCACACACTCCGCTCCCCCAAGCCCACACTGCAGACACATCTCTCCAATGTCCCTCCACATCATTCACGTCTGACACCAGCGCAGCGTTTGATGGGAATGGGACTTGAACCCCGCTCGTCCTGCTCCCCAAAGCAACAACTCCACCACCGCACCAACAGAAAGATGCTGCTGCTGTGTTGCTGGGCTGCCTGGCAGGAGCCACTTAAATCTTTTGTCTAAAACGGCTTTGAAGAGGAGTTGCACAGAACTTGATGATCTGGCTGTTATGTCATCTATCTATCAACTTCACCCTCTGAATGGCACCTACTGTTTATGTAATCCATGTCTCAGCTGTCTCCAGGCTACAAAAATCCTTATTTAGCCTCTCTCCTGCTCTTCATCCACACAGACTGAAGTGGGTTTCCTAGGTGAAACCAATCAGGGATCATAACAAAAAGGGATTCATATGGTCAGCATATTTCATTAAAAAAAAAGCTATTCCTAATATTTTGCAAACACAGCGTATACTGCACAGTACTAATCAAGCATTGCACCCATTACAATAATGAACAGAACAAGACAACTGCTTTGTTTTTCTCTTCTACCACAGGATCAATCCAGGAATGATTATCTAAGACGGGCGGCTGAAGGGTTTAACTGCTCTCCAGGACTTTGTGAAGATTTGGAGCGGTCACTTAGACCGTTCAGAGGCAGCCGCTCTCCACAGATCCCCTCATGGTACCGGAGCCAGAAACTCAATAATGCATGCAGACAGTGGTGTTTAATCCCGCGTGTCAGTATTGAAAACACTGTTAGCAGTGAGTGGCTAGTAATGATCTCATGCCTAACCTCACATGTTCATGTTCATGTGTCATGTGATGAACTCGACTTTATTTCAGCGCTGGACTGAAATCAGTCCCTTTGTGTGTTAAGCGCCAAAAGTCAGACTGATGACAGCGCTGGGTTTTTGATATTCTTACATCGCCCAAAGTTAAAGTTACGCCACAGAACCTGCACCAAGGGAAAGCGAATCTGAAATGACACTTTGGAGCAGCAGAACGGCAGGATTATATCTATTTCTATACTGCAGCTCAGCCGACGCTCCCTCGCTCTTTTTGTCAGTTCTGCGGTGATCTCAGTGTTTTGGAGGGTAGATGTTTGGTTGGACGAAGGTTAATGAGATCTCTGTCCGGTTTGGTGGTTATGTTAAGTCCAGGCCAAGGTTAACGGGCCGCCGGTGTATGCTGTCAGGACTCAACAATGAAGCCGAAGTCAGAGGCCTGTCATATTAAACATACACCGTTTTAAGGGGAAGTCATGGTCTCTCTGCGCTCTTTGCACCCCGCTCGCTCGAGGCTGCGTCCTGTGAAACAGGAAGTGATGACTGACTTTTTAACCCAGAAAGGATGAGTGTCGTCACCATATCTCTAATGCTGCTTTCCACACCTATGGCGGTCTGAGTGACTCACTGCAGCATGAGTGAGCAGCCTTCTGTCCCCTAGCAGCAGCTGTCCACTAATAACTACTAATTATTTAACTCAGAGGATAACAAAGTTTTTTCTTATTTCCATTATTGCCAATGAAAAGTCTATTCGCCACAGTCAGAAGCTGCTACTGTCTGTTCTACTGCAGGTTTGTCTTACCTGCTGTAAGTCATAGGCTCCAAAAATACATTAAAAACAGCTCAGAGACAAACTGCTGCATTGACAAATGTAATCCATCATGTTGAGCAGCACATGTACTGCAGTTTTTCCTAACATGATTTTATCATACAGCTAATTGGGGGCTATTTTCAGTTTTTCCATTACTGTGCATTGTTAGTTACTTCTGGTGGCAGTGAAGAGGCAAAATGAAACTTAAGGCAGAGTGGGAGGCAAATGCGCATAATGATCTCTTCACATTCAGTACTGGCAGAATGGAACTACTTCTGAACTGCAATGATTGTGTCTTGTTAGTCATGTTAGGAAAAAATACAATGCACATGCTGTTTAAAATGATGGATTATGTTAGTCAAGGCAACAGTGTGTCTCTGCCAATTGTTTTTAATGGATTTTTTTTTAAAACAATGGGAGCCTATGATTTCCATGTCGGGCCAACCTGCAGTAGAACTGTAGAAATAACTAGCTTCTGACAGTGGAAAATAACTTCGACTTTTCAATAAGGGCAATAAGAAAAAAGTAGCATTATCCTTCGACCTTCATCTCACGTGCTTTCATCAAACTTAACGCTGATCACACTTTCTCAGCAGGCTCTTGAAGTATTTGAGGGTAAACAAAATATTGCTTCCAGATAGAAATGATGGAGATTTGATTTGTATTCCCTTCAGGTGAAGCTATGTGAAAATCGGCTTAACAGCTTAGCACAGGCAGCCATTAGATGTGATCAATGACAAAGGTTGTGCTCTTCCTACAGCCTTTCAACTCTATCACATCAAGTTTAAGAAAACAAGGTTTCAGTGAGCGGGTAGACGCACAGGTTATTGCTGCGCTCATTGGTTTTCTGTCGTAATAGAAAGTTCAAGTTGTGAAATACACAGTTTGTGCTCACATATTTGGCAAGCAGTCTTTCAAAGCACCAGACTCCCTTGGCGTAATCTGTTTTTGATCCTTGGCACTCCATGCACACGTGAGATTAAAATGACATGCTCAGATGGAGAAATTGGCAAATTATTATGACAGCTTAAACAACAAAATCCAGCATGTTACTATGCTACAGCGAAAATGTAACTAGGGTAGGAAACATGCATATTGGCTTCCTGTAGGTGTCCTTTAAGCTTGCCACTACACTACAGTGTCATGTGAGTTACTGTAATGTTTCTGTCCATCCTTAGTTAAAAGCTGCTTTGCTGTTTCTTAACCATGAGGTGTAAATCAACTTCTAACGGTGATTGATTTTGGGGAAATTCAAAGCCAGTCTCAGTCTCACTCTCATTATTGATCCCATGAAACTCTGTTACATTTGCGATCAGGTTGCATCCCTACCTTGCTGTTGGATATGTGACACTTAACTGAATTGGTTGCAATGCTCTCAAGAAAGTAAATGTGTATTATTGTGCCTGGACTTGATTCAGAAAATGAGTTCATTCTAATGCCCAACACTTCCTCTAAGCATCCTCAATCTTCCCCGCCGCCCCCCTTCCCCACACTGCGGACAGTGAACTGGGCCAAGTCCAGAGGCTGCTAAGTGGTTAGCACTGCAGCACTCTCTTTTTGTAATGTGTTTTATCTCTCTTTTTCATTCAAACAGTTTGCAAATGTCAATCCGAGTTATTGGTCTCCAAAGACGTATAAGCTTGGCTCCCTGGCACCTGTACTCAGTAGACTGACTTTAATAAGAGGATATCTGTCAAGGTGGCGGGGGGAAAGCAGGCTTCAAACAAGCTCAGAATTTCAGCTGTAATATGTGGGAAATATTGCGGCAATGGAGATAGGCAATCTTGCCAACAAGTATGACCACAATTTTCATAATGCTTTTGGTCCATAAGGCCCACAGTGTTATCCTCACTGATTTTTTTTATAGAAAATCAGTCATATCCCTGCTGTATAGGCTAAATTCCACATCACACCATCACCATTAGAGTGAATTTGACAGTTTGGCTTTTTAAATACTCACTCTAATGACGTTTTTACAACACACCACGGTGATACTGGCAGATGGCAGCAGGATGGCAGTTAAGTCATTTAAAGAAAACACCATTTATTTCCTTGGCTTGTGCTGTCAGAAGTATCACAACATTAAACATGTAAAGACATCATTACACCTTCCTTCTCTCATTTCTCTCTTGTCAATTATTGTTATACCATATTGCATGCAAATTGGATCTTTGCATATCTTCAAAGAGACAATCGAAATTGTATTGAGTTATTTTACTTCACCAGGCACTTTTCACATCTGAAGCAAAAATCTATCTCTGTTCTTCACTTTCCTCAAAAAAATGTCTGTTGAGGAAAAATAAACTTCAAGTCAAAATGTGAATGTAAATGTTAAACCTTTAATGCCACAGCAGGATAAATCAGCCAAAATGTTTTTTTAAAGTGTTGTCTTTGGCTGTATCTATTACACATGGCAGCTCTCACTGTTGGTGTGTGTTGCATGCAGAGGTCAAGTCCACCTTTGGGCTGTACAGTGGGATGAAGCATCTTCTTCACACAATGAAATACCTTCAATTTGAAGGAGAGCCACCCTCCCTTAAATCTCTCCTTCAAAAATTGAAAATACGTCTTCTGCCTTATAAATTATTAATGAGGCCAGGGGAACAGGGGGCGAGGGTTAGACAGTTGTCAATTATTCATTGGTTGGTCGCTCCCTTGTCCACTCTCTAACCATTGGGGATGTGGTGGGGCATCCAAAACACACACGCACATGTACACACACACACACACACACACACACACACACACACACAGACACACTTCGTTAGCTGAGTTGTTATGATTTGTATCCAAGTCTGCGTCCCACCCTTTGTTAGTGAATGTGTGGCTCAGCTTATCATACACATCATACATGGCCATCTGAAGTGTGATTTCAGTGGTGTCTGGTGCAGTTTCACTTCTTTTGTGAGTGTTTGTATTCAGGAACAAGCTGGTAGTACGTAAGCAAGCTATTCAAATGTGGAGTCAGACGTGCATGACTTATATCAGCGAAGTCAGAGGTGCAAGTACAAATCTGAATGTTTCATAATTGAGCACGTTGACAACATTTTGCATTATCTTTACTCATAGGCGGGAACAAAATCGGTGGACCTCCCCCTTCAGTAAATGCAGCCCAGAAAGAGGAAGCATGCTCAGAAAAGCTCCTTCTATAGTAATGTCTGTATCAAAACCTAACTTCCTCTTGTTTTGAATAGTCCAACCTAAAACTGATGCACTCTCTCAAACGCACCGTTTAATACCATTGTTTTTGAGTTAATGCCATTTTGCCATAATAGAAGAAAACACGTCACACCATTGTTTGATGTGTTATGTGCCATGACATCGGATCCATACTGTATGTGGAGAGAACGCTGCCACAAGCTTCCTGTGTATCTGAAAATACACCTTCGTGTTTTTGTGCACGTGAGAGAGAGAGAGAGAGAGAGAGAGAGAGAGAGAGAGAGAGGAAGAGAGACTGAAGGTCTAAATGCAAGAGATGGTTTGAGTAAATGTGTGTGTGCTTCGTGTGCCTCTGCTGACTCTATAAAACCGTGTCGAAGCCACACAGACGCGGCACACTGTCCACAGTGACAGGAAGAACAGCTGTCCCTCTGCGACAGCCCTGTGTATGCCTTGTATGTGTGTGTACATGTGTGTGTGTGTGTGTGTGTGTGTGTGACAGAGAGAGGAACTGACCCTCAATTCACATCACTGTATCTATTATGTCGAGCTGAACGGGTTCACTGTTATTCCTCTCTCATCTGTACAACCGGCTTTGAGGGAGAGGAAAAGAGATTGCCCAACGATTGCCGTAATAGCGTTCTGAACTGTTACCCTACCTTGTCCGCTTGCAGAGGAAGAGACGCTGACCTCCCTCGCTTCCTCACTATCCCTATTGTCCGCCGAAACGTAGCCTAGTGCCCGTGAAATGGCTGCACCGCCCACACACACTCTCTCATCCCCACTCCTCCAGCTGAAAATCTTTGTCTACGGGAGCAAATGTCTGAAAACTTGGCACAGATGTCTTCAGTTACAATATTCTCGATAAGTGGTGCTTATGACCTGAGGGAGCTGAAGTTGGTAAAGGCCACTTCTGAATTGTTGCCGTCCAAGTCACAACCTACTCCGGCTACTCCAGTGTCCATTATGCCAATGATCTTAGTGGACACAAACCCCTATTATCGTTTAGAGAAATAGGCTTATGTCTCGTATTGACGTTTTTGCAGTCATTGTCACCGTTGAAGTCCCACATCATGAATCTATCCTGCTTTTATACTGCAGTGGCCGCTACAGTCCGGTCTTTCTCAAACGTAGCAAGGTACAAGTGAGTACACGTCATGTCTCTAAATGGACTGGTTGCAACAATTTGGATGGATGAATAGAGTAAAAATAAGACATTTTTCAAACTGTTCTTCTCAGGGAAAGAGCATATGTGCAGCAGTAGTGTAGATCTACTGCATGAGGTGAAAGTGGGACTTCTAAGAAAGCAGCAGTGAACTCTAAGAGTATTTGAACAGCAGGACATCTTGGCTCCATGCTCTTATTATTTTGGATATGAAGACTGTAATCTATGAACATCACCTTGCTCTTGATATCTTATTTTCAGCTGCTATTCCCAGCCTTTTGGCATTTCATAGTGTCTCCATGAGGTTACAGCTGCCCTTGGCTCTAAATTACACCGGCGTAATATGGAGAACATGGTTGGTAAATAAATAGAACTAAATTAGCTGCTAACCTAGAGCACCCAACCTCCGTATATGGGTCAACTTGATCCAAGGACGGGGATTGGAAGCTAGCTAATAAAAACTAAAGTCCTGTGGTGGATACAACACATGGGCACTTGGGTAAAATATGCAATTGTGTGTTGTATGAAAACACCCTCAAATCAGTCTGTTTATACTTTAACCTCGTAGATATTGTATCATCGCACATCAAAAATAATAACGGACAGAACATTTTCAGAGCCAAAATGTGAGAAAAAATATGCTATAGCCTACTGACCACATTTCTTTCGAGCTCACTATACATCTGTACATTGCAGGCAGGAAGAGCACTTGCTGCTGTTTATAGCAGCCCCAGCCTCTCCCCTGCCTGGTGGCCTTGTGTCACTTACTCAGGCTGCTCTGCACCTTCTGACCTACATAGAAATGTGCAGCTCACAAAATCCACGCGGCAATATGCTAACTGTGCTGGGCGATGCAGATATAGCTGTTGATTTAGCTCCTGTATAACTCTGCTGTGTCCCTGTGTGTGAGCTATGTTTCGTAAGAAGGAAAAGGTCCTGCATGTCTGTGGCTTTCAGCAGACTTCTGAAAAAAAACCTCACAGTGTGTCACCGGAAGAATTAATGCACATTAATGCTCGCATGGAATGATTCATTGACCCATTACCTGCTCAATTGTAAAGTTTATCAGTATATGCCTGGAGCCGGCAACATTTTTTCTGGCACTATTTTTTTTTTTTTTAGATATAAAATTGAGTATCCAGACATATAACTGTGGTGACTGCAGGGCACGTTATTTGTCTCACATCAATAACAATGACAGAGAATAAGGGAAGTGTAACGGGACTTAATTTCAAAGCAGACAAGACCCCCCTCCCCCCTCCCCTCTCACACACACACACGCCACACACACTCACGCCACCACCCGTCCCCCTTCCCTCCTCTGCCTTTGAGGTCACATCTCTCTGCGTTTCCTGTGTGCGGTTGCCGTCTGGCCCAGTAAGGGGCACACAGACAAGACAGCCGTGAACGATACTGTATCTGCCAGTGCTGCAACTACGCACCTCTCACTGGAAACTGCTTTCTTTTCTGACTTCTTTAACCTGCAAATGGAACAGTTGAAGCTGCAACTCCCCCCCCCCCCCCCCCCCGCCTCTTGATAGCGACAGAACGGACAGAATCAAGAGTTTCCTCAGTCGGAAATAAATGTGTCGATAATTTCTAATATTTCATGCATCTGCCCAAGAATAGAATATTGTTCATGAGGGTATTTTTACACTCCTCTCAGCGCAGGATGTTTTCTGCCTTTTTGATCTGTATTTACTAAGTATAGAGATGTAGTGATGTGGTGGGAGTGTGCATGGTTGGCGTTTCAGTAGCTCTGAATACCCCTGAGTGCACTTCTGCTGTAATGGCAATGTGAACAATGAAAAGAGGAGGCATTGCTCGGCTTAATGGTTTAACGTATGTATGACCTAACTGAGGAGGACACTGTGATTACTGACAACAGGCTTGAGTGTATTTCTGAATAGGGGGCATCTTACAACATGCAAACGCTGTATATGTGAAGGGATTTTCATGCATGTGGGACGTCCGAGCTCGCCTGATGGAAATGTTGGTATTCACCGCAGAAGATTACACAAATACTTCTGGAGAAGAATTTGCGGTTTCCAGATATTTTCAGACTATGACATCAGGACTTTATTGTTGGAGTTTTATTATTGGAGTAGGCCTAAAACATAATCAACAATGATTTTGTTCTTTGTACCAATTTTTTTTTCAATTATTCTACAATATTCTTGACTTCACACTAGAAGAGCCAATGGTTTGTGGGGGTCTAACAGAGGGCCAACAAGCTGTCAACTGAATCGGGTATTATGACCATTATTCCTTGTGTGATTTTGAAAATCTAACGACACTGATTTGTATAGAAAGTAGGCCTTGGAATAGTCACAGAGTGACATTTTGAAAGCTGAGATAGTCAATATATATGATATTTCAAAACAAGAGTCAACTGACAGCAGCTTGGTCTTTCTAGTGTTCAGCCACTGAGAATCGACTGCACTAATGACAAAAGCCTCCCTGAATGTCATACAAATATCATCTTTGCACTTCTTTTCTCTCTGTCACCTTGAATAAATCTTTATCTTATTCCTTCTTGTCTTAATTGTGCAGACAGCTGCTGCACAGCTATCGGAAGGCAATAAACTAGGACTCAACTGTAGTGAGAGCTTCCATTAAGTCCATTGGCCACAGGGGACAGGTGACAACAGAGAGCAGGAGCTAAGAGGATCCACCCAGTGGCTTACACTGCCGGCATCCTGCCATCCGATGAGGGGAAGGCTCCGCCTGTCCAACTGCCTTCCTCGCTGAGCCCCCACAGGGAGTCTGCCTGGGTGTAGCCATGCAAAATGGCTCCAAATGAGAGGAATGATACGATGCTGACTCAGACCAAAACAGAATCTGCCTGGTAACCTAACAATGTATTAATCTAAATCCACACAGCACAACAGTTATTTTGTTGACACCAACCAAAATCACTTGTCTCATATCTATGTTGACTTTTTGGTTGTCTTTTTTTCATTTACCCTGACATGAGAGCAATATAAGTGTAATAATACTTTTAACACCTACATAGACTTCACTACTTTCTAAAACCCTCTTGTCTGATACACCATACAAGAGGGTTTAATATCTCCACCTTCAACCTGCATTATTTCCAGACTGTCACCTCTTTCCAACGTGTGAAGAGTGCTGATTTTTGACTGTTACCATCTATTTGCTGAAGCTGTTGCTCTATGAAAAAGGAGTCACAATATTATTCTGTACGCAAACAGGACAAACGGTGTGAGCTAAAGTTTAAATCCTGGGTGGCAAACAGCTTGAGGAGCGATTAGCCTGAGTCTGTTGGCCCTGTGGCAGTGATTGAATCCTCACAGATGTGTGAAGCTGCTAACAAACGGTCATCACCGTTCAACTCAAAGCACACTTCTCCACCTGCATTTGCAAAGGACAAGTTGAGGGCTTGGAGCCAAAGGGGCGTAAGTGCGTTATAGTAGATTTTACAGGAGAGCCAAAACAAATTTTGATCAAACTTGGATCAGCTGCCGTTACCACATACTAAGCACAATATTTTAACTTTTTGTGTTCAGACTGAGCATTACCATAAAAACAATACTACTACAGTTTAAGTTAAACTACTACTTTTTTTTTTTCTTTTGCTAGGATAATACATTTTTGTATGTGTCCCAGGACACATCACTTACTGATGTGTCCTGGGACACATTCAAAGACCTGTAAAACTCCTCATAACACTGAGGGATAACTTCAGCTACCAGCAGTCTTACTACCAGAGCTCATCTTGACCAGTTCACACTCCTAACATTATAAAATAACATTTTGAATCTATAGGCCTAAGTATTTCATGGGAATATTAACGTATTTACATTCATCTAATATTGACCTAGAATATTAATTAGGATATGAATAGGATACTAAAAATGATGTGATCAAGCTGCCATGCTAGCATTACTTACGTCAGCGTGCATTTTGAGTTGACCTAAGCTGTTAGAATCCTCTACCCACAATGCTTGTTCAGGGTCAAAAGTGAGGTTTTGCTTGGTGTCAAAAGGGCGTAAGTGCAGTTACACCCTTTTGGCAGCAAACAAAACCCTACTTTTACTGTTACGGTTTTCAGTTTTTGTTTAATTAAAACTTATAGGTCATGATTTCAGTTGTGTCCTTTTGGCACTGAAAAGATCTCACTGAGACCTTTCAATATAATACTCATATTCGCCCAAAATCGCACTTACACCCCTTTGGCTCCAAGCCCTCGAAGTGTAATAACATGGCTCCTTTGTATGATCCTTTGTTTCTTTTTACGATTTGGTTTCAGAATACAATATGGTCATTGTCCTCTGGTGTCACAGGTTACCGTTGACATAGGCACTGACTGAGGGACTATTTTTTAGGATTATTTTATGGCATTACTTCTTCACTGGACAGTAAGGGTTGACAGGAGAGAGAAAGACGGTGAGACACGTGAGAGCCAAATTTGAACCCACAACATCAGAAGCACATGGTATACAGTCAAGCTCTCTTGGCTCCAGTTGGTGCAGGAAATAAAAGGGGGCCGGATCGATCCAAGAGTCTCCTCTACCTCTGCTCCCCTCCCACTCAAGCTGGAGTGTGTGTGCCACATGTCCCACAGAGGCCTCTCTTAGAAAAAAACACCCATAGGTCGTACAGAGACACACTGTGGCGATGGTGTGACTCCTGACCAGATGCAGAAATACAGATACAGATGGACACCAATAACCATGTCTATTATTTAGCTCACATTATTGTCTTTTAAAGAGAAAATCTGCCCTAAAACAGAATCCTTAGGCTGTATGCTATTTCTTTGGTCTTGGACAGTTAATTAATATCAATTTATATTCATGAACATGGAAAACACTTTCTCATGGGCTACTGGCAGCGTCCTTCTAAGATTAGTGTCCATTTCATATTACAGGAGTCTGTCCAGCTTTATTCAGAGTCACAGATATTAAACGTGTCAAATAATTGGGCCGGCTCCAGGCTCCAGTTTGACTGCAGCTGGACTGGGGGACAACAGACTGAGTCCCAACATGTTCACATAGCAACTTCATCACATCAAATGTCTCCAAACCAGATCAGACTCAGCCTTAAAACTAAACCGTTCAGAGTTGTGGTAACGGTTTTGAATCCAAAATGTAGTCATATCCCTGACTCTGGGCATTGTCAGTGTCTAAAAAATAGTCTCTTATTCATTGTCAGTAGAGCCACTTGAAGACATCATATTCTGATAAATAGCACATAACAGCCTTGATGCCCTAATTATAGCAGACAGAAGTCATACATGTGATTGTTTTAGGTGATTACATTTGGGAAATCAACTCCCCATCGCTCTAAATGCAGGGCAACACCTCAACTACTTTACAAATACAGTATATTCACCTAAATCTGGCTTGGAAAATATGTCGTCAGGAAAGAGGGGAAATGATAAATCAGTTTTGTTTGAAAAACATCTATCTCAATGAATTGTTATGGAGATAAAAAGGAAATTGTGGACCATGAGGGGTGTGAGGCCTTCAGTTACTCTAGTATTAGTAACCAATAAGACTTACACCTGCTGTATCTAATTACTCTAAAACAAGTACTCTGAAGCAAGGATTATCTATTATTTGGTTGACTGCTGTTGTTTGCCTGTAACTCTGTCTGTCTTTACATTAAATAGCCCTATGGACATTTGTGAGGTTGTATTGTTTGACACATGGCCATAGACAGAGCATTATCCTGTTTTACTGGATGGTAATATATGCAATGCAGTGAACGGCAGTAGGAGAAAAGTCTGTGTGCATCACAGTGGAGTTGGATAAATAGGTTGCATACTGTTAGCACAGTTATGTCAATGCTTCTCAGGAGCTGAGTTGGATGGGCAGTTCATGCAGACATACTGTATTTTAGGATTACCATTTACCATGAAGAATGAGTGTAGACAGAGAGCAAAAGACACACACATACACACATCTGACAACCATCCATGTAAAGTAGCCTCTGATGAATAACATCACACCCTCCTGCCGGTCTAGCCAGGAACACAAACACAATGCCACCAAATCATATCTAGTTATACAATCATACGTGCTTCCACACTCATTCACTAAGAGAGCGTCTCCACCAGGTCAAGCCCAAATGCATTTTATCATCTGAAATGCTAATGACAACCACAGTGAATACCACATAGCATGAGGGACCATGCGGCTCAATGTAAATTAAATGGCCCGTCCTTTGAGTGCACTGGCTTATGTAAGCTGCTGCTTGTCTCTTTCCCCCCCTAGTCCTCCATTCCCTCCTTTCTTTTCCTTCAGCAGCCTCATCCAGAACCCTGAAATCCCCAACATCTCATAAACCCACAGCCCCATCTTAAATGAGGGGGGAAGAAGAGAAGAAAAAAAAAAAAAAAAGGGCTCCCGCATCCCTCATTTTCTCTGCCACCTTGAAAACAACACCCCAATTCCGGCTGTGGTTCTCCATTCCATCATTGTCTGTGCACATGACATGCAGTGGTATTACAATCCTCTTTATCCACATAAATCCCCTGCACACCACAGCAGACTGAGGCTGATGGCTTCTTTGTCTCTGAAAATATGTATTTGGAATAATTCCCATTCCTCTTTTTTTTTTGTTCCTGCATCTTTATCTCATCCCTTTCTCTCTCTCTCCCTCTCTCTCTTTCATTCTCTCAGTCTCCCTCATTCTTCCTCCCTCCTTCCCTCCCTCCACCTTGCCCTCATCTCCGAGTCCTGCAGCCACAAGCGCTCTACAGCAAGGTTTTGCAGTGGCTTCCTGACAATGTCATAACACCATTTTTTTAAGGCATTTCTGCTTTGCTGGACAGCGTACAATGGAGAGAGACAGGAAAGATGGTGGGATAGTCGAGGGGGGGTGGGGGTGTGTGGAGGGGGTGGGGGTTGGGGGGGGAGTGGGGGGGGTGACCGGGTATGAAATGCGACAAAGGTTGGATTGAAACCTCCAATGTCGCGTGTAAATAGTATGTAGAGAGCACCTTAGCTCACTGAGCCACTAGGACGCCCCAGTAACACCCCAGTAAACACATTTTTACAGAGCTGGCAGCAACACAATAGACAGAGAGGACAAGCTTCAAGATGATTTCATAATGCTGAGACATTATTTCATACCCTGTGTCATTTTCATACATTACGTCTGTGGCTGAATTGCTTGAATATAAGAGCATATGCATGCCTATACAGAGGTCTCGGGCATACATGGGTGTGCGGATCCGTCCAGCTGAATTCATTATCATCAGAAAGAGGACGTAGGGGAGGCTGGAATGTGCGTTCTCCATAATCTCAATACAGAAAGAAAAGGCTTACCTCCACATTTCAGCTCTGCCCGACCCTGCCTTGTTTCATCCTGTTCCTCTCTGTCGACTCCCTCCCCTTCTCTCCCCATGACAGCATTTTTCTGCTATCTATCTCCACGGTGAGGCTTTTTCTCCTCCTCCTTCAGTTCCCCCTGTCTGCTGCTCTCTTCCTCTCTCCAAAAATAAAAAAAACACACACACAATACTTCCCAATCTCTACGTCTAATAACGCAGCTCCTCTATTCTGTTGTTAAGTCAAAAGAGGCAGGTTGATTTGTGCTGCCCTCCCTCCCTCCCTCTCTCTTTCTCTCTCTCTCTCTCTCTCTCTCTCTCTCTCTCGCGCTGATTCTATTCCATTCACATCACGCTGAAAGCCAACCCCCCTCTTTCTCCTCCTCTCACACACAGCAGACCCAGTCTCTCTCTCCTCCCCCCCTCCCCATCTCCTTGTCAGAGAGAGGTTGAGGCAGCAACGGACAGCAATGGGCAGGATGAGAGCTTTCTGTGTCTTCGGTTGAAATTCAAAATGCTTTATTGGCAAGACTGTAAATGTACAATGTTGCTGAATCAAGTGCTAAAGAAAGACATTGCAAAAAATATATATATAATATGACATGAACAACCAGAAATGATGTAGCATATCAGATAAAGATAAGTAAGCTGTTATATCAAGATAGTCAGTTCTCACAATTAGTCTGTTGGGGTTATCTTGTTCTCTCTTTTCCTCTCTTTTCCTCTTACTCACACTAATCCCTTTTCTACACTAATGTGCTGATAGATAGGGGAACTAGCAAATGACAAGCACATGCATTTAGTGTCTCATTTTCTTTGTGCCAAAATTGACATTTCTGTGCAAGTGAGTTTAAAAGGTTGGGAATGGCTGACTGGGGGGCAAAGATGAAAAACGGCCATGTGTATGTGTGTGTGTTTGTGTGTGTTTGTTTGGCTGTAGAGACCTTTGTGTACTCCCCAAACGTAGGCAAGTGGGTGGAGGCCATACCAAACAATCGACCTGCTCAAAAACAATGAGAGCGCAGGAGCAGACAGACCATAACAACATGACCTCGCCCTTTCCTCCCCGTCAGATTCTGCACCTTCTTACGCGTTTTTACCTGTGCTTTACCTGAATTTGAGTATTACAGGAGCGCATAGAGGCCCAGATGACATACATGAAAACCAGAGATGTTTAGGAGAAGAGGAGAGTAATGCTGCTTAACTTGTACTGCACCACAGCAAAGGGCCCAGCACCATCCCCCTAATTACTGTATGAAGTCTAGTCCTGGCCTTACCATATGGCCATGTTAACAGGTCAGCGGCTCTGGTCAAGCTCAGAGCAGAGCGGGGGGTTGGGGGTGGGGATAAGAAGTCTGTGCTGTTGGTAGCAAGTGCCTGTAACAGATAAGAGAGAAAACGCAGAGGAACCAAGATGATAGCAGTGCAGCATTTATATTTTTTTTAACATGCAGTTCTCAGTATGTGTTCGTCAACAGCCAAGATCTGCTTTTTTAGCAGCTGTGGGAATCTGTTGCTTCCACCAGTGTTCAGTTTTTTGCTGACTGTTATAATCAGCTAATATTAATGGTTGACTTTAAGTGAACTCATATACAGGTAAGCAAGAAAGTTAATCTGCTCAAGTGAAATATCCCTTTAACTGCCATAAATTTGACGATGTTGAGTGGCTGTGACCTCGTTTATCTCATTCACATAGACTCAAAAAACAAAGTTCTCATAAAATACAGATATTAATATCTATTAATTTCACACTAACCTTAATCTATGTCAATGAAACTAACCATACATGATAACAAGTGCCACTGGAAGTTGTGCAATTTCTATTTCTATACTGTGCACAGTAACTCTTTCCTAGATCTTTCTCCAGTATGTCACATTGTATCCCATCTGATACCAAGAAAAATAATCTGTGTATTTAATGGTTTCCATTTACTGGCAGTTATGGTAAATCATGATTTGAATTTGTAAACAGGTTTGAATGTTAAGACGTCCTCAGTCCCATCAAAAGTCATATTGAAATTGAAATACAACAATCAGTGCTACAGTGACACCATGTGGAGACATTCTACCAAGTCTGTTTTAAGGGTTTCAACTCTGTTGTGAAACCCTTTTGTTTTCTGATGTTTTTTTTCTTTTTCCACACTCACTTCAAATTGCTATGAGGTGGAACATGCTAGAGAAATGCCGTTTTAAACAGTGACAGAAGATGTGTCTGCAACATGACCCCAATTAGCCTGAGGGTGGCGCTATAATTAAAGGTCAAATATGAAAATTTTAATAGGCCATATGTGGTACCCTGTGTCTCATCAGAGCTTTTATTTCATGATCACACTTTAGTTAAATGTATTGTTCCCAAGGAAGTTCATTCATTTTACATGAGTGAATCTGTTGCAGATGCAATGCGTTGCGAAGCAGATGTTGCATTTGTTGGATTTATCCTACTTTTGCACTGATGATACACAAGCCCTAAAAACATCACAGCCCCAATAAACCCAACTGTGAGCCAAAATCAAGGTTCATTCTCAAAACCAAAGCAAAGGTATAATACAACTAGAATGTTTTTTATTAGACCCTGAAGATGATTTTATGGATCATCTTTTTTCCCCAGTGATAGGTAGCAGTAGATGGCTTTCAAGAATCTAGGTCAATCTGTGCCATACAACGTAACAACAGTGCACATGTAATGGCGCTCTTTCTCTGTGAGCCTTTACCACAGTAACACAAAATTCTTCGGTAGGAGGAAAATAATTTCAATTTTGGCCTAATTAAATTTGTGCAAGTGGCAGGAAGAGGGCCATCTGATGCAATGAGTAGCAAGGAACATCAGGGTGCAGGATCTACCAGGTCATGACCGACTGTCATGACTCAACGAATATCACATGTTGAGGGTGAAATGGTGGCTACTGATGCAGCATGGTGTTTTCTAGCCAAAGGTTTAGGATCCAGGAGGGAAGACTGGACGTAGCAGATCCTAGTCCCACCAAAACAGACCCTTGGCTACCTTTTGATTTTAACCTTTATTTATTGAGGTAGTCTCATTGAGATCAGCAGCAAAACATTATACACAAACTAACAAACAAGCACAATCCAATGCACATTGCAGAGTCAGCATTCGGTGAACATACCTAGACAGATCATCAGAAACAATCACAAACATCATTAAATAAGCCAGCAATTACGAATTTAAAATCATCTAACGGGATAAGATGTTCTAGTTTCAAAGACCTTTTTTAATTGATTCCATTTATAAGGTGCATAGTACTGGAAAGCAGTCGAATTCAGTATATGCATGCAGAATATCTAAGGTTAGCCGGTCCTGAGATCTGGTACAACTCTCTGAGCATCTGGAGAGTAGATGGCAGATTTGCCACGCTGCCAATGGACTTTGATCCATCTGGACAATGGATTACCAGGAGGCGTGGTAACGTATCAGTATCTGATGTTGCAGAAAGGTTATGTGCACACAGCAGGGAGAAACCACTGGCACCATTCAAGAGCTAATACTCATTAGGACCATACAGCAAAGGCCTTGTCTCTCTCTTTATGGAATTTTTGTCATTGGACAAAAGGAACGCTTGCTCCTCGGCTGTCTATTCCTTGTTGTTATAGTGCAGCCTCAAGCAGGCCTCACTGTGTATCATCTCAGACCAGAAGGAGCGGAGGCCCCTGAGAAAACAATGCACAGCAATAATGGGAGGTCCAGTGTGCTGCCCCACTGAAACTAGAGAGACAGCAACGATAGTCTCTACTAAATGAAAGGCCACAAAGTCAGCCTTCACCCCACTGTTGGTCTGGAAAGTAAAGTCCAGTAAAGTTCACTGTTAAAGCCAGAGGGTCCAGTGGTTGGGGGGGTCATAAAAAACCTGAAGCGAAAGACTTGCCAGGAGCAGAAACCCAAGAGACGGAGCTCTTAGATCTCAGCGGTCCGCAGAATATCAACCACCAGCTAGGTACCAAGATGAAGGGTGTGTACTAGTTGTCAGGAACGACTTCCCAAATGAGTAATGTGGAGAGGGTGAAATAATTAAGTGTGAAATTCCTGCTCGCCCTCTGGGGAATCGGTGTGCCTCGCCCGTATGACAGGTGTGGAAAGAAAATGGCTGTGATGTTCTGCTGGGAGAAGCTACCCCAGAACCGCAGTGCAGCCAAATGTCAGGCTGACGATCCAAACCCGCAGTGCAGAAATGCACAAGGGCTACCAGCGGGCATGAGCACTCGTATTAAGTAACAAGGAAGCTCGTAATCTTTACAGCAACCTCTAAATTCACTGTGAGCGGGTCGCTGCTTGTGTGGTGCTACTGTCTGAAAGCCTTGTTATCTGCTGCCTACTGTACGGATCCAAATGCATGCTGATTGACAGAGGCGACGTCCCAGAGAACAACAAACCTGGGAGCCGAGTTCAGTTCATACAACCTGATTCAAACAGAAACAATTTGAGAATGGCTCCTTTAAATTTTTTGGAGGAGGACATCCGACTGGGTGACTAAGCAAGCAAGACTACTTCGCATCCTGTTCCTTGCAGTTTGTTTGTACATCAATGGGTGACGATTAACCTCCAAAAGTTGATGCTACCCTCAAGGAAAAGCTAGCTGGGTGGCATGTTATTATTGAAGTTTTACACAATTATGTGGGGTAGGGTGTAATAGATGCCAGAACTATGCAGAGCGCGGTGCTATTCATCCCTTTGAACTCACTATCAATCCTTTGCCTATCTTGCCCTGCCCAGTTTCAAAGTCATGGGTCTGCAGCCATGAACTAGTCTAGGGATGCATTATTCATGTAGCAATGCCTGAACTTATTCAATTGTAATATATTTAAAGTTATTGTGTAATTTGCCTGTGGACTTAACCACATTTGCACACAGTTCACACAGATGCCCACTTCTCATTTGGACGTTACCCAATGCCACACCAGCATTAACAGAGTTACACTTTTCAGCCTAAGGGTGGCACTATTACAACTAAATTATTACTTTGAACTAGCTTCTGCCTTGTTTGAGCATTGGTAATAAAATTGTGTATGCACAGGGAGGGAAAGTGATCATGTTGCCCCCTGGTGGCTCTGTTACCAACTCAGTGAAAAGAGCTGAACCTCCCAAAGGGGAACAAGATAAAAACTGCACTACACTGTACATTGCATGGTGATTTCATTTTCCGTAAAAACAATTCTTCATATTTTTTTTTTCAATTTTGATGTGGACTGCATAAGATGAAATTGGGTTTTCATGATATTTTACTGCAATGAATTTTGTAATCCATACATCTTACATCCATACATCTCTCAATACATCTTCCAGACAGTGATGACTTACAAATAGTGTAATTTGTGTTACAGATTGGGGAGCGCTGCAGGGGGCGTGTTCACTGTGGGCTTGTTGAGTGTCACTTATCTCAATGCACAAGATATCTGAATTCCAGTGAAATTACCATTCAGGTTGTTATTCTTCACAGACAGTAAGAACCAGTTGAAAGGGAAATATGTTTCTCTGGTAATCACCACACAGCAGGAAAAGTTAACCACCACTAAAGGAAGTCACGGGGTCAGACATAACGTTTCATAATCCATCGTCAAACTGCCTTAGATGAACAGAAATCAGCAACTCTTTGCTTATGATAAAATATAATATAGCATAAAATTTTAAACAAGTCATGTTGGCTCCGGTGACGTCCATTCATTCAGCACTACCAGTGGCTAAAATTAAGAATGGACCCTTTACTCACATTAAAACAAAGACACTTTTGAATTTTTCAGATATTTTTTTTTATCAATTTAACAACATTTTCATATCAAACGTCCAAATTATACTTTAAATGTATTTCACTTAAAGATATAGCAAATCCAGAGAATTTCAACTACATAAATTTGGGCTTCAACATCCTAAGAGACGTGTAAACATGAAACAAACTGAAAGAAAGATATCACTTTTTTGATGCATTTTCCTAACAACAACAACAGTTAAGTCAGTAAAGTTTCATTAAATCATTATTGTGCCACCTGTTAGTTTACATTCAAGTAAAAAAATGGAAAGACAACTGTACACATAATTTACATTCTTCTAACAGTTCAACATGGCTTGTTTCTTTTCTAAGCATTTTTGTTTTTACAAAACAGTCTCAGTATGTACAATTATTACAGGTAACAAAGTTATTTGGGAAAATTGATTTGTCTCATTGCACACTGTGGACAGATGGTCCTGACTGAGAATTATCTGAACCAAAAAGGAGTGATATTCACTAGTATGATCACATAAAGAACATGGAACACTACAAACTAATCAACCGTGTGGAAATTAAAAGCAAGACTAATATTGTAAATAAATGATAAACTTGACATGGCCATGTTGGCTGTTACTCTTTTCTTTTCATCAACAGCTACTACTGCTTTCAAAATTAAAACAAACAGATGCACCAAGTGAAACAGAGGCAGAAGCTGAGTGATGACTCCAAGCCTCGACACTTTGTACACAATTACTGTTTTATAGTAAAAACTGATAAGTAAGGTTTGGAGTGCTGCGTAGATATTTGTTGTCCCAGTGTTTAATGAGTGCCACAGGTCTCACAGTGACAATGTGCCTTCTTTGTAAAGTTTCTCATAAAATGTGTCCCCTTTCCAAATCTAGTCCAGTTTCCATCAACTCAGGTTTAGTTGACAACTGCTGTTGTATGAAAAACCAATGTGATGTTTCTGGAAAGAGTCTCTGCCTAAGGATTCTTGGCAAAAAGTTTGTCGAACAAGGATGGATTTTCTTCCAGAAGTTATCCTTATACGTTTTTATACGATTTTCGGGATACATAAAAAATTATCCTTGATGGCAACCTTGAACCTTTTCTACTTCCTTGCTGTGTGTCAGGCACAAAGAATGTAGACAAAGATCCACACTTGTGTGTGATGCGCCATAGAAACACACTAAATATTGAACTTTTCCCTATCTACATTTTAGGAAAAAATGTGGACACGTTTCATATGAGGCGATGCCATACAGAATCATTATCACCTGCAAACCTACCATCTCATCTTCATGAGGCGGCCTATTTGCCTTCTTAGGCTTTAATTTCCACTGTTTTAGTAGATACCTTACCCCAGTTATAATGTATTGTTAAGGTCATAAACATGATCTTTTTTACACTTATGAACTTTCTGAAGAGATAAAGACTTAGCCACATGGACTTGTTTTTTTATTTTGTTGTTAAAAAGGCTTTTTTTAAAATCTGTCACACCATTAACCAGTCTGTCTCTTTTTTCCCTAAATTTGCTTTGTATTTAATAGTTTTTTTTTATTATTCACAATAAAAGCATACGCATCTTGAATGACAACCTCCGTTCATTGTTTACATCTTAAACAAAAGGAGTCTTGGGTTCAAAAAGGTTTCTGTATAGAGGCTCCACAACTCAACAAAAAGCTGTATCTGATACACCGCTCGCTTCAGTTAAGTCTACTGTCAGAGGAAGGGGATTGGCTGAAAAGGCTGGGACTCTACCACTTGCCCCTCTTGCTCCAGTCCTTAGGGGTGAAGTGAAGGCATTTCGGATCTATGCGCAAGTGTCTCTTCTGCATTGCTCTTTCATGCCCCTCCACAATGTCCTCAGAGAGAGTCAGAATATACTGACCCTAGATGCAAGAGACAAGACAGTCAAAACTTTTTTTTTTTGGAATCAGGATGTCACTTCACTTTCTCTGAAGCATTTGATGCTTTGGGCTGAAAACTTAAGGTGATGATACATGGGCAATCATTTTGGGCAAATTTGGTGCCAAAGTTTCAACATCATCCAATCAGAAACAAGATAAGCGGTCAGAAGACCTGTCCTTCCTTCAAAACATTTCACACCAAGGTGGTGTGACCAGGGTGAGAAGAGTCAATTCATAATGTTTTACTTGGCTACATTGACATCTTCATTCATATAAATCTTGAAAATAATCAGTCATGTTATATAACATGACTGATTTGACTGGACACTGCTAGTCTACAACATTAGCAGCTAGCATTAGCTATCTGCAATGTGTTTTCAAATGTTAATCATTTCATCATTGATGGGAATGAAGTGGTCAACTTGCTCAAGTAAAAAGTTGAGTTTTCATGGAAAGTTCTGTAATTTTATCCATTTTCACACCGCCAGCAACCAAAATTCTTCAGTTAAATTGCCAATGAACAGTCTTCTTATCTACTGAAACTGTTATCTTAAATACTGATTGGCAGAAATATTTGCTCTATTTGCCTGTGTATCATCACTTTAAAAACAGGCTCAAATTTAATGCAAGAATCAAGATGTCCCATGATAAATTTAAGACGAAAGATGTTATCTTGGTCTCTCACCTTGTAATAGTTGATTAGGTTGAGGTACTGAAGCGTTGAAATGACATCTTCTTTCTTCACACTGGTGATCTCACTGATTTCACTGGAGGGACAAAATAAAACATTAAATAAAAAGGGAACCAATAACTGCCTGAATATTATTCTCGAGCTACATCGAAAGGTTGAGGTAAAAAGCCATGGGCCACATACTTGATGGTGATCTGCGGCCTCTCCCCGTTGTCAGGCTTCAGGTCCATGAGAATTTCCAGGATGGTCTGGGACCAGTAGGAGCGATAGGACAAAAGACCAAGGTCAGAAAGCGGCTTCTCAGGAGTGCCTGTCTTCCCTTCGACCTTGGACAGCTCATAACCTGACAAACACAGCACACAAACACACAGTGAAGAGATTATCACTTGTGAGGTGAATACAGAAAATGTTCCAAAGCACACAGACAAGTATTGAACACTGTCTTGCCATTGTTTTCAAAATTGTACACTTACTGAACTCAATGAGCAGTTTGCCATAGCCTCTCCGCTGGTAAGGAGGCAAGGTGAGGATGCAGGCCACGTTATAATCTTCTGTCGACTCTTTCTCCTGCACACAGAGGACAAAAGTTAATTTTGAGCTGAGAAACCTTAGTAAGGCGCTAGAATGTTAAATAGCCGTTACCAGTGGAAACATACAGATCAATGAGTTAGCTTGGTAAATAAAAAAATACACATATACACTCACCGAGCACTTTATTAGGAACACCTTACTAATACTGGGTAGGTATCAGCTTTCAGTTCAATGTCAACCGTCTACCAAAGTGACATCGGCCTGCAGGTTTGACGTGTTGCATTCTGAGATGCTTTTCTGCTCACCACAGTTGTAAAGAGGTTATCTGAGTTACTGTTCCTTTCTGTCAGCTCCAACCAGTCTGGCCGTTCTCCTCTGACCTCTCTCATCAACAAGGCGTTTCCATCCGCAGAACCGCCACTCACTGGATGTTTTTTGTTTTTCGCACCATTCTGTGTAAACTCTAGAGACTGTTGTGTGTGAAAATCCCAGGAGATCAGCAGTTTCAGTAATATTCAAACCAGCCCGTCTGGCACCAACAACCATGCCACGGTCAAAGTGACTGAGATCACATTTTTTCCCCGTGATGTTTGATGTGAACATTAACTGAAGCTGCTGACCTGTATCTGCATGATCCTCTGCATTGCACTGCTGCCACATGATTGGCTGACTGGATAATTGCATGAATAAGCAGGTGTACAGGTGTTCCTAATAAAGTGCTCAGTGAGTGTATATAAACACTGTAAAAGCACTTTAAAATGTTCGATAGAATTTGTACCTTGGAGAAGTAGCCCACTATGTGGAAGCCCTTGGAGTCGTACTCCGTCATTACATAGAAGAGGAAAGGGTCTGTGTCGTAATACAACGTTTTGTGGTCCAGGAAGCACTTGGCCAGTAAACACAGGTTCTGGGAATAAGTCTGGGAAAAAAAAAGAAAGATGGTATTATTCAATAAAAAAAATAAATAAATAATGAAAAAAAAAAAAAATACACCCAATTAAAATGTGTTAAAAATGTTCTGAGGAGGGAATAATAACTCATAAATCACTAACTTTGTTTTTCCTGCCGTCAATCTCGAAGAACGAGATGGTGCCTTTGCGGTAGATCTCATTGCCTGGGGGATGCCGAAGATTACATTTTGTCTGTCATGAGATGATAAAGACGAGAAGATGAGAGCGATTTTCAATAATCTATACAGCAGGAGAGAAAGGGCTTAAGTTATCTACAGAGGTTTCAAACAGAATCTCACCAAATGCCTCTGGAGACACTTGAGGCTTTTGAGGTACTTGAGGCAGAATTCACAGAGGTAGAGGATGGGTAACGCGGTGAGCTCCTGCGGGTACGGCGAGAAGTACCAGGGCTTCAGTCTGTGACGGCCTAGTTCTATACAGTCTATGTTTTTCATCCGGGTGACTATGTCGTCATGGCTACGGTCGGACACCAGACTGCCAGTCATGCGGGGGGCGGACGGGATGCCGTCAGAACTGTCCTGGGAGTCCTGGTGGTAAAGAGAGGCGACGTTAGGCACCAACATCATTAATTCTCACTTTAATGCACTCTTATTGCAATCATTTTGAAGTACTTAAAGCTGTGTAACTTAAAAAGCTGATTGAGTTTAAATATTTTTACAAATTCAGAGAAAATTTCTTTTAACAAGTAACCACAATGGCCAGGTTAAACCCATTTCTCTACCAAAAGGACTAAGCTTGGGTCAGAGGTAAGCAGCTCCTCTGTTTTACTGGACCCACTATGGCACAGCTGGCTCTGGAGAGCAATACACAGTCAATGGGCAATAATAGGAAATAAAACAGACCTCTTGGGGTGGCAGATAGACAGTGGCACTTCGAGGGTTGTTATACTGCAAAACCTTTATCATCTAGCAGAAAAACACAAGCGAACAGGGGCTTTTGGAAACTTAAGAGGGGAATAAAATGATTTTTATTTACACTGAATGTTTGACCCAACAGTTGAGTTACGGGGGTAAATTGAAAGCAATATCCAACTTCAGTATAACATTTGTAGTTTTAGCGAACATATTCCAGTGTGGGTTCATCAGTAGTTAGCCACCAATATTGGCAATTGGCTGTTGATAGTGATATCAGACAATGAATGAAGAACGAGGATAAAGAGCAAACACAAACGTTCGGCCAATTCTTTTATGTGGATTTGACAGGTTGATTTGTTTGCTTTATTCGAAGAGCCCAATAGCCATTGTCATAAGAGATTGACTAAATAAGAAAAGTGCTGCGATTTTCTATACTCAACACCACAGGTTAACTGCTAAAGTGGAAGGAGCTTGCTGAAGTAGTAGAACAGAAACACTGAAAATTAACTCAGAGGTCTGAACTGCTATAGGTTTGTAAACAAAGTGGGTTTACTCATTTTTTCGGTAGCATTGACTTAAGACATTAAATCCTTTCAATGTGTAACTGAAAGACAAATAGACTAAGCTACTGTCATCCTGGCTTTCTCCACCAACCTCTCAAAGCAAACTTTAAGAAGCTTAATTTTGATTAAAAACAATGTTATAAATGTAGGCAGTCTCAATTATGACGTGCAGTTGTAGATAAGATTTTCTTTTAGTATATGTTTGCAAATGACCCATGTCAAAAGTGTAAATAAACACTCTTGACAAAAAAATCATTGCAGTTTCACACAAATGAAGTACAGCAATCACTCAAGTCACAACACCAAACATCAACATGGAAGGCAAAATAAAGAGACAATATACACCAACTCAGTGTCGTACAAAGGAAAGCATAAACAACTGATTTGGGCAAACCAATCTTCTCAAAGAAGCGCACACTGTGAAAATGAAGCAAGAAGCATCACATCCAAACATGAACTCAGCCTACAGTGGGGTGACTGAGGTAATATTTTCATTCTGCGTTCTGTGTTATCATCTTTTATAAAAAACTTCTGTAATTAGCCAAAATCAGTGAAAAAAGCCTGGAAACCTATAAATACACATTCCAGGGACAATGAATGTTGAAAAATGAAAATGTATGAAAGCAGAGTGAACAGTCAGCCCCTAATACTGGCTGGTATGTTATCATGCATTAGATTAACTTCTGTTGGTCTCAAATTCATAAACTAACAAGTTCAAAAATCTAGCTGATAATCAAAGTAAAGCAAAGTCCTCAGATAATCGTTTTTCATATTCAGTGGCGTCTAATCAAACAAGAGGCACTTGAGCCTAATGTCCCGCCATAATCAAGCTAATTAATGCATTAATTACGCAACATAGCCTACTTGTCCTCACATAACATGGGCGGTATTAATACGAACTCCACATCTTAAAGCATAAAGGAGTTTCAGAGGCTGACTGCTTATGTCAAGGTGAGCGTGCTGAAAAATGAAAATACTGAACCAAAGTGAAATATTATCTTTTACATCATTAGCATTATACTATATGTATTTATTATAATCAGAAGCCTTTTTCTTCCTGAAGAGTGTGAATATTTTAAGACAGGAAACATTCTTATGTCAGATCACACAATATTAATTTAAGGGTTAGTTAAGGGATTACATTATTATTGTGAGTAATTTTAAGATTTTTGCAATCATGCATTTCTGCAAAACTACCTTTTATAACACTTTAATTCTGCTCATATCAGTAAAGCAAGTATTCCGGATTGTTTTGGCTTGCAATAGCCATATTGCTGATGCAGATACTAAAGTAAAGTGGTTCTTTGAGTTAACCGACTCTTTTGCAACTATTAAGCACCGAGTGTGTATTAAAGTGTATTTGTCAGCCCATGAATTTGAGATTCCCAGAATGCTACCAATAAATGTGTAAATTAAAAATAATAATTTCTGTTTGCAAAGTTAAAAAAACAATGAGGATTAAAATAAAAAGCTAGCAGTGACTGACATTTAATTAGTCCAATTACATCATATGTATAAAACTGAAAAATGGAGAGACCAAGATATGGTGGTTTATAGTTGGAATAAAAATGGAAAATAATAAGCTGTATGTGAAGATGAAATATCTTCGAGCTGCATACCTCATCAGTGCCCCCACAGTTAGCCTTCCTCTTCCTCCCTGGCTGAGAGGGGATGAGTCGTCGGGCCGTGCCATTCTATTGTTTTGAGAAAACAGAGGTTACACACTAGCGAATGATTTAGAGACTTCAGATCGAACACTGAAAAAGCCCGAAAGTTTTGCTTCACCGTTGTCAGAGAGGAGATCTGCTCGTGGTCGTCGCGGGCCTTGGGGTTGAAGGTGTTGGTCTCCCTCACAGCAGGGTAAACAGACGCCTGAGTGGCTTCAGCTGAACCTGGCAGTGAAGGCACGGAGGTGGCCGGGGACGCCTGAGTCGCCAAGGAGACGGACTCTGCTTTCCTCTTCTGCACCAGAGAAATATTGTTCAGTGAAAAGATGAGTACAAACAAATTCTTATTCAATAAGAATTTGTTTACATACAAGATTTTTAGATTCCAGCCAAACCAGAGACATGTGCTCAAATTTGCCAAATACAAACCACTGTATTAGTTAAAAGCTATTGATTTTATCTCAGTATTAGCCAAGACTGTGTCTGTTTAGTAGCCACAGCATATCAAATTTAGGGTTAGCCCTTATTCCCTTAACCCTTATTCCTGGTTATCCCAAGGTAAATCTGGTCCAATGTGTACAGAGCTTTAGTCATGGCTCTCTAGAATGGGTAAATTCAACTTGTACCGGTGTGGGGAGGGTTTTGCCTCTGGAAGGAGCTGCAGCAGGTTGTAGGTTGAGCTCTAGACTCTTCCTCTAAATTGAACAGAAAGGAAGAGAAGGAAGGGAGTTAACTGACATTCACATGTTAACCTTCAAAGTCACTGAGCTTTCTGGTATTCAATGTACACACAAATTTAAAGTAGCTTGAATAATATTTAAGAAAAATAAACAGTTTCTGTAGTCAAAATTATATTTGATAGAATGAATATAAAAGCATGGATGGAAACTGAGGCTTTCAATCTTTCTCACAACTGGAGGTTTCTTTGTGAAACGGTCTGCTTTAATTGCTATTATCCGAGGTGTGCTAAAGCTAAGTTAAATGTCAAAATCTGAACACAAATTGTAACCTTGTGTTCATAGAGCAAGTCACCACATCATATACTCTGTTGGCTGATTTCAACCAAGTAATTGCTCGACTCGAGCAGCACACATGGTGTTGTAGGCCATTAGTAAGGCTACCACGCAAATAGCTGCTGATGTCTGAATGTTACGCCCAGGCTAAAACTAGCAACTTGGCCACCACTGTCAAACAGCTCATAAAAAACCCAAGTTATTATGTACTGACTAGGGTGTCAAGTCGCTTGTGGTATGGACCATCAATTACACAAACTGTTCCAACTGGTCATTACCTTCATCATACAGGCACCATATGGCTGTCCATCATGCTGGGATGTAAAAGCTAGGATCGTCCAAGAGGAAGCCATCTTCCTTGTACACACTAGTACCTTAGCAAAGCTAAAGTGATTTTTCCAAACCTGAGCTTACTCTTGCAACATTTGAGGGTCTGAGATAAACATCTGGCAGTGCAGTACACACTCACCACTTCTCTCTCTGGAGAGCTGGGACGGGACCCTGGAAGGCCATTCTTGGTTGGTGTTTTAGCTTCTTTCTTAGGGAACTGGAGCTTCTTCATGTCCAGTCTGTCTGGTGTGACCCACTCATCCAAACGCTTGTTGACTTTTAACACAAGCAATTTCACACAAACACAGCAACACATGTGCCATGACATTTTGGTCTAATATGAATTACACTACAAGAACACTTGCAGTTAAAAAGGCAGAAAAATGTGGAAAAAAAAAATTATACTCACAGTCAATATAGTGAACATAGTAAAGCTTTCTTCCAGGGATTTCCTTCACACTTAGAATTTCAGCCAATGCTGCAAAAAAGAAAAAAGAAACCAACTTAAAATGATCATAGGTATTTAACTAGCCATCAAGTTTATCACTAGTAGTAGTGAAGATACAGCTTGCTTGCCACTAGTTAGCTATAAGAGATAACTCGATATTAAGGACAAATCTGAAATGCCAAAGTTATCAAACTTTATTTTACTGCTTGACAGTGGCTGCTACCTCAACAGACACTTGCCAGCAGCACTTCTTCCACCAAAATGAACTGTAGTGGACAGTTAGTAGCGAGCAATGCAAATACATTTTAAAAGTTGACATTTGATTGAAGCATTGGTTGATGAATCGGGTGTATGCCGAGCTCAAGAGAAGACCCTAACAATTCAGTCGTAAGTCGTGCTGTACAAAGTATGTACAGAGGGTGGACAAAATTACAGAAATACATAATGCATGAATATCTAGCACCTAATACGGAGTGGCACCTTGTATACAAGTGGTTTCCAAATAGTAGCTCTGCCATAAATACCAGCTTTGTGAAGCTAACAATGTAGTTTTTGTAGAGACTGTGTCACAGATGTGTTGATTCAATTCTGAGGTCATTTTTGAGGCTCTAGTTTTGTGGTGTTTAGCAGCTATCCTGTTATGAGTTCAGCTATCGCTGTTGGTGAGCTTCGATTTGCAACCACCGTTTCTCTTTGCCAGCACAGTTTGTCCATGTTTGGCATATGTTGTCATAGTTTTCTAGACCCTTTGCTTTGGCACATTAAATAATTTTGCAATTTTTCTCACCAATGCACCTGCAACTTGGACACTGGCTATTTGGCCTCTTTGGAACGGTTTGTTGCCACACGGACCTTGCTTTGAAAACTCAAATATAAAAGGTGATGACTGTCAAACCTCTTTTGAAGCTGACACAAGCGGCTAATTGAAATTCAACTTTACATGACTCGCCTGTGCAGCTCCCTTTGCAATTATTTATTTTACTTCAAAGTTGAAGTCCTCTTTCATGTGGCATTTACGTTATTTTGTCTACCCCTCGTGTGTTTGCTGATAAACAAGGCACACTACCTTGCAAAATTTTGGCATACAGTCACTAACAAAAACAGAAAGAGAAAATGGCACATATCAGGGCTAACTTAATTGATTCTCACAAGATCAAACCAAATGACTGTGAAATTGAGGGGTATTGATAAGCTCCATGTTAATTATGGGCATATAATTATTTACAGTCAACCTACATCAATACACAGTAAATAAGCAGTATACATTTAAAATACATAATGATAAACACTGTTTTGTTTTCTTCTCACAGCTGTGAAACACTCACATACAGCTGCAGCCAGTTGGCTCTTGATGCCAACAACCTCTTGACACAGCAATCAGTGCACTTTATTGCCAGTTTATTGAGTGTGTTCCGATGCTCGTAGTGCCAATTTGTACACACACTATATAGCAAAAGACTGAATCCTGTCCCAATCTGTTGTGCTGTCTGCATTGACTGTGATACCTGTTCTCTTCCTTTAGCCTGTCTCAATACAGGACAGCGGAGGTGGCCCCAAAATGACCCCTAAAATTGAGCCAAAATGCGTCCAGGCAAGATGTCATGTACTTAGAGCAATTCTGTTTGTGGAGTCGTAACCCACAGCTTGAAAACACAGACTGTTTTGGTCTAGCCTATTCTAATTAGAAAACCCATCTTATTTAGAATTATCTCGCTACTTGGCTAGTTAATGATGTAACGTTACTGGAGGCCAATAAAGCTTTAAAAAATACATTTAATTATTTAAAATGACGTCGTTTAACTTTAAATTGCATAATTTAATGTGTTCTTGCTGACTGTAGTGTTTACAATGTTTTAGCTAAAGGCCATTACGTTTGATAACAACAGCTGAGGTTAGCTAGTTAGCTAGTTAGCTAGCTTAGCGCTGGCGAAACTACTGAGAAATACTTACGCCATTCGTCCTCGTTTTCTTGATTTTTACGAAGAACAGGGAGGCGACAGCCTTCCACGACCTCCACCTGTCGAAAACAACACGTTAATTTGTATGCTGAAAATACCTAATGTCTCGCAATTAAAATTGTATCTTTCGGGGACCTACCACTGTTGCGTTGTCCGCCATTTTCGTCATCTGTGAAAGCAGAAGCAGGGTGTTGTGGGAAAATGCCGGTCTACACCAAAGAGGTAATAAATGGCAAGATAATGTTCATCTATTGCAAACTTCCAACGTTTGTCAGCTACAAAGGAAGACGGAAATGGTTGGAATGGAACCCGGAAAAGAGCAGAAGGGAAGGGAAGGGGTTCTCACTTTCTGCCACCTCTGAGTCTGTGGCCACTTATTTTGATTTTCAATTAAAGATGTAATATAATACAATGATAATAATATAATAAAAGTGTTGCCACTGACATAGCTTTCTGTTTCTGTTTTAACAGCTTTGACAGCTGCACAACCATAAAATTCAGGGTCACAAACTGCTAACACGACAGGAATTTTGCGACATCAAAAAAATAACCTCTGTGTCTCTCAAGCACCACAAACCCAACAAAATGCAACATGGGAATATAAATGTACTCCCAGCATTTACTTGTACTTAGCCAGTTAGCATTTTTAGCCCCCTCTCCCCCTCCTCCCATATAGGCTACCCACTCAGCCACTGGCAATGAGCCTGCGGGTGATTGACAACTCAGAGTGAAGCCCTCCTGCTCTAAAGTTTACCTCAATTGGTCAGATGCCCGAGTCACACAATTTACTTTGAAAGCAAATAGCAGAGCAATGGCACTATCAATATCACCAAAATTCTGACATGTTTTCATTCTTGTTCATCCAACATGAGGATTACTTTTGCTGAATTCAAACGAAATGTCGGCTTATAAAACCTACCCATGGCAGCTTAATGGTCATGCATTTGTTTCTCAAAAATAACGACAACGTAGGTGCCAGAGGACAACACAATGGTGTCATATTTATTGTCTTACAGGAAAAGTTATGACAGTTTCAGTATGAAGAAACAGAAAATGTGTGAATGCGGAGTCTTTGTATCTTCTGCCTTCCCTGACTATCTGGTCAGGTCCTTACCCTTCATTTTTGTATCAATACAATAACAAAGGCCAGTAACTAAAGGATGCGTACCCATCCTAACTACATGCACCACAACTTGAACATTTCAACATTAAAATGCGATGTAATTACTTGAGTATTAAAGGGTTTGAACTGTTTGTTTGACTGAAGCATGCTTGCTGGTGCTTTTTGTTAGTAGTATGTTTGCTGGTATATTGATTTATAGGTTGTCAGCTTTTGGTTGTCTGCAGCATGCTGACTGACATACTTTAGAAGTATATTTTTTGCTCGGGCTGAAGAAGAGTTGTGATGCATCAGTTCTTGGTATAAAGGTTTCCTGATACAGTTTGCTTTCTGATCTGCTGAGCAGGCCATCTCAAGCCAGCAGAATCATCCGTCCCATTAGCTCATTGTTGTTGAAATCAAAAGCAAGTTCATAAATTATTGAGTAATGCTGGGAACTAAGTGAAGGGTAGCGTAGGCAACATGAGCTGTGTTTGGTGTCCAGGGGGGTTGTGGGACGCCAGAAATCACTGTTGAGGTGTAATGGGCCTAATTCAACAAAACAACTGCGATGGGAGGTGCATTTGAAAACCCCAGCCAGTATACCCGCACTCACATACCCAACCCTGTAACATTTAGATTAGTTTGCTGGTGAATATTTGCCCAATCTTCAAAACTCAAATAAGATTTTATAGTTAAAATAACATATCATTAAAAACTCAAGATAAACTCCCGATTAGCAGCCTTTGTGTGTTTGCAGTTGATTCAAGATTTTTCTTTTATCGAATGTTGGCTTCATGGCCTTTTTTTCTGCTCACATTCATGTCTGCCAAGGCTAGATTTAATTGGCTTCAGTGATCAAAACTCTCAGTGGTCAAAATGGGAAATAATTCACTCTGTGTTGTGGAATTGATCTGACTTTGACAACTGATGTCAAGAGCTGCCAAGAGCAACAAATGAGAAGATAGTATAAGTATGAATGACAAAAATAAGATATTGACACCAGTAGCCCAAGTATTCAGCTCCATGTAGGCATGTTTGAATGTAGTTGGATCAGCCATATTTCCCACATTTATAAAAGGACATGTAAACATGTATGCCCTATGATAAATCCAAAGTAAAAATTTGGCATTTATTCATCTTGGAAAGAAACCTCATGACTATTGGTGTTAAGGGTTTGAAAGTTTGTGTGTTGATTACACATCTGCTAAGGTTTTTTTGTTTTTTTTAATCTAGGTTTGCTCGAACAGGTTTGGTGTTTTAAGTTTCCCTGTTTTCTGTTGTTTGGGGCTCTCCAACAGTTTCAGTAGATGGTGGAATGTCTATGGTGGAAGTCTTCAAAGAAAAACTGCAAATCAGGATAATCATAGCTTGATCATATTGAATTTTTCACGTTCACATTCAGCATGCTACAGCATACAGTACATTTGCCTTGGATAACAGAAGGGTATATTAGGAACAACGTTTGAGAGGTATGTCCTGGGTTGGGTCAGGAAACACGAGCATAACTGTCTTTTGGACTGCAAACGTCATGGAAAAAGTGATTGAAAAAAATCGAACCCATTTATTCAGAAAGGTGAAGTAGCACCAGGATTTCCTTGTTGTTGTTATTTATTTATTTTTATAAATTGGCGATATTCAAACTTAAATCTGGATGTTAATTACGGATATTCTTCACCCTAAACTGGCAACCTTCTTCTTGTTCAGGGGGCGGCGCTCGTCCGCAGTAGATTCTGGAAGGAACCTCATGGTTGCACCATGGAGAAAGTGAGTATCCTGCTACTGTCTTCTGTGCTATTATCAAACGTGTACTTCCAAAAAACATTTGATGTGTTTCTGTGAATTTTTAGCATTTATTATGTTTTTTACAATAACAAGTTAAAGATTGGTGAACCTCTTAACAATGGGACGTAACTGTTGGCAAACGTTACATAGCTAACGCTAACATTAGCTTAGCATTATCCCCAAGTTGGTAATGTGTAGTAGTTGGCTAACGTTGCCTGACCCAGCTTAATGATAGCGATACAGGGGCTACTAACAGTTAACCAGCACCAGATAATATGCTAGGCTGCAACCCAAACTGAAATGTCCAGTAAATGCTAGCCAATTGCTGAGTAATGTTATCAGGCTACCGTCTTAGATAATTACCAATTTATCCCACGGCACGATAACGTTAGCTAAGTAATTGGCTTTAATTAGTCAGCATTGCTTTAACGAACGGAGAACAGTAACGTTACAGCAAAGCTTGCCATCCAGTGATCAGGGCCTTGTCCGTGTCTCGATATGACAACAGCTATTAGCTAACGTTAACTGTTAGCCAACAGCAAACCGGCAGGTAACTGTTAGCCCATCATGTGGACGCTGTCATCGCACATAAGCTGTCCTTATTAAGTCGGACAAATGAAGACCTAGCTAAATCTGAGTTCATCATAAAACAAAAAGGAGTGTGGCTGAAAATCGAAAGCTCAAAAATCGAAGTTGCTCTAGTGGCAGCAGGTAGTGTACAGTATACGCTGAGTATTTTTGGATCAGCTTCAGCGCTGTACAGAGAATGGGGATCATCATAGATACACACGGCGCGGCTGTCATGGCTACAAGAGAGCCGCATTCTGTCGTAACTGCTGCGTCCTCTCGAATGTTCTCGCATCACAGTCAAGTTGCCTGCAGAAGGGAAAAGTTTGACTCCGTTTATGCCCGGCAGGCACATACATCAGTCTTCCAGACAGGCAGCCGCTTGCATGGCTCAACCAGTCAACTTATTGTAATTGATTCTCAGCTTTCCAATCAGATGGAGCCCTGAATCGGATTTGGAGAGAGTTTCATGTTGGTTTTGGGGTTAGTTTTGGGTCAGGGATGCGAATTTTGTTCGCAATTTTGATGCGAACTGTTTTTGATTAGGTTGAAATACACTGAAACACAGAGTTAATCTTAGGGCTGTGTTAATAAATTGAAACAGAAAATAAATCACAATATTGATAATTCTTACTCACAGGAATCTGCATTTTTTCACCCTTAAATTGAAAGATGTTAGCTTTTAAACAGGATATTTTCGTGCAGTGCGGAGTCCATGGCCAACATATCTTGTTAATTGTTGGAGGAAACTATTTCCAGTTTTTTAAATTTAAATTCAAAGCCCACCCCCCCCCCCCCCCCCCCCCCCCCCCCCACACACACACACACATTTTTTTTTTTTTACATTTTAAATACTTTTATAGAGAAAACTGTGTTGACACGTACTGCAAGTCAAATTCCAATATTCATTTTTTTGTCATTATTGTGCACACCTAGTCAGATGTTTCTCCTACATTATTTGGCAACACAGATGTAGCCTTCCTGCTTTTCTATGACGGCTTTAATATTGTATTCTGATTCAATAAACTTCATCAGCTGCATAAATTCCTCAGTGTCATATCTGTAAAAGGTTAAATTGCCCAGGATCACATCTATAGTTAGTGGAAGTAAAAGACTACCTTCCTCTCATGCATCTCTTTGGGAAAGAAAATGGTAAACCTCAGGATTTATTATTTTACCAGCTGCAGTGTTTCTTCTAGGATTTTTTTTGCAGCGGGGGGAAAGGGTTTTGTTGTACCTGGGTGGTGCGCGCGCGGTCGGAGTGAATATCAATAGGTAATTAAAAAATATGAAATAAATTGACACTTGACTGCAAAACAAACTTTAGAACATTCTCCACTCTCCTCACTTTCTGCTTTCTCCTGCTTCACTCTGCTCTCCTGCTCCACTCCCTCCACTACTCCTGCCTGTCTACTTGTCTAATAAGGTTACATTTGAGAATGAGTAAAGTTAGAATTCTCTCACATCACAAATATTTGATCACGCAACCAGTAAGAACATTAAAATATTGTAGTAGCCACCACTAACGTTACATATTTTAGAACCAGGAGGCATTTCTTTCCCTTCAAAACTTCGGGGCATAGCTAAGAACCTTGAGCCCCTCCCTAGCTAAAGTAACGTTACCTGACTATATTCCTCATCGACATCAGGCATCTTTCTCTTCTTGGAGAAATATTTTAACAAACTCATCTGAAAATGCAATCAGGGATATTTTACTACATTGCTTACATAAACATCGTTAGCAATTATTTTACCGACGTTTATTGAAGGCTGCATTCACACAGCATTTTTCCCCAACTGCCAGCGCCCTTTTCTCATTAAAAGTAATGGGAAGCGGCCGCAAGGCGCACAAAAGGCGGCCGCTCCCGAAAAGCACTGCAGCGGCGTTTTTTTCGTCAGAGCGGAGCGCTTTCAAAAGTTGAGAAATGTTCAACTTTTCAGAAAAGCGCCGGGTGACGTGAAGCGCTTTTTCTCAGCCGACCAATCGCAATGACAGAGACGCTGGCCGTTTCCCATAGCAACAACAAATATGGAGAAAGTGAAAGTGCCGGTGGAGAAATTGGACGTTGTAATAAGTGAATTTCCGTTACCGCAACAGCGATCTTAAAGGCAGTATGGATTATACCGGCCATGTATTGGAAAACTCTGGTAAGCCTTTGCTTGTTGCTCAACACTGTTTTGTCTGCTGGAAGTGCTAACCAGCTGGTTAGTGAGCTAGCAGCTGCTCAGCTAACGTCAGGTGACGTTGCCATGATCCGCTTTTTATTTCTCCTCACAAAAAGCGCTCCAGGCAGCGCTTTTTCCACATCAAAAAACGCTATGTGTGAACGCAGCCTTTTAATCTACCTTTCTCTCTCTTCTCTTTCTTTTTCTCTTCTTTCTCTCTCTCTCTCCCTCTCACCTCGGCCAGGTGTCGCCACTTCTGTATCCGTCGTTTCAAATTAAAAGCCCTCTGCAGAGTCGTGTAATTGCGACTGCATGACATTTCATAAAATTCTGAAGCAGCAGCGGCAATAATTTTGCAGTGGCGGGCCGCCGCTGCAAAATGTATATAACGGAAACTCTGAGCTGGATAGGATTTTAGAATAGGAAATGATGGTCATCTGCCAAAGTGGCAGTTGGAGTGGGCAAATTTACCAGCTATATCTATGGCTAAAATGTTAAGCAGCATTTGGTGGGTAGCTGGTGTAAATTTCTCACCTCGATCTCCCTCAAAATAGACACAATTCTTTGAGTGTGCGAAGTGTAAAGCTCAGCTGATATCTAGAGTAGGGCTGGGCGATATGTTTGAAATCAATATCACGATAATCATGATTTTTCTCGATATCAATATATATCACGATATGGTTCATGTATGCAAAATCACGTTAAATAATCAAATTAATGTTCATCTCATTGAACCGAATGGTAATGTTAGGTGTGATGTCAAACAAAACAGAAATATTCAAATAATATTCCTACCATACCTCATTTTATGAGAGTTTTTAAGTAAAATTTGCTTGTCATCATCAATTTAGACAGCAGAAATGTGTGTCACGATATTAAAATATCTTCATATCATCACGATATGATTCCACTGAAAGACGATAAATGATAATATTGAATTATCGCCCAGCCCTAATCTAGAGGTCATGATAGAAAATTGCAGTGCATTTTGGATGATTTGCTGCATGATTCTGTGACTCGTCTATTTTTCCGTGGTATGATGACTAGTATGTCATCCAGCGTTTAAACGAGTAGTCATTTAAACATTACCATCCCTAGTTTTGGGTTTGTTCATTGAATAGGCCTATAGTCTTGGTTCTGGTTCTGCTGCTCCGCTCTATTCTTGGCCACTTATCCCTCCCTTAGCCATCACCTCCCTATTCTTGACTTTGGGCTGGTGCTGTAACATAGAACAACATTGGATTATGGGCTATAACTGCTTATCACATGTTGCCCTCATTTACTTTATTAGTTTATTGTTGGCTACATCACATTGTGTGATGTGTTTGGCTGGCCATTGCTTGTTGTTGCTTATTGTTTATGACAAAAATGATATGCCTCCTACAAAAATAATCCTATGAACCTGAATGGTAGTAACATGAGCCTCCTGGATGTAGCTTCTGTCTTGTTTCTGTCATTTTTAGCTCTGGGACATTGTAACAAGCAGGCTATCTTCTCTACATTAACAAGAATCTCTTCTTTTTCAAAAATAACCCACTGAAAAGAGTGTTGGCATGAAATTTGGTTGGCAAAAGTTGTAGCATTGGATTTAAGTGCTAAAGTGGCAATTTTGATTGAGCTGCCTGTAAGTCATACAAGGCCACTGGAGAGTAGGGCTGTCCCGAATACCATTTTTTGGGCTCCGGAGCTTCGGTAGTAATCAACAGCGAATATTCGAAGCTTCGGGCGGGGGGGGGAGGGGTCGTGTTAAGAGTCACGCACCTTCAAACTGCTTGGCTTTCCATACACGGCCAACAGTTCACCCGACAAAGTTCACACATAGTCACAGTTCCTCCTCACAACAACACAGCGCTGAAAACATACTCGGTGGAGTCCACAGGTCCGTCGCTCCTACACGGTCCAAAACGGGATCGCAAACTCAGCGGCAACTTCTTGGCAACCAGCCAGCTAGTGGTCTTGTAGCTCCTTCAGTTAGCAGCCAAGGAAAATGTAGCTTAGCACCGTTTATATCCACTGAGACACCGTCTTAGCGCGGAGATAGCAGTCCACGGCAACCATGCTGAATCCACTTGAACTCAAACAACAGTCCGACCTCACTCAGAGTGGCCACAGCTTAAATCCGAGGTGATCACGACACAGTTCGGGCGCCATTTGTAGAGATGTGGATGATCTCCGGGGAGTTGTTAGAGAAGAAGAGATGAAGACCAGACGAAAAACTTCATACTTAAGCTGTAGTTTTACTAAAGTTAGAGACAACGGCTCAGACAAGCGACTTCCCCATACAAAAGTAAACTCCGCAAGAGCGGAAGTGTGACGTCACTATATAGACACCCAAGCAGCGATCATTACATATAAAATTACATAAAAAAAACGAATATCCGAATCCCAAAATTGAAAACCGAATACCTACCCAACGAACGAATATCCGAATAGTCGAATATTCGGGTCCAGCCCTTCTGGAGAGGGGCCACAAAGTCAGCACCGGCATGAACCTTTAAACTACTATTTGAACTCGTACTTCAACATTAGCCCCTTTCACACATGCAGCCTGTTCTGTAAATGTAACGGCACGCTGTCATGTGTGAAAAGGAGCCGGTGTCTAAATGCGGGTAAATCAATTCCGCCAATTTCACTGCTCAAGATGTTGTAACGTTACTGGTAAAGTTCCGTATCGAGCGTATGTGTGAACGATGCCGTAACATTAGCAGCACGAGCACGCACAACGTCAGGACGCACTGTTGTCGAACTGTAGGAGGGAAATACAAACCACTACACAACGGGATGCAGCTTTACTTTTTTGCCGAAAATGTTGAATTGGACAGACTTGGAAATAAGAGAGATCCTCGGAGTCCAGGCGGACAGAGAGATTAGCCCGCCGTGTTTTCAGACTGCAGTCACTCAGGCGGATAAACGTAATTTCCGGGAAGTGACAACAGAGGAATTTAACGGTATTGCCAGTATTGTGTGAATGGTAGCATTAGTTAAAAAAGTGGAAAGGCATGTCTTGTGTGAACAACACCAACTGCTACCTTTTACCGGAAAGATTTCATGTGTGAAAGGGGCTATTATGTAGTACTCCCCAACTCTTAAGTTGGTAAAGGCCATGACTAATCGCTTGAATTCTGATAGTTAAAATTGCATTAAATTTTGTGCTTAATCATAATTGGACACCTGATTATGGATGTTATCTTTTCACTCTGTAGCGATAGGGTCTACATCTATAGGTGAAAAATGGGGATCCATACAGAGAAAAGCAAAGAATTAACAATAGACTGGTATCACAGCAGGCAGGCATGTAAAACACACAGACTTTCAGATGCAGTTGTCAAACTGTCACCCGCCTGGTAAAAATATTCCTAGCTACATAATTAGAAAGCACCTGGAGGACAGCGGGTGAGCATTAGACACACTGACTGAACTAATATCAGATGATCAGCTATCTCTAGCACTGCAGCACCTGTCTGACAGCGTCAGGAACAGCTGATTGGTTGGCTGTGTGTGTTTAACAGCTGATACAGTTATGAAAGATGTGTTCTCCTTAGGCAGATCTACATTGGATCTTTCCATTTTAGACCAATCAGAGATCTTAGATTGAGAGGCTGAGAGGGAATTGTGTGTGTGTGTGTGTGTGTGTGTGTGTGTGTGTGAAAGAGAGAAAGATTTTAGTACAGGACGGTTACAGTATTGGGAATTTGATTGTATCTTCACGGTTCATAGGTCTCTGAATTGAAAGACCAGGGCAACAAGGCACTGAGTGCGGGGAATATTGAGGAGGCTGTGCGTTGCTACACTGAAGCCTTGGCCCTCGACCCCTCAAACCATGTCCTCTTCAGTAACCGCTCGGCTGCGCACGCTAAGAAAGGCAACTATGAGAGCGCTCTCCAGGATGCCTGTCAGACCATCAAGATCAAGCCTGACTGGGGAAAGGTGAGGTGACATTTGTCCTGTTTACTCTGATGACCATAAATGAGAAAGAGTAATCAGATTTAATGTGACATCTCCCAATTTTGATTAACCAGGGTTACTCCCGCAAAGCAGCGGCGTTAGAGTTTCTTGGCCGTTTGGAGGACGCTAAAGGGACTTACCAAGAGGGACTCCGACGAGAGCCAAGTAATCAGCAGCTGAAGGAGGGTCTGCAGAACATCGAGGCCCGGCTAGCAGGTAGAAATTGCAGAATTTGTTATGTCTCACAAATTTCTAATAGTGTCTCCATCATTATGGTACAGAAAATAGTGTTATGACATGAAAACTGTGTGGGAGTCGGCTTTTCGTACCTTGTGTGGGTAGAGGATGATGAGACATGACTACTGACAGGATCACTAAAGCAAAATCACATTGTGAGTGCTCCTTGTCTTCCAAAAGGGAGAGTGGGCAGTCCACTCAGCTTTTCAGCATTGTTATTCATGTAGACAGGGGGAAAGTAGTAGGGAAGACACCATAGAGAAAACTGGCAGATTCAGTCCTAGGCCAGTGGGAGCAAATGTGGTTCCAGAGTGTGTGAACCACTTGAATGTCTCTGGGCATCCTGAGTGCTTCTTTGTGACCATATAGATCACACTACTAATCAGCAGTTCTCGCCTCACCAGAGAAAAAGATGATGAACCCCTTCGCAGTGCCCAACATGTTCGAGAAGCTGGAGAGTGATCCTCGGACCCGCGAGCTACTGGCAGATCCAAGCTACAGAGAATTGCTGGAGCAGCTCAGGAACAAACCATCGGAGCTTGGCATGTATGTACATTTTCAAGGATTTGTCAGCCTTAAAGCAGTCTTTATTTGCTGTGTAATAAAGACTGATACTAAAGTATCATTTGTAAGGCAAGATTAAGCAACAAAAAAAGATAAGATCAGAAGTAAAATTTTGTAAGATGGCCAGGGTTCCTATGCAGGTCTGGAAAAGTATGGAAAATGTATTTGCTTATCCTGAACAGTTTGAGAATTGCACAAAAAGTCTAGAAAGGCATGGAGACATGTTGTTGCTCAGTCCCAATACATGACTACCCAGTATATATTTGTAATCATTTCATATATTGTGATATTTGTTGTCCAGAATAACCTTTAGCTAGATAATATATTATCCAAAATAGGGCTGAAACGATTCCTCGAGAAACTCGAGTAACTCGATTACTAAAAATCATCGATGCAAATTCTTTGCATCGAAGCTTCGTTTAATCCATATAACTATATACACGCTCAGTGTTTCGCACGGATGATTATTACTGTTGCACAACGCGCTGGAGAAAGAGAGAGAAAATAGCGAGGGGCGAAGAGAAGAGAGAGGCCAGAGAAAACGACAGAAAGTGTCCAAAGTTTCGGATCCAGTGTTGCCAACTTGGCGACTTTGTCGCTAGTCTTAGCGACTTTTCAGACCCCCCTGGCGACTTTATTTCTCAAAAGCGACTAGCGACAAATCTGCCGACTTTTTCTGACCATGGGAAGCAATGTTAATGTGTTGAATCCCAAAGCATTTGGCAATAAATTGGTTCGGCTGATGCTGGTTTTCTCTACTTGCTTGTCTAATCCAGAGAGGTCTGACGGTCACAGCGCTTCCCACACACAGCGTAGCTCCCTCCCTCCGCTGAGAGCAGGGACTGTAGGATAGGGTCCACTTGTAATTGCTACCGGCGTACGCCGAAACTGGCCGGGTGGGCGGAGTCAGCACTTAATATTAAAACGGGATGAGATGAAGGCTAGTAAAGAATGCACGTTAATTATGGCTATATGTAATGGCTAGTTAAGAACGTAAATCAATATGGTGGCTAGTTATGATGTCCCTAAGTTAGCTAAGTTTTGCTCAAGAAAATAACCACAGAAAATAAAACGCTGCAGTCAATTTGTGAAAGCCTGAGCTTCATTCATGTTATTATTATGATAGGCACACACACATACACACACACACACACACACACACACACACACACACACACACACACACACACACACCTACTCCCCTCACAGTGATGCATAAAATACCCCAGAAAGCAAAATATCAGGTGGTGTAAGTAGCAATTGGAGCCTAAAATGCACCAGTCCAATACAGCAGGTATATTCAGTTTAGTTTGATTGCAGTGAGTAGGGTCAGCAGGTGTAGGGCAACCCTTCAACATAGCAAATAAATGTACATTAGCCAGTCTTATGAACTTGTATGATATTTAGGCCTAGTAATAAATATCAATAATAATTATTATTTCACCTCGTTTTCAGTAAATCACAGTGTTGTATGGACAGCTTCGTGCGGACAGCTTTTCTCTTTTGTATATTTACTATTGCTCTTTAATAAAGCAAAAGTATTTCTTATCCGATTACTCGATTAATCGATGGAATAATCGGTAGAATACTCGATTACTAAAATAATCGATAGCTGCAGCCCTAATCCAAAATATTCAAAGCTAGTCAAGAATTGATGTATAGAAAAAGTACAGTAATTTTGAATTGGATATGTATGTATTTGTGTATGAAACCTGAATACTTAAGCATCAGAAATGCACTTGTCTGCCTGTTATGTAGGAAGCTGCAGGATCCCAGAGTGATGACCACACTCTCTGTGCTGCTGGGACTAGACCTGGCTGGGATGGAGGAAGAGGAGCCCACTCCCCCTCCACCCCCCAAACCCAAAGAGACTCAGCCACCTCCTCCCAAGGAGGAAGACCTGCCCGAGAACAAGAGAAAGGTAAATCAGTCTGGGTTCAAGTGAAAGATCAGCACAGTTCCTCCTTCTGGTCTAATTCTTGAAGGGATTCAAGCTCAGCACCTTTTTAGAGAAATTCACTGTTATAAATCCAAATCAGGTCTCATTTTGGTTTATCATGCATAAGTGCTGCCTAGCCATTCATTGATTCTAGGCAAATGCATAATGAGGGTGAAATTACACTTAAGGGCAGTTTGTGTGGCAGAAATAAAGGCTGCATTTCTAGGGGGAAAAACTTACAGGAGTGGATTGTCAATGTTACATTTCACAGTTCAGCTTGCATTGGTTGCAGCATGTGAAGAATGCCAAGCAACACGCAGATTGTCAGCTGTGTCATGCAAAAAAACATGTAAAAATTGCAAGTAGTACAATAATTAAGTAAAATCAAACCAATAAAAACGACTATAAAAGTACATAATGTTACAGTAATATCCAGAAAATGACATCAAGTAATTTTCCTCCGATTGTGATAGCCTAGGCTACTTTCAGCTTTCAGAGTAATATCCAGTAAGTTGAGACATTTTCTTTTTCGCGATTCAAAACTTTGGCCATACTGTATGTATCATGGAGCTGACAAAATGTTAACAATTTCAGCTGTGGTCTAAGAAATTACATTCAGAAAGGGCTTCTCTCTCGTGAATTATTTGAACACTTCTGATTTCCATTTTTTTTCTTATAGGCCTTGAAAGAAAAAGAACTTGGGAATGCTGCATATAAGAAGAAGGACTTCTCTGCTGCACTGAAACATTATGAAGAAGCAGTCAATCATGACCCATCCAACATGACTTACATTTCGAATCAAGCAGGTATGCATTATCATATGTTGGAAGAACAGAACTACACTAGATCCTTTTTATCCCAACCTCAAACATCTGAGCCGACTAATCCACCTAATAGATAAAATGAACAGGGAATCAAACATCACAAAAAAATTATTTTGTATACAATTTTTAGAACATTATTCATACATGCAACTTAGTGAAATGCATTGTTCAGAAATATGAAATACACTGAAATACTGACCCAATAATCCTCTTTTATTGATTGTAATCATTATTGGGTGCGACAAGGTTCGTTTTCACTATTCACCTTAAAACCCAATCTACTCAACTGACACTTTAATTCCACTGTACTGGAAACAGACCAAATTGTAATCTCAATACTGACGCAGCTACCAAACTGTGGCTTTTGTGAATTGTTCCACCCCTAGTTGGTATCATTGTGTCCTGACAGTGAGGTGAGCCAGACGATGTCACCTTCTATACAGTAAAACAGGTGATGTCACCCGGTACCAAAGATCAGCCAATAGCAGATGGCAATTTCAGTAGCATGCTTTTTACCATTAGATGTCAGGTTTTACACAAACTTGGGACTCTTTTAAGGGTTTTATAATTCACATTTCTGTTCGCTAGCTCAATTTGGTTGTAATTATTGGAATGTCTCAGTATGGCTATAATCATTTCAATCTCTGGTTTTGTCAGGGCGGTTACCTCATTGTGCTATAGATGCAAAAATAGCTAGAAGATGCTTAATGTCATGGTATTGAGCATTTCAACGATTTTCAAAATGCCATGGGAGGTGCTTTAATTGAGTTTGTGTGCATCTTCATCAATCATGAGAGACTATTTTAGCTTGGAGAAGAAATTTTTTATTTAAAGGTTATTATTTGCATTAAGGTCAGACTTTTATAACAAACTCTTCTCTTTGTTTTCCCTTCAGCTGTGTACTTTGAGAAGGGAGAGTTTGAGAAGTGCAGAGAGCTGTGTGAGAAGGCCATTGATGTGGGCAGAGAGAACCGAGAGGACTACAGACAAATTGCAAAGTGAGTTCCTTAACTCTACAACGTCTTATGGGTCAAACCATATGATCAGTGAGTGTATATTATATACTTGGCTGCTGTGTAAGAGATACATTTTCCAACCTCAGCAGGGTTTGATTTGATATTAATTTATTGTTCCCGGGTCAAATTAAATGTATAACAACTGTGTACAACTTGAAACTAGGAAGTTTCCAGCCTCCAAAATGGAGGGATCAAGTAGAATAAAGACAGCACTGTATTTCACGGTGTTGCTAACATTCAATCTGTTGCACCAGCCCATACTTTTGGCTTTAGATGTTGTCACAGTAATGTAGAAAGTAATGCAACTTTTGGATGGATTTTTAGTTACTTACTTGCCTACTTTATCAGCCAATAACCCACTGTTATTTTGCTTACACTGCCCCCATGAACTGGAGAATTCCCTCTTGCGTTCCATGTAAAATTTCACCATAAATCAATTTGTCTCATAGGGAATAAGCATTTTGAACTAGGTAGCCTCCACAATATTTTTATTTTGTAGAGAATCCATCCCACACATTCATGAATGCAACCATTTTTCCTAATGATAAATGGGGATATTTTGGTGCCTTGAAGATCATGAAGATGACCTTTGGATTTTCAAATATATCTTACAGCTTTTATTTAGAACAACTTTTTCCTCCTTACTTCCTGGTTATTTTCTACCTGGGCCTAGTTTTTTTTCATTGTGCTGATCTGTTCTGATCAAAATTGTCAGTTACGTTACTGTAGAGCTCCACATACATCTCAGTTTCCAGGGAGCTTGTCTCCAGTACAATCCAACGTGACCAAAGGACCCAAAACGTCCTTGTGAACAGAGTAACACTCAATCTGCAATGTGACCTGCCTATCCATGGCCTAAAATTTGAATATATTGCAGTATTAGATATCCATTGCCATCCGTCGCCATGTTCATGTCATATCGGATTTACCAAGCCACACTTTGTGCCACAGATGTTACTTTTTGCTACATTTTGTCGACATCTTTCTGATAATATAACCATAGACTGTTTATTAATTTTTTCAGATCCTCAGTACAGTAGCTAGTGTTTGTATGCCGGTCGCAGTCAAGACAAGCAGACTCACACTGGCTTCTAGGATATCGTGTTATAGTGACGTGTCTATCTTGGTCTTCCATCTTTTCAAATTCAGAGCATAGAAACAAGTCAACGCATTGTGTGTTCATTATTGAACGTCATTAGAACCAAAAATTGGTACTGAATTTTTCAAAGCCTTTTGGCAGTAATCGGTACCACCAATATTTGGTCTGTATCTCTAGTGTACCGAATTTTGGTACCCATCCCTAGCCACGCTAGATTGTATTGGACAGCAGCGCTCCCTGCAGACTGAGAGGTACGTAGCTCTACAGTGGAGTAGTAGTACGAAATTTTGATCAGAATTGTTTGGCATGATGACAGAAACTAGGAAATTAGACCCAGATTGAAAATCACTGGAATTATCCTGTAAAGTGCAGTTTACTGCAGGTTAGGATACTTTGTTTTTGAGTTTAAAAATTGTTCAAACGACTTCACCATGACTGTTTTGCAAAACAAGAGGGTAGATGAGGTGTATGTAAAATAAGTATTTATAATCAATGGATCTCATACAAGCAAAAGTTAATCACAAGAGTGTGACTAAAGAACAGTCTGCACTCTTCATGTTATACACGTAACCACTGGGTGGCAATGTAACTCTATTGCTTTTAACTGCAGTATTTACAGCTGTGTGTAATAAACAATAAACTGCCCAAAGATGCTGTGGTGATTTAGGTCTCTGACGCTGGAGTCTTGCGTCAAATCCACATTGAACCTTCCATCCTGTGTCTCACTGCTGGGTGTCCCACTCGTCATTCAACATTCGAAATATTCAAACTAGTGGCGCAAATTGAAATGTTGGGTAGTACTGTTCCAAAAAGTAAGTGCAGAATGTAGAAGAACTACCGCTCACAGGTTTGCCAAGTATGCCTTGAAGAAGGTCTGTTGAGACTGACGGCTTGCTAATAAATCAAATTCTGCATGGATCTAAGTGTGTGGATGTTCTTGCTTTATTAGACGAGGAAACGGGAATGATGTTGGTGGATCTCTCTGCTTTCTGATTTTAAGAACATGTTTATCTTCATCCCTCTCCTCCTCTTTTCATAGGGCCTTGGCTAGAATTGGCAACTCATACTTCAAGCAGGAGAAATACAAAGAGTCAGTTCAGTATTTCAACAAGAGTTTAACGGAGCATCGCACCCCTGATGTCTTGAAGAAGTGTCAGCAGGTGAGGTGTAGGCTTTTGTTTTTATTATTTGCTAGTTTTCCACAAAATGTGATGCCAACTCGGATGATCAGAACTGAGGATCTTAAACTGTATTTATTAATCTCAGTCTAATAGAGCTGCAACGATTAATCGATTAGTTGTCAACTATTAAATTAATCGCCAACTATTTTGATAATCGATTAATCTGTTTGAGTACTTTTTTAAGAAAAATAAGTTAAAATTCTCTGATTCCAGCTTCTTAAATGTGAATATTTTCTGGTTTCTTTACTCCTCTATGATAGTAAACTGAATATCTTTGGGTTGTGGACAAAACAAGACATTTGAGGACGTCATCTTGGGCTTTGGGAAACACTGATTGACATTTTTCACCATTTTCTGACATTTTATAGACCAAACAACTAATCGATTAATCGAGAAAATAATCGACAGATTAATCGACAATGAAAATAATCGTTAGTTGCAGCCCTACAGTCTAACCCAGCTAACAAGTCAGCCCTAATAATATTATGCAAAATGAACTACAGAAATAGTATGAGAAGTTGAGTTACTTGCGAGTAAGTAACTCAAATCTTTGTAAGCTGCGTTAGACTCTGTTGTTGAAACCAGGCTATTGTTACAGGAAACAATGTCACTTTGAACATCCATTATAACAAAATTATTGACACTTTTTACACCTTGACACTCATTGAATCTGCAGGCAGAGAAGATAGTGAAGGAGCAGGAGAAACTAGCCTACATCAACCCCGAGGTAGCCCTGGAAGAGAAGAACAAGGGCAACGAGGCCTTCCAAAAAGGTGTGTAGGTGCAGTGCTTGTTCTTTGTACGTGATTGGATTCTCTCTTAATGCACTCACTCTTCTTTCCTGTCCAATAGGAGACTACCCCTTAGCCATGAGACATTATACTGAGGCCATCAAGAGGAACCCTGACGATGCCAAACTCTTCAGTAACAGAGCCGCCTGCTACACAAAGCTGTTGGAGTTTCAGCTTGCCCTGAAGGTACTGTGCATCACCGCCAAGCACCCACAGGAGTACGTTCATGAGATTCAAACCTGGAAAAAGTTCCTCTGAGTTGTGTTGTAATTGAAAATGACAATCATATTTTATCTGTCATAGGATTGTGAAGATTGCATCCAACTTGATCCCGCCTTCAGTAAGTAGTAAACTTTAACTGAAGTAACATTTAATTAACATTCTGCTGGAAGCACTCGTTAGTGGTAGCATTGGTTACTATAACTATGTTAGATGTTTCAATTCAAGGTGAATATTTCTTCTGATTTTAACACCTAATTTAACACCCCTGTCTACAGTAAAAGGCTACACACGCAAGGGAGCTGCTTTAGAAGCCATGAAGGATTATACTAAAGCTATGGATGCATACCAGAAGGCCCTGGAGCTTGACTCTTCCTCAAAGGTATTGTCAATGACAGTGTACCAAGGCCCACACCTCATTTCCTATGTATGTGATGAAGATAAAGTTGGCTGATGATAATGACCCATGTGTCTGGCTTTCTTCACCTGCCCTCCTGCCCATTCAGGAAGCCACAGAAGGCATTCAGCGCAGTGTGATGAGCCAGGCTGTGAGGAACGACAGCCCCGAGGATGTGAAAAGAAGGGCCATGGCTGACCCCGAGGTGCAGCAGATTATGAGTGACCCAGCCATGCGAATGATCCTGGAGCAAATGCAGAAGGACCCTCAGGCGCTCAGCGAGTAAGCTGGCTAGCTCTTGTTTTGATTTGAATCTCTGTGCAAAGTCAACATTATGCAAGTATACAATCATTGTTTGAAATGCGTGAAGAATTTAGTGTTTTTTCCCTTTCTTTCCTTTTTTATTCGACCCTCAGTCACTTAAAGAATCCAGTTATTGCCCAGAAGATTCAGAAACTCATAGATGTGGGACTGATAGCCATACGGTGATGAGAGAAAGAGCCAGATGCGTGAGGAGACTTCAAGACCACAGCGGAACAAAATGCAATTCCCTCCAAATATTGCAACCTCCTCTCTTTTTTGCCTTCAAATTCAAAATTATATTGTCCTCAGTCTCATTCAGACTTTGACCTGTATGTTTTTTTTTTTAATCAATCTCACAATTTTTACATTGTATTGAAGAAAAGCATCTTGTATGTCACCTGCAAACTTGAGGACTCCAGAACACTTCCTCTGAAAAAACTGGATTAATGTCGACAGATGATTAAAAAGGTCTTAAAATACACATCACAACGCAGTGCACCACTCCTCAATGTTTAAAGGGGAAATCCACCCTAAAACGGTTCACGTTATTCCTATCAAGGCTTGGAAACGGTTCAGGGAATTAAAACAGAAAATGGAAAACAATGGAATTATCACATGAGCGTAAACACGAATGTAATAATTAGTTTCTGGAAGTAGATCACTAGTTGAAATTGGCGATATTGGTTATTCCCTTTTCTTTTTCACTCCCATGCCGCTGCTAAGCTTGTCTAGACATGCTGCTTGAAAGATGTAAAACATACAGCTTCTGTTCCTCTGCTCCTTTTTCTCCCTCCCTTGTCTCAGCTTGACCACAGTGCAGAAGCTGAGCTCTGTCCTGTCGGCCAGCCACTCAAATGCAGGTAGCAAATCTTATAAGCACATTGGTCATTGGTACTCCGATCCAAATGATTTGAAAGTGATCGTTTTCAAGCCTTGATTTCTTTGGTTTAACAGTTTACATTATTTTTTTTTTGTGTATTAGTCTCCTCCAAAGAGTCTCTTTGAAAGGAGAAAAAAGTCTGTACTGTGTCATCAAGGGACACTTTGTGGAGCTAATCCACTAACGATGGGTTGTGGGGGATGGAGGAAGTGGTTGGGCTACGAAATTGTAATAAATAAGGCAGTTGTGTACCCTATTAGGCCTAACATTAATTTATTTTACTCTCAAAACCTAAAATACAAATTGACATTTTCAAAGGTGTGCCAGAGAGTGTCTCTTCCCCATGCCTGTCTCTGCTCTGTCTTAAAGCAATGTGCAAGTTGAGAGGAGGAGGAACATTTACTTAACCTGTTGGATTTAGGCAAATAGTAACTGGTAAGGATACTATGCAAATCTGTCTTCAGGAGTTGAGGGATGTTTTTACAATGATAGGAGATTTGAAGAGGTTGGATCCATAATTGTGTTTCAAATCTGTCCCTCTATGAGCCCAAGCAGCCATGTTCATATTTCAAGGCTACGCTAAAAAAGCAGTTACTCCCAAATTGATGAAAATACTTAGAGATAAAGCTCTTTCACTGGTTGAAGTAGCATCAGGACTGTCAGTAAAAGCCACACAGTAACAATAATTATATTGAAATTGCTCTGCTCTCTGAAAAGGGCATAATGGGTTGGCCTAACGGTCTGAAGAACGTATTTGATTGCTCTTGAGGCAAAAGAGATGGGAGAGGTTGATGACCCGCCCAACAGCCATCTCATACTAAAAAAAAAAAAAAAAAGATTTACAGGTTTACCACTGCAGACAATAGGCAGGTGCATCGATAATTCATATCAAAGTAGATGCTTGCTGACTAGTCTCAAATTTTGGGTTGCCAAGATTAAAACTAGACAGCCAGCAGCCAAAGTGACGACTTGCCCGGAGTGAATTGGTCCAGATAAAAGGAATACTGTGAATTCTGGTTATAGGGTGGATTTACCTTTTTATAAGATAGCTTCTGTTGGTTGATTAATGGAGTCATGATTGCCTCACTTCATGTTGCATCTTTAATGTTTGTTGGCTTGTCTTGATGTGTTGAAGCCTCAGCAAGGCCACCTGTCACTACCGCCTAATGAGTATTACAGCTGGGGAAGCAAAGCAAGTTATCACATTTTAGGTGACCAGTACCCACTTTTTGCTGGATCAAATTGTGATGCCCTTGATAATTTCTTGACTTTGGACACTGCTGTTGGAATTTGTCCTCCCACAACAGCAGCTTGTTTAACATCCATTTTGAGAGAGAAAATACAGTATAGGTTATTAAGTGAAAGTATGGCTGTTGACCAGTATGGCACACACGGCTCCAAATACCTCACAAAATTATCTGATTATCATATCTCCATCCTTTGGTTTCTTGTGTTAAGGGAGGAGGGACTCAAAAACATTAAATATGTATTGAGTTGTTTTTTTTTAAAGCCTACTTTTGTTTCAACATTTCCACAATAGCCTTGCTCTATCTGGAATCCTCCATGACTTGTGCCACAAAATAAAGTACAGCCGGCACATGAACAATGTGGCACTCTCACATGTAAAAGAAACTGTCCAAGAAGTGTCATGTACAAGGTGAAATGAATCCTGTTCTGCAAAATATATCTGAATGTATTTCGAAGGTCATTGGTGGCTGTTTTGTCCTTTAAGTCTTTCATTGTTGAAATAGTTGACTAGATGCAGTTGAACTACATTTTACAGTAGTAGTTTATGTATTTAAAAAACAACAACTATATTAAACACCACATAGGCACACATTAAGTAAAAGTACAATGAAAAAGATCCACTATTGTAGCCTTGAATATAAATCAAATGCTTCTGTGAAATATTTTTTGTTTGTCAAATTGTTTAACGTTATGCTTCCCAGTGGTGCAGCAGTGAGTCCCAGTTGCAAAGTAACATCCATTACAGACACTTTGTACATGTTGGCGAATGTCCCTCTCCAAGGAATAGGCATAGCAAAGTCTAATATTCCTAGTGTCTGCAAGCTGAATGCATCCAGGCAAACATTTTCCTAATACAAGGCAAACTGAGATAAACATACACGCACAGGCACATATGTATAGGCCACCTGTTATTACTAATAGGATGACAAAGTGCAGTGCTTTATAGTGTTTTTTGTTTGTTTTATATAGTGAAGGTATCGACACTAATTGTCTAGAATTTATTATACCAAAAAAATATTTACATTCATAGAAAAACGTGTTTGTTGTGTTATGAAAAATGGTGATCCATGTAAATAGGAAATGCATGCTGAAGTGGGAGGTAATCTAGCTAGGGCTCGACCAACTTCGCTCCGCCCGCATGGGTCCTGTTGGTTCACGTGACGGACCGTCGCCCAGGTTGTATTGAACGCACCCAGTCGTTGGGAAACTGGCATTAGCAGTTAGCTGCTGACAAAATATAAAGTGAGGTGCATTATTTTCAACATGAGTGAGTCATGAACTTGATTCCCGTAGAAACAGGATAAGGAACTACCCAAGCTGGCCTTTTCCAACATGATCTTGGTTAACCAGGGGATTTTGTAATTGACATCTCAGGATACTAGTTAACTTAGCTAACTGAGTGTGCTAACCAAACATTAGCTAACGTTAACGTTACAAAGTTTGATGAGCAACTACAGCAGGGACTCGCTAGCTAGGTATAGCTAGCTACTAGTTTGCTAACTTACTACTAACCATTACCAGCTAGCTAGCTATGTAACATGTTTTGTTTGATCGTAACAATAACGTTAGCTAACAAGCGGGGTATTTATTTACGCACTAACTAGCTAATACGTTACGCGTTGTTTTGATCAGACGTTTATGTCAAACAGTAATGAGTAGTGTTCTTACATGGATGGAAAATAATGGCTAATGTTAAACATCTAATGCTAACGTTAGCCACATAGTCACTCTCAGCATTGGTGATATTTTCTGTAAGGTTGAAATAAAGTTAGCTAACGCCAGCTAGCAGTGTTAACCTAGTATTTTTATACACTTCTCTGCCTTTTCTGATTGATTTCGGCCATTATTGTCCTCCGGTATCGTTGGAGATAAGACAGCTAACATTAATGCGAAACACCAGGATGTCCAAGGCAAGGGAATTAGAGCAGCGATATTGTTTAGAAAACACAACAGCCAGACCATTTTGTTAATCTCTGTAAATCGTCATAATGCAATAAAGCTTTCCTGGCTGAGCGTTAATAGTGTAACATTTTTTTAAATACCCAAACAGCTGGCTAGCCAGTTCATTTTAGAGAGTCTGTAGATAGAGCCTACTTTCGGTATGCCTGGGGACGCTTCTGATAGTAGCGATGACTCCGATGCAAAAACGAATGAAAAAGCCTGCACCGTCAAGCATCAGATTACCAATGGTAAGTCAGGTATACCTTTTGTTATTAAACACGGTACACATGTAGACCATGGACTAGACACCTGATGGCCTTCAGTATGGCTCACATGATCTGCTACTATAAAGTAGATGGTTGACAACAAGATCTTCTTTCATCAGCCATGTGCAAAGGTTTCAGTGCATCTGTGTGTCAACAATAATATTTATCTTTTTTAATAATAATAATTTATTTATAAGGCACTCATGGTGCCTTCAGAAAGTATTCAACCCCTTGACTTGTGTCCGATTTTTGTGGTGCTGCAGCCTGAATTCAAAATGGATCAGATGAGGATTTCATAATAATAACCAATATCCAATAGCCAACAATGTCAAAATGGATTCATTAAAAATTATGAGCTGAAATATTTTGCGTTAATTAACAAGTATTCAACCCCTTTGCAGTGACAAATTGAGTTAAGGTGCATCCATATTCCTTTTGCTTTCCGTCAGTTGTCTCTACAATTTGATTGGAGTCCACCTGTGGCCAATTCTATTGACTGGACATGATTTATACGCACATGTGTCTATATGGGGACACACTAGATATCGGGATATCGGTTATCGGGAGGATTTACACCAGATTTGCCCATACCACAATCAGAGGGGAAATCCTGATTGGCTTGGGACCGATGGTTGGCAAAGTTCATCTGGTAGGCTTGGAACAAACTGGAAAACTCTTAAAATCCTAACCAATTTTGAAAACACAGACATTGCATCACACACCTAACGATGGATTTCACAGATTTTTGTTTGTCTCAGTTGTAAATATACTCACACTAGACGATTAGGCAAGGACAGGGAATCACAGGCAGATGACAGCACACCTGGAGTTTTGCAAAAAGGCACGCGGAAGACTCTTGAGAGTATGTAGGCAAAATATTCTGTGGTCTCATGAAACTAAAATTGAACACTTCAGCCATAATGCAAAGTGCTATATCTGGTGGAAACCGGGCACAGCTCACCGCATATCAAACACTTACAATGAAGTATAGTGGTGGCATCATTATGCTGTGGGGGGCTTTTCAGCAGCAGGGACCGGGAGACTTACAAGGCTAATGGGAGCAATGAATGGAGCCAAATAACAGCCAGCTTCGTGAGAACCAGCTTCAGACTGCAAAAGACCTTAGATTGGGGCGATGATCTATGTTGCAGCAGGACAATGACCTTAAGCATGAAGCTAAATCAACACTCGGCTTTGGCTGGGCCACTCAAGGACTTTCACATTCTTGTTCTGAAGCCATTCCAGACTTGAATCCCATTGAAAATTTAGAACTTGAACATAGCTGTTCAGATGCCCTCTTTGACCGAGCTTGAGCAAATCAGCAAGGATGAATTGGAGAAAATCCCCAAATCCAGATGTGCCAAGCTGAGATGTATCCAAGAAAACTCAAAGCTGTAATCGCTGCCAAAGGTGCTTCAAAGTATTGACTCAAGGGGTTGAATATTTAGTTACATTAGATATTTCTGTATTTCAGTTTCAATACATTCGTGAAATTTGCATTGTATTCATTGCAAATTTGCAATGAGTGCAATTTTTTATACTGTGTTGCATTCTGTGTGCTGCCCTCTTTTTTTCTCTCTTCCCTTTGCTCCCCTCTCTCCTTGTGTTTTACTGCCCATTGTTAATGGTATTGTTGTTTGTTGTGGTGTCCTTTAATGTTGAACGATTGTATGACTGAGTTTTTATTTTATTCCCTCTAGAGGCTATACTCTTGCCAGGCTAAATAGAATTTGTTCTTAAGTAACTTGCCTAGTAAAATAAAGTTTTTTTGGGTTTTTTTAAGTCCAAAAAGTTAAATTTGTTTCCTTTGTAATTATAGGGTATTTTGTGTGGATTGTTCACAAAAAACAATCTCCATTTTAAATTCAGGCTGCAACACCTCAAAGTGCAGAAAAAGGCAGGGGGGTTGAATACTTCCTGAAGACACTTTACATACAAACCTGTGCCCTAATTTGTATGTGTTACTTTTGTTGAAAACAGGAACCTAAGTTTGATTGTGTGTTGCCAACTTTGAGGTTTGATTAGTGTTACATAAAGTTGAAGGCTGTTCAAGGCTATTTGGTGAGAGGCTCATGGCTCATACTCAAGCTCTAGTATTGTTGAAATTTTGAATTTTGTCTGTCCTTCGCCTTCGGGATTGAAAAAGTGTGCGTGGGACAGTTTGTTGTGTGCTGAAATATAATATTCTTCTTTTTTCTACTTTTTCTTTAACGTGTTTTCATTGTTTATTGCCACTAGCTAACCTCACAGGTCATACTGAGAGGGTCGGCATGGAGAACTTTGAGCTTCTCAAAGTGTTGGGTACTGGAGGTAAGTATCTGCATGAAGCGTCCACACATATATGGCCTCAGGTGTAGCCAAACTTAAATAAACACTTGAAGAAATTGTGATATAAAGTATACTGAAAGCAGATGGGATGCATTTCCTGCCATGTTGAGGTCGAATCAACCCAAAGTGTTAAGTTATTCTGACTGATCACCTTCATCCTGTGGTGAAGCACTTCTTCACATTCATACCCTGACTGGGGAGTTGCATATCATGAATGGTATCTGAATGGTTAGTGGTTAGACCATATGCCATGGCTATCTCCGTCGCCAGATCTCATCCCAACTGAATACTTATGGGAGATCCTTGAGTAGGGCCGGAGAAGCTGTTTCCCATCAACAAAACAACACACGATTAAATTTTGTGTGGAAGAATACTGTTCCATCTGTATGGCAGAGCTCCAGACACTTGTGCAGTTTATGCACCTGCTGAACCTGTTGTGGTGACTCACAGTGGCCCCACACCTGAGTAAGACACTTTATGTTGGTGTGTCTGTTTTCGGCTGTTACTTGTATGACTTTGTTAATAGAAGTAATTGGTGTGACTGCAGAAATTGTTTCTTTTTGTCTTTGTCTAGCTTATGGAAAAGTGTTTTTGGTCAGGAAGAACAGCGGTCATGATGAAGGCCAGCTATACGCTATGAAGGTGAGGCTTTTGGTCTGTGATATTGCATTTAGTGTAATGAGCTTGAAAGCTAAAATATTGGGCAATGCTGTAATGTAAGCTAAGAAACCTATTTAAAATGTTATGTTACCCTATAAACACATTCACATGTTTTTGCTGAAAGTCACAGCTTTTTCCTGTCTGTACAGGTTCCAATTACCTTTTGAAATTTTGATGTAATTATGCACTTTCCTAGCTGGTGATTTCACAGGGGGACTAGATGCTTTAGTCTCTGCTGATAAAATCATGCATCCCTTTCCCTTTATGCTAATTTATACCAAACTGTACTGTTGCATTTTTCTAAAGGACCAAAACTGAGGGTGGCATCTTACTTTAAAGACCACATGAAATGACAATCTGAGCTCATTCCACGACAAGAGTGTCTGATTGAAAAGGAAATATGGGCTGGAGATATGCGAATTGAACAGCGTGAGGGTGCATCGCATTGATGAATTCCAGCCAAATTACACAGTGTTTGGGGATCGGGCAACGGAAAACAAAGAGGCAGTGTTGAAAGATGGTTTTAGATGAACAAATTTCATTCCTATAGTAGCTGCAACTTAGTGGGGACATTTTGCATCTTTTTTTTTTTTTTTAAGGACAACTGAGGACAACATGACAGAATTTTGTATATATGTCACCCTCCAGCACAGCAGCTGAAGCTTGCTAAGAGATGTCAATCAAAATGTTCCGCCTCAGAGTGAAGGCTGACTAAGCCACCCTTCACTTGAATGTTTACAGGAAAAAATATTTTGAGCACAACTCTCTCATAGGCACACTGCCATATGCTTATGTACACTGCTTAACAACTCTTATTTTTCACTTCATCTGGTCTTTAAACCCAACTCCATTGTTGATGTCTACTTAGTACTGGTGGGATTTATAGATACTGATGGAAGATCCTAATTAATGCCCCAGGTGCTGAAGAAAGCAGCTATCGTTCAAAAGGCAAAGACGACAGAACACACTCGCACTGAGAGGCAGGTGCTGGAGCACATCCGCCAGTCTCCCTTCCTGGTCACCCTGCACTATGCCTTTCAGACGCAGAGCAAACTGCATCTCATCCTGGGTGAGCGCTGGGTCACTGGACCCAAATGTGGAGCATTCTGGTCTCAATCTTGAAGTGCTGAATAGGTGTTTTCTGTATGCGTCTATTACTGTGTGTGTCTGTCTGTTGGCCTTTTGTGTATAATGGGTGTTTGTATACGTCTATTCAAGCGCCCTGTGTATCTGTCTGTGTGTATAGACTATGTGAGCGGAGGGGAGATGTTCACTCATTTGTACCAGCGGGATCACTTCAGTGAGGAGGCAGTGCGGATTTACATTGGGGAGATAATCCTGGCTTTGGAGCACCTGCACAAGGTGGGTGTCTCTCCTCTCAACCCTGTAACCTCCGTCCGCCTCTGGACTCTCACTTTACTGCCTGAAAAACACTCTAGATCATTAAAGATGCCCAATGACACTTTTGACAACCAGTTGTAAATTTGGAGCTAATGAGGCAAAGAAGAAAATGTGGCATTAAAAGTGATTTATCGTGCGTTTTCCCAGCATGTGCACAAACCACAATATGGAAGGGAGGTAAAACTACATTTTCAAGGTTGAGCTGAGGGCATTTGAATGCTCTTTAGTTTTTTGTTGATTAGTCCATAACTTATAACTAGTGGGCCAGCAAACTAGATTCTCTCTTGGAATCTAGCAAGTTGGATAACTCTAATTCCAATGAAGAGGTTGTTACTACTTGGCCGGCCCATGGAAATGTTTCCTAAGGGCTTGTAATTTGCAGATGACATCTTAAACCAGAAAATGGCTGTAAACAATACAGCAGCAAAATCAATCTTAAAAATTAACATGGCAAAGGTTTTTGGAGATAATAGATTCTTGCAGCTTGTACATTAATCACCAGCAATACACACTTTGCGAATTACTCCATGGCTAAAACTTCACTGGATATCTTTATATTAAACTCACAAAACAACAGTATCTTTGGAGATGAGCGGTATTCTCATTCGCTGAGGTCATGTTATCACTAAGGTTCATGCTGAACTTTGTGTTACTGCCTGGGCAGTTGTTTGCTCTGACACATTGTTTTGGGCTCAGATATATTGAAAAGATGACATGATAAATGGAAATAACCAATTGTTAATGAATTTCTCATTCACATTGAATATCTCATTAAGTGTTGTCTTCATTGCTTGTGTAAATGTTTACCAATGTGCTGTTAAGAATTTACTACATTTACCATGTATGTAACTGATAAGTATTCACTGTGTTGTGTACAGCTTGGGATTGTGTACCGAGACATCAAATTGGAAAACATCCTTCTAGACAGCGAAGGACATGTGGTATTGACAGATTTCGGGCTCAGCAAAGAGTTTCTGGAAGAGGAGGTTTGTAAACGCATGAACAAATTCGAACCATCAGAATGTGTGTGCATGCAGACATTCTCAAGTGTGTGTGTGATGGAATGTGTCTTCTCGGTTATAGCCATCAGAATCATGAATTGATTCATAGATTTGTCATTATAGACATACAGTGTCTTCCCTTTCCCCTCAATGCAGAAGGAAAGGACCTACTCTTTCTGTGGCACCATCGAGTACATGGCTCCAGAAATCATCAGGGGGAAGTCCGGCCACGGCAAGGTAAAAAGAATATCAGCAAGGCCGTGAGCACTGATTTTCAGGGTTCAAATCGTTGTGTCATTGTTACAGATTTAAAGGTGTCACGGGTCAGGAGCTGCATGGTGATGTGTAAATGTGTAAAGATCAGGTTTTGAAGTTTCAGGATGACGGGGAGATCCATCCACTTTAGCGTTTGGACCTATATGCTTAAATTGAAAATGCTGCAGGTCTGGTGACTCACAAATGAAAGAGGAGATTGTAACCTTTTTGGTGATAGAAGGCAGTCAGTAGCAGGACAGACAGTCCAGGTTGTAATTTCCACCTGTCACCTTCCTCAGTCGGTAGATTGGTGGAGTCTCGGGATCCTGATGTTTGAGCTGCTGACCGGAGCGTCTCCGTTTACCTTGGAGGGAGAGAGAAACTCCCAGAGCGAGGTGTCAAAGTGAGTGCAGGGCTCGGCTCCCTCTCCATCTCACTTGTGTACCGTTCCCATCTTTGATTAACCTTTATTACTCTCCAATTCATGAAAATGATGCCAGCCATTGTGCTGGAGGCTCCTTTCACTTATTCATCCAGCCAGCAGAAAATACAGTTGTGTTAATAATAAATGTGATGTGTCCTTTCCATAAAGTAAAGCTCGCAGCCTAATTTGAATTCAGTAATAGGTTATGAGGGTGCTATGTTAACATAATGTGCAGTCATCCCATTATTTCCTTTCCCTCTGCTTTCCCCACAGACGTATTTTGCGCTGTGAGCCCCCGTTCCCCTCTATGATTGGAGCCACCGCTCAGGACCTGCTGAGGAAGCTGCTGGTGAAAGATCCCCACAGGAGACTGGGCTCCGGGCCGCGAGGGGCTGAAGACATCAAAGCACATGCCTTCTTCAAGGTGCTATTGACCTCACCTGCCATCCTCTGCTCCTGTTCCTGTCTTCTCTTTCCTCTCATCCATTAGAAAAGCCCCCAAACACACACACACACACGCACACAACTCTCAGCACACAGCTCTCTTATCTCATTATTCCCATCTGCTTTTTTTCCTCACACAGGGACTGAACTGGGCTGACCTGGCAGAAAAGAAGGTGGCGAGCCCGTTCAGACCAGAGCTTAAGAGTGAACTTGATGTGGGGAACTTTGCTGAGGAGTTTACTGGGATGGATCCTGTCTATTCCCCAGCCAGCACGCCCCCAAGCACGGGCCGCCTGTTCCAGGTCAGTCCTCACTAACGACAAATGAACAGTGTGATTTCAAAAATTCTGTATACACCATTTGAAAATATCGACAAATGTTTGCCAGCATTAAAATCAAGCATATCATGGGTTTCATGGGTTTTATAGTTTTGAGTCATCTTAATGCCTTTGCTTAAAATATAGCTCTGTTTTTCTGTTTTTGAGTGTAATATTGACTGAATTTTAGGTAGCATTTGTTTATTTATTTTTCCCTGAAATGGATATATAGCGTTTTGGAATGAAACCCTTCAAATGCACACTACAGTAATTCCACGGTCACAGCAGGCTGCCTTGTGAGACACCCAACATCTCTTCTCTGCAATTTTAGGGCTACTCGTTCATTGCTCCCTCCATCCTGTTCAACAAGAACGCGGTCATGGGGGACTTCATAGAATCCCAGATCGGCGCTGATCGACCAGGCTCAGCCTCTGTCCAGCGGAGTGCGATGTTAGAGGTATGGATCTAGCGTGGATGTTGGTGCAAACAAGTGGTTAGGTAAATTGATGACTGGACAAAATGTGACGTGTTTTGGCTCACCCAGGTTAGTTGCATCACCCTGTTTTTGGCTAGGGTTGTTAAATGATTTGGGTGTAAGTGGCCGTTTTTCGCTTTTTCTCAGAAAAGCAATCTTGCACAACTAGCTTGTGTTCAGTTGAAGCCCTTATGCAATTTATACATGTGTAAAATAAGCATCTGAAAAGGGCTCAGAAGTGTGTTGGTCATGCGGGATGGACAAAGAGGAAAGGGAAGAGAAAGCTGCCAAGTTTATTCACCAAAGTTTCACAGCAAAAGGTCGTAACGTTTTCATGTGACTTCATTCATCTTCATTGTGACTGATTCATTTGACTTTAAGTGCAAGATGCATCCTTTTATAGATCTAAACATGCTCCCCCATAAACATAAAATCCTTGTCAGGTCCGTAAGTGCTGATTTGCCAGGCTGTGTCACATATTTGTTGATGTATGCCAGAGTAAATTTGATTTATTAGAAAGTCTTTACAGTGCAGTGGTGGGAGCCATATCCTGTTGCACAAGAATTGTTATTTCCCCCGTCAATTTGAGCTTGACTAATCCTGTCCTTTTTCTGTTCAGGAGTCCCAGTTTTTCCAGAGCTATGAGCTGTGTCTCCAGGGGCCACCCCTGGGCGAGGGGAGCTTCTCTGTGTGCAGGAAATGCCGACACAAGCAAAGTGGCCACGATTATGCCGTCAAGATCGTCAGCCGCAGGTGAGTGGAGGCACTGGTACTCCATCTTGGTAGACCGCTGTGTGTCACTGTTAAATCAAGGTGATTTATCATCATGTTTGTGCTTCTGTGTGCTCTAACATGTGTTATTATATCACTATACTGTTTGATAGTCACAGAATGTCCTTGTTAACTTCTAATGTCTCTTTTGGCTCCGTTAGAATGGAAGTAAACACCCAGAGGGAGATTGCTGCTTTGAGGCAATGTGAGGCTCACCCCAACATTGTCAAACTGTATGACGTCTACACTGACCAGGTACAGCAGAGGAATAGAACATGTACAGTCAGTGACATGGCATAAAATGCAAGCCTGGAAACTCTGCAATGCTGAATATTAAAGGGGAACACCGGCCATTTTAACAAATGTAATATTATTCAGAAGGATATACAACATGACTGACTGCCGCCTGCTCATGCTTGTGCATTGATCAACAACACACAGTAAAACCACTAGGGGTCCTTGTCATCACAGTATAAAGCATCCGCCTTCCAATGTGAAATTGAAGGGAGTATAGCATTGCAACAAAATTTGCGATCTAAATAAATGTGTTGCAATCTGAATCTCTTTTATTTGAACAATAAACTCTTGTAACGCGAGAAAACAATGCCTTACCTTTCTGAGTTAGTTTGTTTTCCAGGATTCATTTTTGTTTATGTGAGCGCTGTCAAAGGAGATGGATAAATCCCCTCCAGATCCATGCGAGGTTTTACCGCGCTGAATCATAAAAGAGATTCAGATTGTGACACGTTTATTTAGATGGTAAATTTTGTTGGAAGGCAATTGTTTTATATTACGTGATGACGCGGCCCCATAGAAGTTGTTTTGTTGCATGAGCAGACAGCAGTGTCTCATCAGTCATGTTGTGTATCCTTCTGAATAATATTAAATTTGTTAAAATGGACGATGTTCCCCTTTGGGTAATGTGCAACAACAAAACACATTATCATCACAACCCCCCCCCCCCTTCTCTCTTTGTGCATCTCCCTCTCTCTCAGTACCACACCTACTTGGTGATGGAGCTCCTGCGAGGCGGGGAGCTGCTGGAAAGGATCAAGAGGAAGAAGCTCTTTGGCGAGGCGGAGGCCAGCCAGCTGTTACAGTGTCTGGTCTCCGCAGTCAGCTTCATGCACGAGGCTGGAGTGGTGCACAGAGACCTCAAACCAGAGGTGGGCTATCGCTTGACGTAACTAGACTCCACCCTAATACCTAAATCAGTGGTTGTCAACGTGGGGTCCGGGGACCAGCAGGGGTCCTTGAGGGAGTTCCAGGGGGTCCCCAGTAAACTGATGAATTGTTGACTTCACCATTATTTCATTTACAAGAATTTAACACAATTAGAGAATGTAGAAGAATGACTGTGTTGATCATAGTTTCACTGTTATCTCTGTACCTACAATACAGATAGTCACGGAATTCTGCACGAAATCATAACTGACAATAAAAATATTCTCAGATTTGGAGTCGAGAGACATAATCTCATCAAACGGGGGTCCGTGGCACTACTAAATTAGGGATCCGTGATATGAGAAAGGTTGAGAATCACTGACCTAAATGACGCACTCCTCATCCCTGAAAATGCACCTCCCATGTAAAATACAAAAAGCAAATGCGGACTGAGTGTGAAAGGTAAGAAAAATAAGACGGGATAATGATGTTCTCTCTGTTTGCCTTGCAGAACGTGCTGTTTGCAGACGAGGGAGAAGACTCAGTGCTGAAAGTGATAGATTTTGGGTTTGCCCGCCTGTGCCCTGCAGGCAGCGCCCCCCTGCAGACTCCTTGCTTCACACTGCAGTACGCTGCACCCGAGCTCTTTGAGAGCGCAGGATACGACAAAGCCTGTGACCTCTGGAGTCTTGGGGTCATCCTGGTAATTTCAACTAAAACCACTGATTCTGTCACATCAGACTTAGGATAATTGTGGTAGTAATGAGAATGTGTGTGTGTGTTTTTTCATCAGTACACCATGCTGTCAGGCCAGGTGCCATTTCAGAGTGAGCAGCGCGGGATGACCTCATCGTACGCCGCTGATATCATGCAAAAAATAAAAGAGGGAGACTTCTCTTTGGCTGGGGAGGCGTGGAAGGGCGTGTCGGAGGAGGCCAAAGAGCTTGTGAAAGGTACACCAGTTGAAATTAACCGAATGCTTTGTAGAAGGGAAGCAAAATGGCATAATATATTTGAACATTTTGTTAGGGGCACACTACATGACTTTTTGCACAATATTCAACCCTTCCTCAGAGAGGTTCTGCTTGCCCTTCTGGGGAATGTAATAAGTATGCATTTGTAATCAGTGAGCTCGATGTGAGGAGACCTTGCTTGTAGTGCAGCACCACTGCATGTTAATTAACAGCTCCACATTTATGCGCAGGACGGTGGCCTCAGCTTCTAAAGGCTGATTGGAGGCGTGTGTACTTCAGTAAAAGTAGCAGTGGGATGGTTTAGGGAGTTCCCATTGCTCTTAGAATTTGTCATTTAGGAATGTTTTTATTCCACACCCCATCTTTGCAACTCTGCTTCTTAGGTTGTACGCCTCCCACCTTGTCCTCTTGCCTTTGTAATTGGTCCACACCTTACCCCGTCCCTCTGTGGTTTTAGGCCTGCTGACGGTGGATCCAGAGAGCCGTCTCAAGCTGTCTGACCTGAAAGAGAACAGCTGGCTGCAGGGCGGAGCCTCCATGTCCACCACTCCACTGTGCACTCCAGATGTGCTGGAGTCCAGTGGGCCTACTGTCCGCACCTATGTCAATGCCACTTACAAGGTAAGGCATGGCATTGTGAACCACATTTTCTCAAAGCTCTTGAAACAGATGTTAAGTGCATTCGCTTAATATATTTCTTCCTGTCGTCCTTTCCTCTTCTTTTGTCGTTTGCCCTCCACACCAGGCTTTCAACCGTGGGAAGAGAGAAGGCTTCTTTTTGAAGAGCGTCGACAACGCTCCCCTGGCAAAGCGCCGAAAGCTCAAGATGACAAGTACAGGTGTGGAGACCCGGTGGAGTTCGTCCTCTTCCTCCTCCTCTTCATCCACATCCTCTTCCTCGGCAACTGCAACGGCAACTGCAACTGCAACTGCAACTGCAACTGCAACTGCATCCAAAGCACAGCCAAACCAAACTGTGACCCCAAAGCAGAGCTAGCCTAAATGGGAGCGGCGAGAAGAGGAGCGAAAGGAGAGAAACAAAGAGGAAAGTGGTATGTGCTGATGATGTCCGACCGAAGTGATATGGCCTCCCAGTTCCATAAATTTAATTATGAACAAACCAAAAGACTGGTCGAGTATTTAAGTTTTCAACACAAAGCTGAATTTCATTTTGTGTTGTCATAGCAAAGCAACTGGTTTCATTCATCACGCCGTGTTCTCCCCAAGACCAAACATGTATTTTTCTTGAATGAATGGAAGACGGATCACAAAAAGGTCTAGATTCATATCTTTTAATATGGATAATAATCTGTGGCCTTCAGAATATTCAGTACTTATTCAGTATTCAGTCACCAGGATTTGGTGATATCACACACTAAAAGTTAAAAACGAGATATTTACCTACTCTCACTATAGTGGGTAGGGAGCAGTGCCTGACCATATAGGGATAAAGGGAAAAAGGAGCCATGAATGAGCAGAAGCCATATATACAGCAAAGCAATGACTGTAACAATTGAACCGTTGTGAATACACACAAATTTGCACATAGCAAATGGACAGTCCTTCCAGGATTTTGCAGAGTTATCCTTTGATTGTATCCGGTCATGCTTGACTGAGTCGGTGGGCAAAATTTTAGTGATCTGCGTGACAAGTGCTGTGCTAGACACACACAAAGACTCTGACATAGGTAATTGAGGTACCCATATTCTTTTTAAAAGAAGATAAATTGTGTGGATCGGTGAAAAATCCAATTGTTTGCACTATTTGCAGAGAATGGTAATAATGTAAATCGGAAGATCAAAAAACTGCAAATTCCTGGAAGGACTGAGCAGAGAGGGAATTGTTTGGGATCTATATAACCTTATATATTGGATAGAAAGAGTGATGCTGTAGTGGAAAGCTTCTCATTTAGAAACAAATTTAACTGTGAGTGATGATCTTCAGTCCAAAGGGCACACGGTCTTTGGCAAACCAGTTGAACCTGTAATACACTACCAACGTTAAAAACCCCATTGAACTCAGTGTAGAGCTCATTTCATGATGTGACAAAATATGGGCGAGTGTTGTGCAAGTTGACCAGTTGGAGTTTGAGTTGAGGTGGTGGCAGTGCTAGCCAAATGGCCAATGGTAGAAAAAGCGACAAAAGACGAAGAAGCAGTGATGAAATAGGATTGGGGTCCGATTTTCTTGTCGTACTTGCTGTAACTTACTAGCATCATTGTGCCTGTTTTGAGATTTTTAGCATGCTAATCTGTCGTGAAGATGATCTAAAAGAACTTTTTCTACATTTTGGTAGCTCGGGCTCGCTAGCAGATGTCATTCAAAATGTTTTTTATGCTACCGAGCGCAGCCTGAGCTACCCTTTACAGAGTGTTTGCAGGAAGACTGGAGAAAAATAACTTTTGGTTATTTTGAGTGAACATTTGCCGTAGGCATGTGAATTTTGACAGGGGATGTCAGTTTTCTATTGGCCTACCAGACCGGCACCATATGTGGTTATCACAATGCAATCTGATTTGGTATAGTGAAATACTGTTACAAGGAGCTCTTCCCAATAGAGTAAGCCACTCAGTTTGTCGCTTAAATGACAAATTATGTATTGACAGCCCAATTCAAAACCTGAGTAAAGTGTCGCCTGCGCTGCCAAGATCGCCCCAATTCTGGCTTTGTTTACATAATTGGGTTGAAGACATTCTTTCATTCTCAAATTAAAATTATGATAAAGTATGAGACACTTAATCATGAGTTTAATACGGTCCTTTGCATTACGGTGGGATCTTAAAGTGTGAGGGACTCCACCGTTGAAGAGTCGTTGTGTATATATATACATCCTTGATTTAAAAAAGAAAAAAAAAAATGTAGTGATTTGATGATTGTTTTAATCATTGTACATTAGTCACGCCGATCTACTAATCATGTTTTTATTGGATCTTTTTTTTATATGGATGTTGCACAGTCAGTTGATCAATTAAACACATTTCAGCTTTAAAGGTGCTTTCTCTGGTATTTATTACATGTAATTGGTTTTAATGTATTTTATAATGCTGTGGTAATGGGATTCATGATAAATTGGCTCTTGTTAGTTTGTATATCAGCACTATATGTGTGGGTGTGTGAGAGAGGCATGAGTGGCGCTGGGAGATTGGATGTACTTACGTTTCTGTACCAGATGAAGCATTATTGCAAGTTACTGTATAATTTTTTGTCGTTGTTGTTGACCCCCCCTCCACCCCCTTCTCCCCCCGTCTTTTTAAAGATAACAGGTTGTTTGTGTTTAGAGTATTCAAAATTTTACTTCAGGAACTGTGCTTTTATTGGTGTTGATATTCTGATTTGGTTGTTATCAGTTTGTGATAAATGAGATATTTTTCATTTTTTGTAATGTATTTGTTGTTTGTTTTTGGAGCATACCATCTTATTGAGATGCACTATGTCATAACTTGGAATTTATCTTTGGCACCAAGAATGTTTCATGAGATCTGGTGCAAAATAAACATTACTTTTAAATAGATCGCTGTGTGTTTTATCTTTGGATGCCGTATTGTAATTATTCCTATGATTAATGTTATCTTGTTCCTATGATCAATGTTATCTGGATGGGTTATGTGGCTGAAGTGCTCATTAGACTGAGTACTCTCAACGTTCTGATTTGAAGTTGTTCCATTAACTGCACAACACAACCTCACATTGTTCAGTAGTTTAGTTCCTTAGGTAAAATAACATTGCAACTATGGGGACTAAGTGCAAACACTGTAAATTATCCAGGAAATGTATTAATAATTCCATTTTTTTCCCTTTTCCCTTTTTTTTGATTGAAGCCATTTGAAAGATTTTCTGAAATGTACCCATTTATTGAGAATAACAAAAAAGAAATGCTTTTCTTACAAGTTCAATGAAGCCTCAATCATTATCAAAACAACATGGAAAGTCATCAATCAGCTTCTAAACAAGAGAAGAGACTCCTCAACATCTCCACAGTAGTACATACAGTACACTGACCCTTATGATGGCTCATCCCTTTCTAAGGACATTAGTCACTGATGGCTCTTAACATGGTTTGATTCACCTACCAAGAAGGGAGTCATAGATATAATTGCCAAGATGAGAAATTCAGCCGCAGATCACAATAAGATTAGTTCACCTCTGCTGGCTAAGCTGTGTCCTTCAATTATCAATCCATTGACATATGTAGCCTCAGAATCGCTGGAAAGTAATTTGGCTAGATCTTAAAGTAGTTAAAGTAGTTCCCCTCCTTCAGTCTGGTCGTCTGTCGCTCCTTCTGCCTCTGCATATTTTTCAAAGGTTCTACAAAATTGGGTGTTTAACAGAATTCTGAGCATCTGGAACCTCATTTCATCCTGTCTGATCATCAGTCGAGTGAAAAAAAAACGACACCCCAGATATGGCCGTCCTTCATCTTGTTGATAAAATCCACTCTGCTCTAAGCAGTAATGAATATGCTATTGGAATATTTTTAAACTTGCCACAAGCTTTTGATAGTTAATCATGACTTTCTGCCATACAAATTATCCCACTACGGCTTTCATGGACTAACCAACAGATAGTCCCACAACTACACTTGTGACAGACGATTTGTGGCTGCAAATCCTTGGCATTACCACAACACTATGTAGCCCTAGGTGGATATGTCATTGTGCTGAGAAAACATTCCAGTTTGTGATGTTTTCAAAACATCTAATATTGGATTAAATGATTATTCTACAAATACATTCTGCTAAATTATGTGCTACATGATGATCAAAAAACTCAGACTGTTAGTTGATGTGTTGTTTTATCAGACCACATGCAATTTTGAAGCATTAACACAGAAATGGATAGGACAGGACACAAAGAACAGGACACAAAAGACACCTAATGACACAAGACCCTCATTACACAGGACAAGACACTAAATTACACAGAAGGAGACACTGCCCAGGACAGGACACAAAACAACCTAATCCTGATCATGCAGCTGACTGGGAGCCTGCAAAGGACTAAACAGACCGGAGGAGAAGCACTGACGCATTTACAGACTGATAGATACTGACTAACTGAGCAAAGCACCAGTGTTGGTTTTGTGTTGGTTATAGTTTTATTGTTCTTTGGTGCTGAAATAAAAGATGCATGAAGATGAAAGATGCAAGAACCAGACTGCTCATCTCCAGTGTCCTTCCTGACAAAACACTGCATGTTTGTTGCAGGTTGCCATCCTGAAAAAATAAACGAAAAAAATATTGTTTAGTGGAAGGGAACAACTTTTTCTGTGAATAATCAAAACACAACAATATGCACACAGAGTTTGTTTCATTTTAAATGTATTCCTGATATTATATTTATTTTTACTAAGCTGTCAGCTGTCACTGGTGTTACTAAAGTATTCCTCACAATCTGCTGTCACAACCAAATTATTATGAACTATTATATAGTTAAAGCTCAAATAGTACTCTATACCTATAGTGATAGTGATTGCACAAAATATCCACAAAAAGGCAATATATTTCTGGATGCATGTGGTAGCACAAAGGAGAAGAAAAGCCAATAAAACTGATCGGCATTCCCCGCAGCTCGCTCATTGATTGTTGGCAGCAGATGAATCCCCTGCTGAGCCTCTCGGCTAATCAAACCCCTTCGCTTTTTTTCCTGCACTGCCATATTCTACATGCTGCATGCTACAGCGCTGCCCACTGTTATTAGCACCACATCGTTTTCATCTTTTACAAAGAGCTGTACTTTCAGTGGGGCGTGACTTTTGTGAATAGTGAGTGTTCACTCACACAACGCACAATGCCATACAGAATTAGAATGACAGCTATGACAGCTATCAAAGCTGGTGTAATGACAGACTGTGTGCTGCAATAAAATACAGCTCTGTTGACAGAGCACTGTGACGCAAATTCTTATTGGGATACACTGTATTTATATGGTGCTTTTGGATTTGTAAAGAATTATTCCTGCAGCCTTGATGAAGCTGGAAAATCAGTTTTTATCTTTCCAGTATGACCATCAATCTATAGTGTATCCACAACAACAGACTGTTCATTTTTCCAAAGTGGCTCTTTGTATTTGTCCCTTTGAGAAGTGACATATTTACGATTGTGGATCACAAATTCTGCTAAAATATGCTACAATGCATTTACTTATTGTATAAAAAACTGGCAACGTCAGGTTACGGAGTAAAGTGAGTCCATTTTAACACTTTCAGACTTTACTGACAATTTTACTGCGTCCAACTGTCTGCACAGCGCATAACGTAGCTAATACCACAGTTAGGAATGGGGAAAAAACTGAATAAGCACTATAAACACCTGCAGTTGTGTTCAATATGGGAGAATAGCTTCTCTTGTAGTGCTGGTCCACTGCAAGTCCCATATTGAAAAATGTATATGAAGTGTTTAACTGATTAGAGCGCGTAATGAAAGATATAATGGGCTATTAATACATGGTATTAATAGCTCATTAAATACATGGTACGTGAATATATATTATGCCCAAAATATGGTCCACATTAAGGACTCATAATGCTCTATTAGTCCACTGATATGTGTCATGATCTTTGAAGCCCTCTGTGGTTTTGGGCCCTGCACCATAAATTCCACGCCACCGGGGGTCAGTAGGGTGCTTGGCATTGACAGCACAAAAGCCACAATGAGCAATTGAGAACCAATGGATAACATGGCTATAATGTGTCATTGAGCCATTAATCAAAACAATCCCTGAGTGGATGATTTGCATAGGAAAATGTAATATATTGAGCATGACATAGATGGATATGGATGAAACACTAACTCAAAACCATTCCATCAATTACAATCTGCAGGCTTGGAAGTGACCCAAGGACGGAATCTGCTGCCTTCAGTCAGCAGCAGCACACACACACACACACACACACACACACACACTGACGGCTGAAGTAGCTTATCAACCAGTAATACCATAATACTGGTTTAATTCACTTACTGAAGAGTTTGGAGAGCAGACCACACATACAGATGTGAACTTAGATTCCTCTACTAAACTACAAGTTTAGTAGAGGAATAGTTAAAAGCCCAACTGTCACAATTTATACTGGGGTCTATTTTGTGGCAAATCTTACATCGGCCTGTGAGCGCCCAGGGACAGGAGGCCACTTTATTAACAAGTTTCATACAGTGCTGTACAGTATTATCGGATTAGAGAGGAAAAAAGCAAACCAAGGTTCACGCGACACTCTGAAGTCAGAGAGGGTGTCCACATGCAAGGCCATCCTGTTGCCTTACTAAAACATTTTTCTGAGGTCTTGCTGATTCAGCAGGGTTAATTAAAGCTGCATCTATTTTTGAGCAAGAAAGAAAAAAAGCAAGAAAGAGTATTAAACAGTGTGCAATACATGTATTTTTTACTAATCATATGTAAGTTTATTTTTTCCAGCTAATGGGTGAATTATCAAGACCTCTCTCTCTCTCTCTCTCTCTCTCTCTCTCTCTCTCTCTCTCTCTCTCTCTCTCTCTCTCGCTCTCTTCTTCTCTGTGTCTCTCTCCCTCTCCCTGTATGTGGTGTGCTGGTGGGTAACAGTGTCAGCATCCTTATGCTTTATGAGATTGCTCTGTGGGTTGCTGAATACTGCATTAGCCAGCTGCCTTGTGGAGGAGAAGTAGTAAGAGTGATCCTTTGTGTATGTCCCCTTTTACCGCTGTCCTCCTCCCACTCAGTGACATTTATACAAGCAACTTTAATTTTGCAACAGTCAACATCTGTGAATAGATCTGAGAAACCTGACTCATACGGCGGGTGCAGAGCTGCACACGCTGTTACACACACTGCTTTCAGCTAATTATGCGGGTCTGCCCATGGGATATTGGGAGGATAAAGACATATATTCGCCCAGGAGCATATTTCTCTGCTAAATCGAGTGGGATGATTGCTATGGAGTTGACATATTGTGATTTTTGCAAAAAGAAAAGAGAGTGAAGTCAAGATATGTCATGGATATGGCAACACAAATGAACAACAGCCTCGGACTGAAGGGATTGAATTGACTTGACTTGACATCCAAAAAGATGAGGAGGAGTCTACTGTGTTTAGAAAGACAACTAACAGAAACAGTCAAGGGTTTTCACCACAAATGGTTAATGATTGCGCACATGCATTATTATGTGTGTGCCAGTAAATTCAAGTGAAAAGTGAGTATGCCATACTACTCTTATTTTTGGATGTGCAACTTTTTCCCTCTAAGTTCAGTGTTTTTCATTCAGCACTCCAATCAAGTCTATTTTGGTTGATGCACACTTCTACATCCACTCCTGGTTAATGATTAGTATTATAGCTCCAAACACTTAGAAATTAACCCACACTATTAAATTTAAACAATATAGTGTTGGAATCACAATAATGAAGTGGTGGATATCTCATGGCTTTTTTAAAATTTCATTTCATTTTGACAAAATAGCTCTTATCAACAAAATCGCAAGGTGTGACAATGATCCTAACCACAACTGTACAAGAAATGTGATTGCTGACATCGAGTCTATAATCCACTCAAAGTAGATAGAAAGGTCTTTACCCAGTGTTTTTCTTCACCCTACACCCTTTCACCTCCACACTAAAGAGCCTTCGCTAAACTCCCATCCACACTGACAGGCTCTCAGAACAGAGAAACAGTGTATCGATTCAGCAGCTAAAAAGGCATTTTCAATTCACATACCATTTGAACCCCCTCCATTCCCCACACTTTACTCCACCGATTCCATTAACCTCGCCCTCCCCTCTGGCATGATCCGCGTCACCCGCCTCACTTTTCTTTTAACCCCGTTCCTCTTTATTCTCGTCCCTTCATTTCTGGTTCATTTGAGAGAGGGAGAGAGAGAGCGAGGCGTGACCTTTGTCCCACTCCCTCTGTCCCACTGCAACGCTATCCTATACCCACACACCCCTAACTGCAATTATCATTATCTTTCCTCACACGCATTTAGCAACCCCTGTAGAATTATATACAGATGCTAATATTACTGTAATAACGTAAGTGTGTTGTAAAAATGTAAACCCACTAATGTTAATATCCACAGGACAATTTCTCTGCCAACAAATCCACCTTAACAAGCCCGTTCGGACTGATATAGATTCAGCTGGCAGGGGTGGTGCAGTGTACAAACAAATAATCCCAGGCTAGAAAATAATGATAAACATTTTCACAGCAGAGCTTTAGGGAGGAGCTGCGAAGATGACGAGAGAGTTTTTTGGACATGTCGAATACGTTAAATTAGAGAGTGCAAGGTGAAAAGAGCATTCACAAAGAAGAGGAAAGAGCAGAAAAGAAAAGTGAGGGAGGGGGGAAAAAATAATGAAGGGTGCATGGGTATGATTTCCTAACCTTTCGTGTCATATAAATTATGAGTCATATCTGTCTCTCTGGCATTGTTAAGTGCACCTTCCTCACTATCTGATCTGCAGGGCTGAGAGCAGTTTATTAAAAATGGAAGTCATCCTAAATGAGCCCGTAATGCCCAACCCCTTTCTGGAAACAGCAGTAGACCTTAATGGATCCCAGCCTATCTCTGACAAGGTTAAACACTTGAAAAGACAGGGAGAGACGTTAACGGATCTAGGGACAGAGATGAATACTAACCAACACATAAACTCGTCTGTCCTGGAATCAACATCAGCCATCATGGACAAATTCAATGAGCGTGTTAACATGCCAAAGTATTCCAGATATAAACTCATATCCAGCTGAAAGAGACTAGACTACATTTTATCTCCATCTTTTCCCTGCCTTCAGTGGGTTTGATTCCCTCAAAAAGATTCTCGATACAGTCTTTAGATATTTGGCAATGCCCTATTCACTGTATTGAGTATATAAATCTACTTACTTCAAAACTATATGATCCTGACATAATTCCTCTTTGAAACTTACAGTAACGCCACTGTAATTCTTCATTTTCAGCATTTCATTGAGCTGTATTTAAAGTGAACATTTCTCACTTTTCAGCATGCATACCTCCATAGACATTGAGTAGCCCAGCCTCCGTTATTAGCTGCCCTGCGGACCTTCTGTCATTACCAGCGTGTTTCCCCTACCTCTCACAATATTAATAATTGCAAACAGCCTAAATTACTTCTTGAGGAGTTAGATCCAGGATACAGAAAGACATATTAGATTAATCTAATTTTTCTTGTCAAATGTCATCTGTAAATGTTGTAGAAGTATGTTTTTTTTTATTGTCGGAGGACCATTCATGAAGTCATGTACAGTTTTGTGAACTAAGAAATATAAATATTCTACCAAATCCACCACCACACTACACAGAACAAGTGTCCTCCATATGACACCACTGGGAGGAACTCATTAGCGCTGAATAACTCAAACCAAACACATTTGTGCCAACTGTTTACCAATTTCAGGACTTCAGATTATGTGAATAATACATTGTTTTTGTTTTTTTGTGAAGAACGCCTTTAAAGTCTTTGGGATAAGCTGTTCATATGCATCTTTCATATTATGCTCACAAGCGCCCATGTATCCCATGTATAATGAATACATATAATCTTCTGAGTAAGCCCACAGATACCATGGAAACTGTGCTTGAGCAGACCTCCTGGTTTACAGTCAGCACATCCCCAGAGTCAGGGCTTCGTATAACTGGAATAAGAGCTTGAATGTAACGTTTACATGTCTGAACTCAAACACACAACTCTTGCACACCTGAAAGTCATGGTTAATAATGTGATTAACATGTAAGCACTCAATATTGGGACAGTTTCACTCAGTATCAGACATTGGGGCTGTGAATGGTCAGCCTGCCTTTTAGGACACAAGGCATTCAAAAGGACAACCTGTCATGCGTTATTATGTCTATCTGCGATCTGGGTCAAGCCCCTCTAATGCATGAGTGCTTTTACAGGCACACGCAAGACTGACATGCACACTCAGGACCACCGTTTCAAAGGCAACACATCCAACTCCATTGTGGAGTCTGCACTGCTCTTATCACCGTTCTCTATGTTGCTCTCTGCTGAGGTCTGTGCATAGTTACATACAATGGCCATCAGAGCGCCTGCAGCTATCACTCGGCCCTCGCAGCAACGACGCTTTCACGGGCCACATATGTGCTGAAACGAGCACAAACTGCTGAAGGATATATTGAACGCATTCCTTGCCCTTGTGCACGAACAGCGAAGCATAATAATTACCGTTGGGATGCTTCATACACTGGTTGTGATGCAGGAGGAGTTGGGCCGGTGTGTGTGTGTGTGTGGAGTGAGACGGGGTGAGGTGGGGGGTGCAGGTGATAATGCATGTTTAAGGGAGAAATCTGTGTGGTGCAGCTTCATTACTTATTTAGCTCCTCCTCATGCCTTGCCTCACAATTATTTCCATGTATTGTTCCTGGGCTTCTTTGCATCTCGGTGTGATAGATAGTACAAACAGAGGCACGCGCCTCATGTGCGGATCACTTTCCCAAATCGTGGATGAAAACACGTTTTATTATTCAGTATGTTCAGTCGCTAGCTTGCTTGCCAAAGTAAAAGATCCAGCAAAGAAGACTGTAACTGCAACCGCTCGACGCTTTTAAACTATTATCAAAATGTTGCTCCTGACTGAAGAAGAAAATAGATTTGAGAAATGCTATTCAACCCTGCGGGAAGGGTGATAAGTGACACAAACAATCTTTTTGGTCACTGGTAACTTTGTGGGGGTTCAGGCAGACGCCACACTGGGCCAAATACCGGGAGATGAGAAAGGTCTGACAGAAAATCAACAGAGAGCAAACCACTTTCCAACAATCACAAACTGTTCTGACTGTCTGGCATGAAGCCACTTATTGCACCGGGGAGCTGGAGGTAGCTCTGACCTCCTGGGGTCTTGGCAAACTCTGAGGCTTCGCCGGCTCCTTCTGTTATGAAACAACTTCATGCAGGTTAGTGGAAATAAAGGAATGCGGTGCACTTGCGACTCCCCTCCCACATGCAGAGCAGATCACGATCGATACCAGCCCTCTGTTACTCTCCCCGGTGGCCCACGCTGGGCGAAAGAGTGCTGTCTGTGGCACTGAATGTGCTCCCTCAGACCAGAGGTGCAGGATTAGGGCACTGAAGACTGTCATCATGTAGTTTTAAGGGTGCAGAACATTTCTCTCTCCCACAACTCAAGCCTCATTTCCTCCATTAAATCTACAGATTAGCATCCTATGCGTGTGATCTGTTGCTGTCCTTCTGTCATGTAGGTTAGGCTTCATGAAATGCACTACCAGTCAAAAAACTGTCTTTATTTTTTACTATTTTTCACATTTTAGAATAATAGTAAAGGCATCAAAACTATGAAATAACACAAATGGAATTATGCAGCGACCAAAAATAGTGTTAAACAAATCAAAACTATCTTATATTTTAGATTCTTTAAAGTAGCCGCCCTTTGCCTTGATGGAAAGGCAAAGGCTTCATACATAGGCATCAACTTTACTATTTAAATTTGGCTAAGAAACAACTTTCAAGCCTTTAAGCATAAGCCTTCAGATCACAATGAAAGATAATGATAATGAAATACATAGTACATTCAATCAGGTGTGTCCGAACTTCTGACTAGTAGTGCATGTTTATTATCGGCTGTTCTCTTTTCATTTATTGTCAACGGTTCCACTTGAAGTGGGGCTGTTTCATCACTGCCCAGGCCAAACATCAAACTTGTACGTCTGAACATGAGATAAGAGAGAAAATTCACACATATTACAGAAGTTATAAAGGTACCCTGGATAGGTTTCTCCTGAATTCTTATTATCCAAATCCAAATAGCTTAGGCAAAGGTGTAAAGCAATTAAATTGTAACAGGCTCACAGGAGATGAAAATTAGGCCACATTAGCCACATTAGGGCTTAAAAACAAGAGCTACTTTGCTATCCAAGAAAAAAGTGAAAATATGTGAAGATTATTTAATTTAGATTTTTTTTTATAGTATTTGAAAATATGTCAAAATGTTAAATGCATGTTTACTTTTACAAGTTGTTGGTCGTTATTTCTCTTTTATCACAACATAGCGGTTGGCATAACATGAGTGCCATCTCTGAATCAGTGATGCTGCCTCGTTGGCCTGGGCCTTTAGCACTGGGAGTTTGGGTTCCAGGCATTGAGCCGGAGCCACAGTTTACACTCATATTTGACTCCAGAGTGATCTGTTCTTTCAGGTGTGTATTTCTTTGTTGATCTCATCATGCTGCCACTGGATTCTCTCAGTCCAAACTAACTGAATCCAACCAGTATCAGGCACCAGATCATAGCCGCTGAATTGATGACAATGAATCCAACATATTTTACAAGCTAAAATAAAATTAAATAAATAAATAAAGTCGAGGTTAGTCTGCCGGTCATGTTACTGCATGATAGCTATTTCTTACATTATGATGGCGATGGCAAGTCCATTCAACAAGGTTAGGAGGCAAAGTTCTTTAATAATAAATATAATAAATTCATACCATTTCTAGTAAAATATCCACTGCCTTTATTTTTTATATTGATTTAATGTGTGTTTCCATCTGTGAACATGAATTCTATTTTTTGTCTGCTTAATGTTTTCAAGGTTTCCAGGTTTACATTTCACACCGCATGTTCATGTATCAAGCTAACCTTCTCATTGTCAGGAGAGTCAGAATTTACCAGTGAATTTCCATTGCACTTCCACTGTACACAAACAAATGCAGCTGCAAAGTGTCATGTAGTGTACTGGAGTGTTGTCAGCTAGGTTGAACAAGGAAGCTTAATAACAGCCACAGCATATATTTGTGTTGGATTCAGCAGGATGTAGCTGCTACTCTCTGGTCATGGCAGCAGAAAGACCTCATGGATACTGGATTTACTGTTGTTTGTACTGGACTGGAACTCAAAGGAGCTCAAACTGCAATTGTGAGTTTGTTGGTTTGATCGGTAGCCTAAGCCAGCAGGCCCAGAATGGGACCGAACAAGCAACTAGGCAGAATCTCCAAAGATAAGACAGCCATTTTTGTTTCTTTCTTGCCTTTTTTTTTCTTTTTTTAATATTAACAATTCTGTTTTTATTCAGTTTTTTTTCTCCTGATAAAAGCCCCAGGCCATTGTTCAGCGAGGAACTGCATGTCTTCACTTTGATTGTGAATGTGTTTGATTATTGTACAGCCGCACTTCTCTTTCCTGGTACACGGCCCCATATGTAGCGTCTGAAGAAGAGCTGCAGCAGGGTGGAGCAGCGGCTGCAAGAATTATCAGGTGACAGACTTTCCTCTCAACACACACACACACACACACACACACACACATGCTTGCACGCACCCATGCACAGGCACACCTTCCAACAATATGCATCTGTGGCAATTTTGTCTCCCTTCCCTATACTTCCAATATTTCTGTCCCGTATGCTCTGGGACAGAGTAAGTCAAGCCAGTGGTGTGGAAAATTAGATCTTTAATTGGGAATCATCAACGAGGAATCCTTGATTAGTAATTTAGCATGTCTTTGGAGGTTGTGGGGGATGAGCTTTGTGCTGAGAATAACTCAGCCTCTAGTCTAGTAAGCACTGCTGCTGAAACTCAGACATAAAGGGTGTGGTAATGCTGCGCCCAAACATCTGCTCTGCCTCACCCTGAGTCTCTCTCACCCTCCCCACCACTTCCCCTCTACCTCGCTCGCCCCGCTGTGCGGACTTGCACCGACCTGAAGCCATGCCAAGATTGCTTCACATCTTTCTCTGCGGGGAACAAATGATGGTTAGGATGTGGATTTAAGAATTTGTGCTTCTGTAAATATGTTATTTAAACCTTTTGCGTATGCCTCATGAGTCCCGGTGGAATAATGTCACTGTAAATGGCAAAATAAAATGAGTAGTGACTCTCAACAGTAACCCCCACTGCAATCTGAAGCACCCCAGCGTGACAGTAATTCCTCTTCCCCGGCAACTGCAGCAGAATAAAGATCCCAGGAGTATTTAGTGAAGTAGGAGAAACAAGGACAGACATAATAGATTAGACCAACATCACTTTTATAAATACGATTAAATTACACACAAGGAGAAAGGAAATATACTGAGCAGTTAGGAATTATAAGTTAACAGGTCATCTCATTTCTACGTGTAAATCAAGCGCTCAAGTCAAATGTTCGTTTGACAGCTGGTTCAGGATTAGATGAGTGATTTGGCTCGGCTCCTGGCCTCGGTCGCCGCCTGAGACTGTTGCATTACGAAATGACTGTGATAGTACTGAAATGGGTGGTGTTTATTGGGTGGTTTGTTGATTGCATGAACGCTAAAAGGAGATATTAAAGTAAATGAAAAAAACAAAAAACTAAAATGAAAAATTAACTCCTTCCTTGCTTCCTTCATTCCCCCTTTTTCACCTTTTCCCAGCTGCCACAGAGGCTTATTTGCAAACTCTTTTCATTCCTGTTTATAGCATTGATTGGCCTGGTTTACCCAACCAGTGTTTGTTTTACTTGTCACCTATACCTTATATTAATAGAAAGAAGGTCGCAGGAAGAGGGGGAGAGAGAGAGAGAGAGAGAGAGAGATTGATCATGTGTATTCTATAGTTGGGTGCTTTATAGAATGGGGACAGGGTTGGGAAGCTGAGAGTCATATGGTTCCTTGCTTTCATATGAATGTGATATTGCAGCAGTTTTTGGGAGTCCTTTGAATGTAACATGCAGTTTTTTCTTTTTTTTTTCAGTTTTACCTCACTGTCTAAAATTGGATATTGTGACAGGTAGGGAAATTGCAACTTCAATTCTTTAATCTTTATACCTTAGCCATTCAGAATATCTAAGTATGTTGAAGATGTGGGCAGCTTTGAGCTATTTATAGTAAAGGTGGTTACTGCCTGATCGCCAAATGGCCTACTGATGCAAGTTTTTTCAGAATGTAAATTTATTAACCACAAATCATTGTATGACATTTTATGAAGAATTGTATTCCAGTCTCAAGTCTTGAGGCTTTTGGAGGAAGCTTACTGCAATGATTTCTACCTTTTTTTCAGCAATTCCCAGATGTTAACAAATGGAGGAAAAAGTTGTTTTCACTCAAACCAAAACATGATTACAGGATCTTATGACACACATGAGTGGCACATGGTGTCTTTTAAAGGCAAGAAATATAGCGTCCAAACACTTTGCATACTCCATATGTTTCCATTAATCTAAATCCTGGGCACTTAGATCCAACTCTGGTGTTATGATTCTGACTGAGTCCTCTGTTTCAATGTGTTGTCTAGTGTTCGCTTTGCTAAAAACCCACTTCACCCTCATGAAGAGGGTGACAACTGACTTCAGTCATCTAATTGCACACTAGATAAGGACACAAAACAACTCCAGGTTTTGACACTAACACTGCTAGAGCAAGGCGTTCACTTCCCACTGGGCCACCCATACTAAGGATGCATGTCATGGCACTGTAAGGCACTCAAGATAAAAGATGGCATTTGTAATGACACTGCATCAAATAGGAATGTAATGGCTGCAGTGTGTTCTCCAGGGTTTCTGTTTTCTCATTAATGGGATTTGTTACCATAAAGACAAATAGTACATTTAATGGTCATAGACAGGATTTCAATGGCTGGAAGTATTTCCAATGACATCAGTCACGTCCAACAATACTATTGAGGTGCTGCAAGGTCTGTTCGTTGCATATGGGCTATTAGAGGAATCATCAAGTTTCTGAGTTCACCCAATCCCTCAAAGGAAACAACATCATTTCTGATGCATGCCGGTGCAACTCAATGAGGCTAAAACATTTCTACTCACAGGCAGTACATTCAAATCAATTTCTGATCTGTTTTTCAACACAGTTTACTGTATAGAGAGGCTTAAATATGATTTTAAATATGTTCCTGAGGCATCCATTGTGAGGCATCCTTTGTAGAAGGCATTGATTATATTCATGGCCTCCTTTACACCCACCTGCACTAAAACCCATATGGAAACACAGACTTAACATTGCTGTTGTAGAGTTTAGTCTAAGCTGTACAAACTTGCTGTTGTTTCCTTCATCTAGCAACGATGAGCAATGGGAGCGCTGCCCAGATCGACGGGTAAAGCAAAGAATTCGCACAAACAGACTTATAAACAGTTTTTACCCAGAGGCTGTCCAGTTTTTAAATGAGTAGCACTGCTGCACTTTACTAACTACAGCAACTATCGCACTTTGCCGACAATGCATGTACTGCTGCACGTTTTATGTTTTATCATGCTTGTATTTTGTTTCTTATGTGTCTTTGTACTTTTTTTTACCCTGTCTCTTATGTGTTTTTTTGCCTGAATGATGTGAGGCTTGTGATCAAGAATTCCAATGCATTTTTAAATGGAAAATAAACTTGAAACCTGATGTGCTTTTGTGGTCCGCTATTACTAATGAGACTTGCCCAATATGCCAAGTCTTTGACAATCTTGTGTAGCTTCACTACTGACAGTGACAGATGCAGCTGATTTGTTGAAATGCACATGGATGATTTTTGACTTTGAGTCCAGCTTGCTCTTGCTTAGCTCTCTCTTCCCTGTGGTCAAACTAGCCATCGCTCCACCCAGTGTCAGCTCTTCTCATCCCATCATTAACCCAATTTCCCCTCGGGGATCAATAAAGTATTTCTGATTCTGATTCTGATTCTGATCCCTGGCTCCCCATTGGTGGAATGAGCTTCCCATCCCCAGTCAGGACAGCAGTGTCACTCCTGATTTTCTGTTCTGTTCTGTTCTGAACATTTCGTGTCTCCTTCCCCACTACCGTCCTCTCTCTTCTGAATCATTTCTACCTCCCCCATATCTTCTTCTTCTACTTGCACTCAAAATGCCTTGTTTCATTATCTAGTGTTTCTCTATCAGGAAGATTTGTTACATTTATTGTCAAGCCCCTGCAGCTTTGACCCTTGCACTCCCACTAATGGTGCTACTAATGGTTGACTGTAATGTTGCGGCTATCCAGGAATTTAAGTTTATTCTACTGTTGCACTCAATTTAATTTGCTTTCTGTGAGAACTTCAATTGATTGTAAATCTGGATCATCTAGTTGGGAGAAGCCCTTAGGTTTATCAGCTGTTGTTTTGTGCTTGATGGAGTTGATGTCAAGCAGGAAGAGAATGGAGAAGAAAATGGAGGAGAGGATACAGCCTCGTTTTACTCTGATGACACTGCATCCAAGTGGCTGCAAAACTGTCACTATCAGTGTGAAAATCTTTGAGCAGATTCAATAAGACTGCAGGATCTTCTATAGCGTGTCACAGTACGCACATTGTCAAACGCTTTCTTGAATATATCTTTAACTATTCAATCATTCAAAGATTTCGTCCATGCTTTCTCTTCCTTTCCTGAATCTGGCTTGCTCCTGTTTTAGGTTGTTGTCAACAGCTGGATCAATTCTGCAGTTTCTTGCCAGGGAAGAAGAGTGTTACCGCATCAGTTGTCACAGTACCGGAGGCTGTCTTTCTTGGGTATCTTGACAAGTGTTTTGGTCTAGTCATTAAGGTTTTGTATCTTTGCCTCACATGGTTTCAAAAAAACAGTCAATAAGAACCCTTGTAGCTGTTTTGGGGCCGGCCTTCAGCATCGGAGTAAGAGTGGAATCGATGGCCGTTTTCCCGCCAGCCTTCACAGATTTGGTGTTGCTTATGAGTTAAGAAAACACTGGAGCCTGGGCTGTTTGGATGGCCTGAAAAGACTCTCTGTTCATAAATCACATTCAGAACAGGCTGAAAATCCCTTTAAGGAAGATGAGTGTAATAGTGTAAATATATTGGTTAGTGGTGAACAGTTACTCAAGATAGAAAAGTAAAGACAAAGTGAAGTACCATTCACTCCTGTGTCTTTGGAGGCACACCTGGCTTACGACCTCACCTGACACAAATATCATTGCTGGCCATCTGCTGTGGCTATTTGCACAGAACATAATGATAATGATGGCTAATAATAATGTAATATTGCAAAAGGTTTTCAGATACAAATAACAGCCATGAAAATATTTGTTCTAGTTCTTTGCATGCCTTCCATTATGAAGCAGGTTTAAAGGAAAAAAATCCAAATTGTGCAGTAAAACCAGTGCTTGTGTTTTTTCCGTGCTTGTACACCTTGTAGAAGTTGCAGTCAACTGTATTCTATAATATAATGTCCATATGCTCCTTCTCTCTCCCCCTCGTTCTCACTATCTGCTTCTCTCCCTTTTCCCAATGGGTGGAGGAGCTATAAATTAAAGTGGGGAATTACTGCTAACTGTTGGAATAAATTAAGGCGCTTTTGCGTCTGTAAACACCGTCTGACTGCGTAATTACAATCCCACTCCCACTGAGACGCCATGGAGAGGGAGGATAAGGAAAGAAATGCAGCATAGATGGAGAATGGTGGCAGTGTGAGAGAGAGAAAAGAGGTACAAGACGTCACAAGGGAGGTCAGATATTAGATTCGTTCCTCTTGCTGAAGCCTGGATGGTGTGCACTCCTACAAACTGGGACAGAAAGGTGACTTTCAAAATCTGGTGGACCATGGACTTGCAATTTACCTCCAAATTTATTCCAGCTTTCCATACCGAAAGTTGTTGCACAATATTAATCAACATCTGGACAATATGAATCAACATACTGCAGATCACAGCTTAATAAAGGACTGCAACATATTGTAAACCACCATAATATAGCCTATTACTCTGAACTACTGCAGACTGCAACGGGGCCGGTTTACTTACTGGCTCCCTCTGAGCTGCCTGCAGGTGTCCATCTCACAACAATTCATTGATCCTTTGTTTAGACATGTGTTAACGTGCTTGAGCCGTTGGATCTTGTGCATTTTGATCTGAAGATCAGGCAATATTCACGCTCTCATTCAACTTGCAGTCTTCTTGCAAAATTACATAATGACCGAAAGCACGATAAAAAGCCACGTTAAATGGCAATGCACATTTCACAGTTGCTCATCAGCCACAAAACCATCTTACCAGCTGGCTTTAACGAGAGCCAGTTACAAGAGCCAGTTAGGCCTTCAAGGACAGGAACATCCCCAGCAAGAGAACAGCAAAAAACAAAATTAGCCTATATAAGGAAAACCAGCCAAAACTAATAAAAGCATTTGAACATGTGAATGCAACACCCACATCAATCATTACACTCAGACAAGGTTTTGGAGTTCCAGTTCCAGTTCAACACAGCTGGCCGAGCCTGGCCATGCGCCTCTGCAGGTTTTATCACATATGGCCCAAACAGCCATATAACACAAAAAGACAGAGTCCATAAAGCTTGGGGCACCTTAGCAGCTGATTCTGCAGCAGATGTAAAAATCAACAGCTGGTCTGCAGAGCCAATTGGCACGGACACGAGGCGCCCGGCCAGTGTGACTCGAGCAGTGATTGGCCTTTATCAATGACTTGCACATGCATAATGACCCGCAGCTATTCTTGGTCTCCTGCACGTCCTTTTCTCTGATGGTGCAATATATTTCCAGTAGTACACGTCTGAGGAGCGTGCACGTTCTCTCAGCTCAGCACTGGTGTCTATTACAGTTTGTCAGAGGCAATTACTGCACCTCTGATAAGCAACCACAACTCTGATAGCTGCAACCAGCCTACAGCTTGACGTAAAGGTTAGAGTGTTGCTGCTCAATAATTAATTATCAGGACAACACGTCATTCAGATTTAGGATCATTTATCAGACCATACATGCCCGATTATGATATTAGCCTCATGCAAAGAGATGAGGCATGTCACACCGCTGAGAAACAGAGCAACTCAAATAGGTTAAGCTGACGGTACATGCCTCCTTTGCCTTATGTTCTAGCTTCATCCCTCACTGATGAGTTACACTTGTACACTACTCACATGAAACCCCCAATGTCTGCAGCCCTGTGTTCATTCATTTTTGCCACATGCTATAACAGTCTCAATGTTGATTGTTCTTGTGACTTTCCTGTGAGCAAAACAGAATGACTTTAATTTAATGTGCACAAAAGCACATCACATGGAGGAGAAAATGCACCGCGAGCACCAGAGTGCATGCTGCCATAGAAAACAATGAGAAGCTGCATTTTTCAACAAAGTCCTGCTGAATCATTAATGTTGTATGCTGATGCTCTGCATTGTAATTATTGCCAGTCACAGATCTTTACTTACAGTTTTGCCTTATGATAGATAGAAAACTATGCTTTTCTACACAATTCACAAGCCTGACTTTTCATGGCGTATGATCAAGGAACATAGAACAACACCAACACTTTAGAGACAGCACATTTTTTGTAGAGCGAGGCTGAAATTATGCCACCTCTAATCACAACGGCTCATTCATGAACAACTCTGCTGCTGACAAGAGTCGGTTGTTGATGCACAACTCGAATGTAAGCAGCTGGTCTGAGCTCAACCCCACCGGTGGGGTTCACAACACAGTCCTCCTGCCGCTAGGTTCATCCCACAGCGAACTACGGTCCAGTCCACTCAGGGGACAGGAACAGATGTCCAACCAATCTGAGGACCACCTTGAACACTCTGCTGAGGCTCTGCCATGGTTGCATGGAATCATAAAGTGCACAGCATGCTGCGCAGATCAGACTGGAGCCCTGATTAAAAAACAACATCCATCAGTCTGACAAAGGGGGGAGTGACTCAGACCAGCCAGGCTAAAGTCTCTGGAAAATTGTTCTGGGTTTAAAAAATGACATGCAGAACGACTCAATTACACATACTCCTGGGTGCTGATGTTATCATGTTATTCATTCACAAGGTTGAAGCTCTAGACAAACACACTGCAGGTGTGGTGAATGGAGGAGACTAACATGCATTTGCATAGATAGCCACTGAGCACTGGACGTCATTTCAACGTTGCGTCTATGTTGCAGCTCTCATATAGCCCAGGATTTTTTTGGCAATGTATAGCCCAGTGTTAGACCAAGCACTAAATACCTGATTGCATATTCAAGCAATGCATAAACAGCTGTAAATATTAAAAAAAAATTGCACCAGAGAAGTCCAAGATAATGCATTATTTTTGTAATTTATCTCAGAAGACATAGTCTATAGACATAGACTAACTTTCACTTTTAAACACTATGTAGCCTCATTTTAGCCTAAATTTTTTAAATGGCTATCATTGTAAAATTGCTCAGTGGGTAGATAGACAGACAGATAGACAGGCAGATAGATATATAGATAGATAGATAGATAGATAGATAATTGGTTGAATCTGCATTTATAACATATATTGATCTTTGCTGTCTTTCTCTGAAATACCCTACACTTTTCAATGAATAAACACAATGAACAGCTGAGAGAAAGCGAAAGGAGTGCGTGTGTGTGTGTGTGTGTGTGTGAGAGAGAGAGAGAGAGAGAGAGAGAGAGAGAGAGAGAGAGAGAGAGAGAGACACACACACACACACACACACAGAGAGACACAGAGAGAGAGAGACACTGAGAGAGATAGGGATTTGGGAAAATATGCGCCGTCCTCACTGTTATTCAAAGGACATATAGAGAAAAGTCTTTCCCAAACGTGTTTTAGCCGACTCGCTCTCCTTTAAACCTCTCCATCCTTTACGCCTCAGCCTCTCGCTCCTCTCATCCTCTGTGATTCTCGAGCGTCAGCTGGCAGATGGGGGGAAATTTCACAGAATAAAACACGTTTCAGCGGCTCAGGGCGATTTATTCACTGCAAATAGCGGACAGCCGAGAGCGAGCATATTTGCAGAGGTGCACGGATGAACAGGCAAGGATCGGCCCGACGACTAATTACCATAATTTAAGGCACAAGTTCGCCAACATGTCAAGCACGTTTTATTTATCTGTATTACCATAGCCAGTGCCGCAGCGGGGAGATAATCGGGCGGAGGGAGCAGTTACAGAGAGGAGGCAGAGAAAGGAGCTGGCAGCACATGATCGCGGGCTATTCAGTGACTGATGAACTCGAGCATTCATAATTGCACTGGCGACAACATATGGGAATACAACAAGGCGAGGTTGTGGTCACACCTGTCTCTGGAGGACATCGGAAGATCCTTGCGTAAAAAAAGGGCGGCCAAAATCTGAGGGACTTTGCATCAAACACAGTGGAGAGGAAGCGTGGAAATGCAAAGGACTATCCGGTAGGTGAGCCTTGATTGATGTAAGCGGACTGCCACTATGCTGTTCATCATCGGTCTGGCAAATCTCACCGCGCCACTTTGGTGTTTTATTGTGCATTATGTGCCCAACAAGTATTTGACACATTTTTTTCTCTGTCGATGGCACGGCTGGAGAAATAATTAGGCCTGTAGAACATTACAATCGACTATTTGCATTTTGCCAGACCACTTGATTGAAGATGCATGTTGGTGTCAGTGAATGGCTGGCAGTCAGATGTAAGCTGTGAGCTCTGGTTTGAAGGCCCAGTCCGGAATATAAATTTAAACAAAGGGGGAAGACACACCATCAAAAGACATAGAGATTGGGCATTGATTGGCGCAGATCTTCATGCAAGAACAAAGTGCATTTTGAAGCTGCAAAATATTAGTTTAGGCTACAACTGTAACACCTCTCTAATAACATTTGCACTTGTAATGTGGAATTATTAGGGTACAAAAAAGATCTATAGGCTACTTTGAGTTACAGTTGCATCAACAAAGATGCAAAATCTTTCTATTCTAATTCAAAATCTATCTGCAAGAAAATGCGTTCAATAATCAATGTGAATATACCCCAATTTTTATCATAATCCAAAAATTCTGGATTGGGGCTAAATGACGTGATTGGAAAGTTGGTCAGGCGAGTTCCAGTAAAGCTGAAGACTGTGATAACCTGCAACCTCCCCTCCCCTCCATAGCCTGGTTTCCATTGACTGATCTGCAAAGGCATGTAGACACTCTGAATTGTTGCATATTATTTGCGCAGCAAATGCCTCCCACAGTGTCTGCCCATGAATCTGTCATTAAGTTGGTAAAAGCTGTTGGATGGTATAACACCACACCTGAAATGAACACACTTGCACTAAAACTGAAAATGTAAAATAGAAATATTGTGGTTTAGGGGTATCAGTTACTGTATATAAAAAGGGAGGGTTGTAATAAATTGGCAACCGCTCATATCTGCTTCCACTGCTCCTTTCATGCCCTTTAGGGCCTGATCTAGAAAAGAAAATGGAGATAGTGCAACCAAGCAAAATGGGTCAAATTTTAATATTTTTTCTGGATCATCCTGTTACTATGGTCTGTGCCATAATTTGCATCCGTTCAAAAATCAAGCCTTCCTAAAGTAAATGTCCTGTCCAGCCATGAGCCAACCTCATGGTAACAGTAGGACAGTTCTGGGAGGTGGCTGTTCCTCGGTCCCACTTGGTTTAATCACTTTTGATTTGCTAAACTAACATTCAAACATCCGCATTTGATCATGGAAGGATTTCAGAGGATGATATTGACCAGTCCCTGTGCATCTGTTCCAACCAGACAGCGTATTGCCATTGCACTTCATAAAACAATCCCAGGTGCTGAATACCAAGTTGAAGGTAAATTTGGAGGGAGTAGCCTATGGCAGACACCCACAGAGGAGCATTTCACAGAGGAGAAACAAAACAGGACGACGAGGATCTATATAAAGAAGGAATTGGAGAGGCTTGAGACACTGCCTGCTGCAATAATTTGGTTTAATCCAAGTGTATGGCACACAGGCGATAGACAGACAGATGGTACCTCCAAAGGAATTCATCTTCCGAAAGTTGGAAGAGATATTCTTGGATGGACTACCCTCTGACTTGTTGGCAACGTTGCGTGCGTCTGGCAGTAGCGATGGCAGTCGTGCTGAATAGCCACACTGATTACACTTACCGACACCTTTCAAAATATCTCATTTGTTCCACGATAATTGTGATGCTGATGTTGCAAAGTGTTGCTGAATCGAGCACTACCTCTAATTTACATGGCCTCACCAACAATTCAATATGCAAACAATTAAGATCTGCAATTGCATGATCAGCTCAGGCACAAAGTGGCTTCTTCCAGTGCTATTAGACGCCCGCTCCAGTCATTAACATGGTTACTGAATAGCGTGGCATTCTAATTTGGTCTAATTTTTAGAGCTATAGCAGGAACATTATATAGTGCAAGCCCTTAGTGTATTAGAGTAGTATAAGGGCCTGTGTATTCAGTGTATTATTTACTTTAGCTGTTTGTGCTGTTGTAGTGAGGTAGAAAGTATTCCAAATCTAACTAGATAACTGCCTTGCAAGCGCTAACCTAATCTTTGCGACCAGCTAGAGGATGCTATTGAGCTTTATCACACAGCTTTTTTGAATACTCAATTCTGATTGGCCAATGAACGCATTTTGAGGTCTGTTATTTATCTTGAAAACGAGATGCGACATCTCAAGGGGCCGATCCTACCAAATAAAAATGTCAGATATTTATTTATGAAAAACAGGCAGCTGTTTCACATAGCAGACAGTTGTTTCACATCTAATCATATCACTCTGCAGTCAAGACGTCTTGTGGATTTTGTTGATTTCTAAAAGACGTTACTCCTTAATTTCTGCAGTAATTAAGGAGCAATGTCTTTTAGATCAAGGCTAGAAACATGTACGGTTTTGCCAATATTACTTAATTTATTCAGAGAACTGTTGGTTGCTGGTTAGAGACTGAATGTCAAACTTAGTGGCTTTGTGTGTGTTGTTATTTTTTAATGGTTACAGTTGTGCCACAGTGCAGCCACAGATGCCAGCTACAGACATTTATATAGTTGCTGTCCTGCTGGAACATTTCTTTTTTGGCAGAAGCTTGTAAAGTACTTCAGCTTGTGATGAAATAATTTTAAATCTATATTTTGTGTAATAAGCAGGATAATGTACAGGGAGACGGTCATTATTGCAATTCGCATCTGGGCTTATTTTGCGATAATGACCATCTCGCTGTACATCATCCCTTACAACCTGCAGCAGCTCAGGAACTATGTTGGTGCTGGCAAGTAGCTACCAGTGATGGCCTTTTTTATTCCCAAATCACTAGTTGTCCTGAATTCAAGGTAACATTAATTACTGACAGTTGACGTATTGACATTATTGACGTTTGACCTTTGTCCGGGTCAATTTACACTGAGCTTTGACAAGACCGCTGGGTCCGGCTTCAACAAACACCACATCCCAGCAGGACTGTTGCAAGTAAACACCGTCAAAAGTGGGCATGAAAATGCTACATCAAAGATTTTATACCAACAAGATAGAAGTGATGGGGTGTCCTGGTGGCTCAGTTGGTTAAGGTGTGTACCATGTACCTGCGACATCATGGGGTCAAATCCGGCTTGAGACCCTTGCCGCATGTCATCCCCCTCTCTCTCTCCGCTGTAGACTGTGCAATAAAGCAAAAAATAATCTTAAAAACAGGTAGAAATGCCGCTGTTTCAGCCCAAGCAAGTTAGCTGCACTCAGTTAGTACTTGCTCACATTGGGAATGTTTGGCCTTCCTGTCTATAAAACATAACGGCATAGCCATTATATTCATGACAGTACAGCCATTATAGGAATGACAGCCTTCCCGCTCCCTATTGTTGCCATTACAGCTGAAAAATTGGTGGTTTGCAGTGTCTCTGTGGGCAGTAAGTAAAAACCTGTCAGAATTGACCAGAGGTGGACCGAGCAACATGGTTAAAGCAGCACATAGTAGCCCTCAAAGAGAAGACTGACTGTGACTCTTGTTGCAAAGAAACAGTCATAGCTGCAAGCATGTAGGCCTACTTGCTTTAAGTCAGCACATCTGATATATAATAATCAGTTAATGACCACATCAAACCTCCACACGGGTATCAAAACCAAACATCACAGTATGATACAATACGGCCAACTAAAGCAGGGCACAGTATACTCTGCAGAGTGATGTACTATATTCTATAGTTTATCAGCATAAATAAGACATGGATAGGTCAAATAGCAAAACAGCCTATAAACGCACAAATGTATGAGCATTAAATCAAAAACAGAGCACGCCAGGCTGCCTACAAGGGATTGAGTCCTCATCAACAGCGGTTAAAGTTACCCATCACATACAGATGAGCACAATCATTTCTCGGTACAATTAAGACATCAAATGCGAGGGTCACGTATCAACAAAGCGCCGCCACGCTTTGATGGTGATGGCAAGCATAGCATGCATGCCGGTATCTTTATTAAAGTGAATTAGTGATGAATCACCCTCATGCATGAATCATACATCAATAATAGCCTAATTTCCATGATGATGAAGATACAGAAAAATAGAAATGTATGGCAAAAATAGCATATTGTCAATATTTTAGAGACCCCCCAAAATTTCACAAATCATGTTTTCAGGGGAGCTCATGTCTTATTAAGGGGAGCCAAGCTCCCCCTGGCTCCCCTGTAGTTCACACTCTGCCTATACTCAATATTTCCTGGATTCGTAATTGCAAGCCAACTCCTTCGCAGTCCTTCACACAAGACGGTGTTATATGCACTAACATAGCGGCAAATCAAGAGATCAAATCAACATTTGAGCAAAAACATTCTCAATATTCTAGTGAAGTAGAGAAGCAGGACCTGAAGATTATTCATGAGTAACCATAAATATTCAAATGATGGCTACAAAATGGACCATTTGCCATGAAATAAAACATGGCTACATAGCATTGTTGGAAAATGTGTCATTGAAGTGCTCTTTCCATTGAGTTGTAGGGAAAAATAGGCCAAATCTAACAGTGCGAGTGAAAAAAAAAAATCTGTTTTGTATGGCAAAGGTATCACTCAAAGCATACCACCTACCTGCTGTGCTCTAAATCTTCTCCATCAGTGCTGACAATGTGGCAAATTTGTGGCTAGACATAGCAACTTTTCAGAACCTCTTACTGATCTAATTTCTAAAAGGCAATCCGCGGAAGAATCCTCCAGTTTTTAAAGAATATCTGTGAAAATGTTCAATGTCGGACTTTCAGTGCATTTTACCACTGGTGCCAATTTTGAGCCACTTGCCAGTTGCTCTCTCCTCCAGTGGAAGCAATATAGGAGAGACAGGGAGGGCTTGTTGGGTCCTTGGTGTCCAGTATCCTTGCCACAGGCCTGCGCTGAGCTGGACAGCCACTATCTTTGGCCATGACCACAAACTAATTAGCTGTACATTTGCAGGGTAAACAGCACGTTGAACTACTGCTGACAAAACTGAGGTTCATTGGATCGGTGTTAGTCAGCTGGCTGGGAGACAAGAGAGGGCCGGCTTGTGACAGGTTGTCTCTCTCAACCTCCAGCTCACTGAGCAGTCACATCTCCAAAGCTTAGTCAAGTCGTAGCTCAGCCTCTACTCAGATAAACTCTCTCTCTTTCATGTAGTAAACTATCAAAATTAATATGCATTGACTTCATTTATATGTAAATTAACGTATTGCATCATCTAGTTGACTTATAGTGAGTTTTTGAGCAGCCATTAGTGTCTTTCATTGGAGAAGAGTTGGCAACACTGTCTTTCATGGATTTATCCCGACATTTATTGTAAACTTTCTGCCATCCTGTGCTGCAGACGCTTGAGTTTTACGAGTGCTATTTAACAGCGTTTGACAGAGTGGGAATGGCAATATCACCACATTCACTCACACCGAAACCCTTCCAAGACAAATAAAAACAAACGGACACGAAAACATTTCTCTTCTTGTTTACATGTTAATTGCTCATTAGTATGGAATATAATATACTAATGAAGAAGAATAGCCATCAGAAAGATGCTCATGAATACTTTTAACAATGTGGTCTTCACTAAAAGACACATTTTTGTTGTGAATCAGAAGATTTCCAGAGCGAGTCTAAGACCGGAAAGAACGGAAACCTAGGCTGCATGTGTCTAATGATAGCAGGACTGAAAAAGCACCAGCATGGCAAAGGATTAAGCTACAAGCAGCTCCACACAGTCACCAGAGCAAGTCTTTGCATACTAGTCTACAACAGCAAATCGAACACAATCATATACAGTATATCAACAGTATCACTCCAAGGCAGGTTATAAGCCACACTTCAGGGTTCAGGGTTCCCCATATACTGACTATATTTCTATAGCTTGCCCATGTAAATGAACAGTTGCAAAGTCTAATATTTTAGAGTCCTTTCAGGTGCAGTGATGCATGCAGTAGTATACATATAACTATAATAATGGCCATGAATAACTGTGTTGATGATAAAGCTGTCATAGGCACAATGCTGTTCATCACTGTTGATAATCACTTCTTAAAGTAGCAAAGTTTGAAACTCAGCCTTAGTCTCATTAGCTTCTAGTTAACAGAGACTTAGCTTGCAAAACATAGATTTCAAAATATAGCCTAGATACACATACATAACTGAAAAAAACATAAAGTCCATCATAATTTGAACAGATTGAATAGAGGAATAAAGAACATTTGCATACAGGAACCAGCAAGGTGTTAAGAGCACAAATGATATGGCACCAAATTCAATCAGCCAAACAACAGAAGAGAGATTTCTAGATGTGGAAAATGCCTTTGAGTCAGTACCACACAGCCATCTGTGCCGAGCGTTGTTTGCTGATACAGTTTGGATTTTGAACCTCTGAGTGGGCTGTTTCAAGCCAGATGAGTCTGCTGTGCCTTTAGCCTCTTGTTGAGATTGATGGTGAGATTGAAAGCGGGTTCGGAGCGGGGCGGCTCTGGGACGGCAGAATTCACATTAAACCTAATTGAACAAATCGCCTGTGATGGGAGGTACCCACCAGATAACCGCCAATGACAGTTACATCAGAGCATGAGCATTGGTAAATATGCAAAAGAGGCATTAACTCGAGGTTTCGACTCACATTATAAAATGGAAACTCAGCCAGTGCAGGTACAAAGATGGGAGATTGAGAATTTCATAAGATGACTAAAAAGAGCAGGCGAGATCCGGGCTCCCGCCCCTGATGTGCCTCAGTCTTACTGTGTGTGCAGTGCATAACTTTCCCCTGATTACCTCAGCTGTGTAACTCCTGTCATGGTGAGATAGCCATCTACTTTGGGTTGACATGGTAAACATGGGAAGAGAGATCAAAGAAAACTACCTCCATGCATTAACTCCATATTTCTTTTTTTGAATATTTATATGTCTTTTATCAGGGGAAAACCTCTTGATATCGCAAAGTAGAGAGCTAACCAACTTTTGTTGAGAATAGATTTATGATTAGAGTCACTCACAATATAGCTTAACACTACAAAAATAAGTGATGATTACAGTATGGACACTCCTGAAGGCAAAATTAGGCACAAATTGTCTGTTTTAGGTAATAAAGCTCTATAATATTATGCACACACTTGTGCTAGCCTGTTGAGCCTGTCGCTGAAACGTTACCAGACAAGTTAAATAGCACCAATCCACAGCTGCAATCAAATCACAGATTGGAGTTTTACTTCTACAAACATTTCTCAGAGGCAGAGCTGCTCTGGAGGCAGAAATAAGGTTGAGTTAAACCTCAGTGGGCGGAGCCAAAGAACCACAGTGTGTTGGAGCGCAAGTTAACTAACTGGCAAACTTGTGGCAGTTTCTTTTTTTGGCTAAGCAACAGCCTAGTGAAAAAGGCAAGAGGTCAGATAGGAAGCCTACTGCTCTTGATACTAACTGCAAAAATGCAATCTAGTCATACTATATATTATGTAGGTTAGTGTCATTTAGCCTAGCTGAACTTCGAACTAGCCATACTAGCCCATAGTGAGTAAGCTAGTTAGCTAGTCTGCTGACCTTCCAAGATCATGAGTGAACGAAAAAGAAGTCATTGCCATTTATATTTTTTATTTATATTTTACAAGAGTTCCTTCATTGCCATTCAAGTTTGCCAGTTAGCTAACTTGCGCTCCGAAAAACTGTGGTTCTTTGGCTCCGCCCATTGAGGTTTCACTCAACCAATCAGACTATTTCTGCCTCCAGAGCAGCTCTGCCTCTGAGAAATGTTTGCTTTACTAAAACTCCAATCTGCACCTAAATCATGCACACTGGACAATCTTAGCCTTATCACTGGGTCTGTTTTACTATTTCCCAGTGTTTTGTAGACTTCTTCAGACTTTATGCTCAGAGTAACTATTTCTTACTTTCAATCAGGCTGAGTATATCGAGTGACCAATTAATCTATAGATGAAAGCTCTGTTTGATGGATGTGGGGTCATCAGCATGTACAGTATGTTTCCCAATATCTGGCTTTACTTTTACTACAGAATTTACATAATATACAGTATAGATAAACAATACCAAACTGACAGACACTGACACAAATTACAAAAGAGAGAGAAGGAAGGAAGAGAACAAAATGTATTACATAAAATTATAATGAGTAAATAATAATGAAATAATAACAACAATTCCAAAACAGTAATAATAAAATCAACTGAAATAAAACAAAGAAAGCAAAAAAACACAAAACAAAACAAAACAAAACAAAACAAAACAAAACAAAACAATACAAAACAAAACACACACCCACATGTTGAATAACAATTCTTGTGGGAACGGACATCAATAAGTTGAAGCTGCATTTATGAGAGTTTACTGAGTTTAAGTAAAAACACTGTTGTTGTGTCTCAACAGAGCCTGTGTTGCTCCACCACAGTCAGTGCTGTTTAATTCTCCCTCAGATATTGCCATGTTACTGTAAAAGACTGAAAAAAACAAACCACATCTTCACTCAGTTTTCATTTCTCCTTTATTTGAGAAACGGCTCTGGATCCATAAATGCAAGTTTCTGACAAATGTAATGCTGGTCAGATTCATTAGCAGTTAAAATTTTTAAAAAAAAACCTTGTCTGAGAACAGCTTTCCGATGACGCATATTGTTCTGTCAGATGAACATACATTGACCTTTCCTGGACCTATACTATTCTGGGTGCTGTTTTCCCTAGTCCATCATATCCTATAGCATGTGTGTGTGGGTGTGTTTCAATAAAGCGATCAAGCTCTTGCAGGTTTGTATCGAAATAAAGGGGGAGTGCGTGCACTGTATGTGTGTGTGTGTGTGTGTGTGTGTGTGTGTGTGTGCAGGCGTGTGTGTGTATTTCGAGTGGAGGAGGGGATGATGTTGCAGTAAAGGAGGGTAATCGCTTAGACAAAGCATAAGACAAACAACTTTTTACAAGCAAAAACTGTTTGCCTCCCTCAGAGACCAGTTACACTGGTGGATCAAATGAGCCCACACCAGCATATTTTGAACAGTATATAGCTCATAACTGGTTTAGCAAAACTGGAACACAACTATGAGAGAACACAATCTGTTTATCTGTATATAGCTTACTCTGAGACCATACAGTCTCATGCAACCCAGCAAAATTCTTTAATTTTACCCCTTAATGTCCATGCTGGCTAGATTTGTGAAGTATTTGTTCATGCCGTGTTAAAGCTCTCATATCTCTGGTTATAAAATTCAGTCATTCATTTTTGATTATTTAACACTAGCAAGACCAATGGATTTTGGGGGTCTAAGGGAAAGCCCACAAGCAAAGGTGGGAATTATATCTACTATTTATTTAATCTCAATACTGGTTTGCACAGAAAGCGGAGAGACATTCAGAAAGCTGAGATATTTCAGTTCTAAAATTCAAAACAGCAGTCAGCTAATGGTGCTTGGGCTTTCTTGCATTGAAGCTCTAAACGAGACATGAAGGAAGGTTTCTGAGGGGGTTTCAGGCCCCACAGGAGTGACATTAGTGGACGCTGAAGAGTGTTAATCTTCCAGTAATCCTCACAATATGTGTCCTCTCGCGGTTTACTGATCTGTGAAACCCATTCACACCGTAAATCATGGAAATCAGTAGGCCTATGTTTGATGAATCGCCTGGGTAGATGTGCTCAGATTGTTTTTGTCAGAAATCTGAAAGAAAGAGAACTAATATCTGATATTTATCTACTGGATAACATGACAATTCAAAATCAAAAGAATCACCCTAAGTGCAGAGCAATAATCAGTTGTAATATGGGTCACAGGTATTAACCATTGTTGGGACATGAGCAAGTTGCATGTGCCATTACCAGTCCTGTAATCTGCAAATCTACTGCAGCAGAGCAAAGAATATCAAGCCACTTCATGTCAGGTCTAAGGTGCAGTATGTGCTGATATATATCTTCCATCCAAACCTCAGTGCACATGCTGTTGACACCTTTTTGAGAAACTAACCCGAAATCCCCTCTGTGCAGCTCTGGGACTGTATGTTGATTGATAGTCCAAAAGTCAGAGAGAGAAGTCATGACGTCAGATACTGTACGGTGTCTTGTTAGAACAGCAGGCGCCGTTAGGAGTTCACAGCGGTCCTCATTTATCAAGCAGGCGTACAAAACAATCTGTTCTTTAAAATGAAGGTGTGGACATTTTCCTGCAAAATCAATATTTACTGTACTAAGTTCGGTCATACCAGAAAGATAAAAACTGAAATTGCCAATGTGTATTATATCTTACATTTTGAAGTCTACTGCTTCAGTCTCTATGACAATCAATGCAGTACTTCTGGTTGGATGGCAGTGGGAAGGCTAGACTTGAGTACTGGCAGTGCTTCATTCTGTGAGCAGCACAAAAAGACAGCGCACCTCTCTAAAAAATTAGAGTGACTTTCATTCTAGGTGCAACCCGTGTATTTTATTGAAATGCAATGCCAAATGCGTGTTATAATGTGGTATCTAGAGGACACCTTTCACATTGCTTTGTTCACTCATGTTATTGAATAGGAAGCATTCCTAACTTTCATGAATGTGTGTTTTCATCAATGGTATCATAACTGAGGACCAGCCTCCCTAATTAGAGGAAAAGACTAATCAGAACCCAAAAAAAGATATAGTGAACATCTGTTTTTACAGACTAAAATCTGCCTCTATCTGTTCTTCATATCAGAATAATTATTCCTCACATTTGAACAAGTAAAACTACAAAATTTTTTTTTTTCTGGTGACATTTTAGCACACTGTATTAACAATTTGGGGAGTTTCTCTTTGTACACTGGATCTTTATTTTCTCTAGTTTATCCTAATTAGTTGGGGAAGTAATGAATACTGCAACAGGCTGTGGGTAAACCTGTATTCCTCTGCAAACTGCAATTCAATGTGGGCATAAAATGCCACATTTTTGCATTGTATATCTTAAATGTCATAGTAGACCTTGGGATGCATTCATTTGGAGTAATGCATTCAGAATTACTATGGTATGGCCTTCATTTTATATTTAGTATTCTATTCTCACCATCTACAATAAAAATGGTTCGTTGCCCTCCCATATTACGCTCAACACCCCTTCTCTCTTTTTAATTCTTCTGTATTGTATTTTCACCTTATTTCCCTGATGTGGGACCTCTCAACGAGCCTCTCTCTTCTTTTCGAGCTGCCATGTTATCTGTTATCACGAGAGAGACAAATGAGGAACAAGAGAGAAAGAAAGCCTCGGGGCTCCTGTCCTTATATCATCACCACTCCCTTTATCTCTCTCTTCTCTCGCTCTCCATCCTCCATCCTTCTATCTTCCTGAGTGACAGCTGGCAGCCAGTAGGGTACAGTGGCCATGCCAGCTCAAGTGCAGATATTTGCCAACTCACAGAGACATAGACATACGATTAACTCATGCATACAGTAGCTCTACATCTCTCTGTTAATATACCAAGCACATACAGTTTACATTTTGAATTTCCATTGATATTGACATCATAAAATTAATTTCCTTCTTATGTTATCATATTTTGATGGAGGACTACTTTCTTCTTTTGCACTAGACTAATAATTAAACTGGTTCTGTCACTCATCATTGCCCTTTTTCTCTTCCTTTTTTTAAATTTCTAAATCCCTTCCCTCAAGAAGACTGGTCCTTTGCTTTTAAATTCACTGGCTTTACAGCACACAGCAAAAGGAAGACGGCTCCTGTAATGACTTTGCAATATAGGAACAGCGCCTTTTATTATTTAAACAGCACACACACACAAACACACACGCTAACACACATACACAAATGTTCAATACATACATTACAGCTGATACACACACAAATGTATACAATACAACGAGCTGAGTCTTGAATAGCTGGACATTCTGACAGACGAGCGGTATTGAAAACAGGAGAAACAGCAATAGAAAGGAAAAGCCATTACAAAGATTACTCTGTCATAATTTTCAACATTTTTTGGTTTTCAAGTCCCCACCGGCAGACAGCTTTCTTTTTCTTTTTTTCTTTTTTTCCAGTCCTTCACCCTAAATGGAAAGTGACATTTGGGTCAGGTGCTGTGGGTGATGTAGATTGAACAGCAGCATTGAAAAAGCGAGATCTGATTAGTGTTTTGTGGAGGCTGGATTGTGGAATTTTACACCAATTTATGGAAGTGTGGAGGTCACTGATTACAATGGAAAAAATCACAAGACACAAGATTACAGAAACACGTGCACAGAGTGGCAGAAAACAAGATTACAGACACATTGCAGTGCAAACAGACATGTATGTGTGCCATTGTATGCAAGTATAAATACACATGCAAGGGCACGCATGCACACACACACACACACACACACACACACACACATACACACACAATATCTATGTGTAATCTGGGATTATTATAATACAGAATAAGGGCGCGTCCAGCACTTCCTGCCGCACACAAATACACACGCACAATACAGTTACAGATTAGAAAGAAGCATAAATAGAAAAAAAAAAAGATGAAGTAGAAAGACAACATAAAGCTGAAGATGAGCCTTGAGGGATAAAGCAGGAGAGGCAGTAATGAAAAATCAGGGATACAGGGATTCGTTGTTTTGCTGCGATGGGGACAGAGAGAGAGAGAGAGAGAGAGAGAGAGAGAGAGAGAGAGAGAGAGAGAGAGAGAACAAGTCCGAGACAGAGACACCAAGACTAAGAACAAGAATCTATTGGAAGCATGAGACTGTTCACAGGCCTTGGCAGACATTTCAAGTGTGATAACTGTGATATCTCCGCGAATATTGCACCAATTAGAGGTGCTGCGTCTAGCATTTTAACATTGATAAATCATTACCACATTAATTCGGAGACATTAATATACTTACAGTAAACAAACAAGACCGTCGCTAAGAAGATTGGCAGCCTCTACCAGCCTCTAGACTACATTTTATATTGATGGTCACCGGGTCGGATTTCATGGCAAATCTCCGATCTAGAGCTGAAGCTTTTAGAGTTTCTTGCAATGGCGCAAGGTGGAATGAGTGAAAGGCTGGTGGAAAAATCACGTCCAACATGTTTATCCGTCACATTTAATTTGACGATGATATATTAATGTGTAAAAATGCTACATATGGCGCCTTTAATGAGTCGTGAGTTAGCTCAGTAGAGGCCAATTTGGCTCGATTTATGTTCAGTTGTTTTGAGGTCCATTTCAAGCTTATCAAACCAGGTGTTAATTAAACCTGTTGTTACTGACAGGTTGTTACCTTGGAATGCTTCTTTTTTTGAATATATTTTACCACTTAAATGAGGCATTCAACATATGCAGTTTTACAGATACTGTTATTGAAAGCTTTATTGCACGGTGCAGGACTGAATCCTGATAGTTCCTGGATCACCTTGCTTCATAAATTGGGAAAAAACATTGAATTCCCATTTATCTCTTGTGTTTTTATTGCTTTTTTCTCACACGTTTCCCCAGTAGATGACCCATTAGCATTAGAACAAAGAAAAATAAGCCCTCAACTGCCCCCACCCCACTGCCATTTCCTTGGCAGTGTACAGAGGAGAGTGACAAGAAAGATCGAGGGATGAACTTGCCAAAAGTGGGGAGATGAATCTGAACCCAAATTGTCACAAGTACATGAAATGCACCTTGGCCTGCTGAGGATACTCCACCCATAAGTCACACTTATGTTTCAGTGGTCATTTGGATTCCTTTTTACTACCCCGCCGATCAATCAGTCCTGCAATTCAATCTCCCAATCAATCATGTTCAAGTGAATAATGCACAAACCTTAAACAGCAAACCATTACAGAGAGCTCGATGTAATGACATACAGCAGAGGGCTGCCCTTAATTGCAAGACAAAGGCTTGAATGAAATTAGTCCAAACGCACACTTCATTGTGTGAAAATGAGAGTGGGTGAGGTGAAAATGGAGAGAGGGCAACCAGGGAGATGCTTTGGAAGTGCACATTTGTGTGTGTGTCTGTGTGTGTGTGTGTGTGTGTGTGTGTGTGTGCCACCATGCATTCACACTGTGAGTAACACAATCAACAAGTCACCCAAAGTCCATTCATTTACTACAGAGCAGAGTGACCAGGGAAACTCGGCCGATTTGTGTGGACGGTCAACAAAAAACAAAACAGTTGGCCACAGCTGAATTTTCCACAGTCATCAGCCGACAACAGCCAATCAGATTGCCGCGCTTCCTCATTTCCCTACCGAAGTGATTAAGTTGCATGAACAATAGATCTGCCTGGCAAGTGCAAAATGGCTAAGAAATTGATTACAGCCATTCAAAGCTTCCCAGCTCTCTACAACTTTTAATTTGAAAGGCTACAGGAATAAACATCTAAAAAATGATGTTTGGGGAGCGGTTGTACCCGTCGTCGTGGTCGATGGGACGCTTGAAAGCAATGTTGTTGAGATTTTTCTGTTTATTTTTGATTAATGCTCCCTAATTACCGCTCGCCGGCTAGCTGTGTTTACTTGTTAAAACATATGACAGGCGATACCAAAGCAACAAATAAACCAACATGATTTTGCCTGTTGAAAACTTTGTAGCTGCAGACCGCTACACAGATGCAATCAGAGCCTCTCGCGCCGCCCACAGTCGGTCAGAATAGAGCGATCCATCAAGCAAGCGGCTCGCAGTGTGACCGCCCTGTCACGGTGTAATGGGGAGCCGGCCCACACAGACGTGGACCAGCTTGGACAGGTTTACAGTTTCTGATTTCCTTCCCTCCTCCTGCCACTGAACAGTCCTGTCTGTGCCTCAGGCTCTCTGCTTTGTGAAATGAAGCACAATGATCAATTGTGCTGAAAATTTCTCAGAAGGTTTAAAATGGAGTTCTGCGGCCCTGGTCTGCCTCCTGAATTTTTTAACTCTCCTAGCACAGCCGGTGGAAGAAAAATAGCTGCCCTCTGTGGAACACCTTAAGCAGCTTGACCGTGTTTAATATTACACAATTGCGTTAATACATGTATAAGTACATTACTGTGCATATTGTTTTTAGCATTTATGAGCTTTTCACAAAATAGCATCATACCCATTTGATGCTGTGACTGTTTTCTCCATTTCATACTAAAGAAACAGAAACATTTGACCGCCCCAGAAATTCTTCATGTATTTTCCCAAAGTGTCAAAGTTTACAGTGGCAGAGTCATCATCAATCATATGGCCATGGATCAATTCCAGCACACACTTTCTGAGAATAAAGCAGTGAATTGCGGATAAAAAACGGCTTGGCAAACATGAAATTTCTTGACATTGAAGTTATTGGCTTTGTGACCAGATTGTGCAGGGAGAAGGTTTATGGCAGGGAGCCTTTCAAAGGCTAAAAGGAGACAAAGGAAGCTAATCTCACTCATAACGGTAAAATCTGCCATATAGCTAATGAAGTATTACACTGTGGTCAATGAGGTAGAGGAACTGCAGAGAACTAACACAGTGTGTGTGTGTGTGTGTGTGTGTGTCCGTGAGTGGGTGTTTGTAAGGAGGTTGCAGTGACAACACTGCCATCAGGAGCTGAAATCTTTCAAGGGAGAATGAGCATGTATGTCAGGAAGAGAGAAAACGAGAAAATGAGACAGACAGAAAGAGTGAGAGAGAGAGACAGAGAGAGAGACAGAGAGAGAGAGGGGTGGTGTAGATTGCAGAAACAGAGAAAGAGAGAGAACGAGTTGGAGGAAATGTAGAAACCAAAATGAGAAACACAAGGGCAGTGAAAAAAAAGTAAAATACATGTTTAATTTTAAGAATTACAATTATCCTTTAGGGCATCACCTTAACTTAGTTTGAGATAAGCTAAGTGACTAGTCAAAACTGAATTTATTTATAGTAACCTTTGAGTGGCATATCAATATGAAAATTTAGATAGTTATCAAGAATATTACTTAGAGCCATTTAGATTTTTTATTTTGTGAAAAATCTTTGAGACTTCTTCACATGAACCATGAGTCTGTATAAGTTACCTTGAGACTGACCAAAAGATGGTCATAATATTGATCAATCCCTATTTTGGGAGTTTGAGTGTAAATTTCAATCTATTGACAGTTCACATTTCCATCAATAAGAAGGTGCATCTGTAGTCAATGTGAAACTTTTCAAGTATATTAAGAACATCACAAACTCAAATCCAACCAAGTTTTAAAACCAAGATGATGGCTTTTAAAAACAAAGAATTGAGTAGTGTTAACATTTTGGATAACATAATTAGAACATCAAAAACAAACTTCAAAATACATATTATATTTCTATAAAATATTCTATTTTCACGCTCTTCCTAGTGCTTGTCGATGACTGATAAGTAGGGATTGTTTAGATGAAACTTGGCTAAGCTTACCATACAATACCTTTCTTACAATACGTTCATTTGGCTTCAAGAGGTGCAGGTCACTGCACAAGTAAATGTTTATTTAGCTTTTGACATATTATTTATGTGAGGCGGGGACATGAGTCGAGGTTAAGCTGGTCGGTAGGCTGAGTCAAGGACATGCTGTATCAAAGATGACAACTCTATCTCTCTATATTTTCCTCAGCATGAGTGGAAATGCCACCAGTGTTGAAAATATGGCGGAGCAGCAGTGCTGCGGTCAAAGGTCAGAGGAGACGGTGTTCACACACAGACCGTGTGTCTTTCCAAAACCTAATGACGTAGGGATGTGGAGGCAAACAGGTAGAAACATGAAGGGAGTTTGAAACGAAAAGGGAGAAGGCCTGTGGAAATAGAAGGAAAGTCTGCCTCGCTGCTCTCTTGGCTACTGTCTCTCTCCATTTGTCAAGTCCTGCTGTATCATTTTATGCTTCACTCTCTTTTCCCATTACTTCATGTGCGTACAGTACGGCAGCCCATGGGATATGTCAACATGCAGACCCATTAAATTATTAGGCCTCGTTTATTATTAACTGTGTAGCATACACAACCCGGGCTGCAGCCTTTTAATATTCATGCAGTATGACTGTTCCCAACTGATACCAGCAGGAGCAACTGGGATCAGAGTAATGCACTCACACAAACATGCAGATAAAGACACCATCTGACATATAATGAGTTTTATATATAAATGGTGCTGTTATACTGGGCAACATATAGACGCTGACAGACACACACACATACTCACATACAGCACTTGTACAACAGAAATGCACACATGAGGGATCTGGTAGACAAACTCTGTTGTACTGTTCTGCAGCTCTGTGAGATTGACGTGGCTGTTCATATCAGCTCGGGCTATTTCTGTCTTTTTGGTCAGCGTTAGCTGCAGGCAGGAGAGGTTGGAACGCTGTTCGCTTGGCTGCGTGGTCGAGCCAGGGCGACCCATCAAGCAAACAGGGAAGACTTTTCAAAGGGAACAAGTTGCAAGGTGAGAGCGCTCACCCAACTGCACCTCCCCAACGCCAAAGAACCACCGAGCGTATTGATTTAACGGACCTTCGAGCAGCAGAAACTGAAAACAGGCCTTAAACAGCAAAAAAAAAAAAAAAAAAATCGGCAGGTCGATGATGCCGCGGTCCGTTGCCCTCTGATGGGCTGTAAAGTTGTCATTTAAACATGCCGTCCAGACATGAGTCATCGACCAGATTAGTCTTTGTTTTCTGCATGCCCTCTGTCCCTCTCTATTCTTATCCCGCCTAATTTCCTCTCCCGCTCACACGTTTTTTTTTTCCCCAGTATGTTGACCTTGTCCCTTACACCACCCTGTTTGATTGTGAGATAATCCAACAGTCTTCTGTGTGGGTGGGTGTGTGTGTGTGGGGGGGGGGGAGTGTGGATAGGGTGTGTGTGTGTGTGGGTGTGTGGATAGGGTGTGGGGGCAGAGGGGACAAAGAGGAAACATAGAGGTGAGAGAGAGAGCAGAGGAGGGAGTGAGAGAGAGAGAGAGAGCAGTGAGGTGTCCAGCACTTAAATTGCCTGTTTATTTCCAGTCGTTGCATCAATTACACTGATACAGCTTACAAGCGAGTGGACTGTGTGTGTGCGTGTGTGTGTGTGTGTGTGAGTGTGTGTGTGAGATGGGGGTGGAAAAGAGAAACAATTAGGAATGATAGATATGGAAATTTTTGTGCTGGAGTGTGCAGTTTCAGACTTCATTCAAGTCACAAAAAACACAGGGGATAGAAAGATTTATGTTTTTTTTTTTTTTTTTTTTTGGTTTTGTTACCAGGGAGAGAAGCAGAGGAAACGGTATTCTGATTGTGAACATCTAAATATATGCACAAGAGTGAGGGTACAGCAGTTTGACGGTCAATGAATCCATGCGCAAAGCGTGTGCGTGTGCGTGTGTGTGTGTGTGTGTGTGGGTGGGTGGGGGTGGGGAATGCATGGGTGTGTCTGTAAGTGTGTATTATGAAGGGGTTCGCTGCCAGTGACTGGTCTGGGATCAGGAGCGGAGTCGTCTGGTCTCGGGGGAGGAGGGGTGTGTCTGTACAGTGTGACAGGCTGCAGTGATTAGTGGAGCTCAGCGGACAGAATTTATCAGACTCAGCCGAGGCCGTGAACCATTTCGGCCTGCAACTCTGCAATTTGTCTCTCTTGTGCGCGCATACCTGCAATGTGCACATTCGAGCGCTGTGTATTTCTGAATGTGCTTAGTTTGGCAAGGTATACATTAATTTATGAAGGGTTACGTATCAGCAAATCTGATGCGTGTGTGACAAGGCGGGCCTTCTTGCAGGAGGAAGATGTGTCTCTGCGAATACAATTTGATTACTGCTTACTTAAGTTATTCCGTGACTTGGCTTGCTTTGAATGGATATTGCTGTAAGTGGGGAAGACGACTGTTGGAGTATATAGGAAGTAAGCAAAGAAATTGTGGAACCATTAGGCTTCCTGTATAGGAAATGTCAAAGGAAATCCATGTAGTAGAAGAAACTGTACTTTTAATCAACCGCTGAACAGCCAATCATACTGGCCTGGCTCATTACTGTCAAAAGTAGAGAGCATGGAAACATGGATGACAGATTTAGCGGCCTGCCTCTATCCCTCTGGGACACATATACAGCTTTTATGGTAAAGCAAACAATTCATCACGGGGCGATTCATCAGCAGATAACTTTTAATTAATGTTCAAACGCATGGACCTTTGAAAGGGCGAGCTCACCTCCCTCCCTCTCCCTCTCCCTCTCTCTCTCTCTGTCTCTCTCTCTCGTGTCCGCTCCGCTTCTCTGTGCGCTCCATCCTCCTCAACGTCCACACGCCACCTCTCTTCGTCTTTGTCCCAAAAATGTGGTTGGTGTATTTACTCAGACTTCTCACCTCAACACTATCCCACTCTATTTTCAGAGCTTCCCTCGTCCTCCACCACTCTATATTCCCTCCATGTTTACATTAGTTTCACTGGCAACTCCTTGCGGCTCGGTCCCTGCCAATATTTGTGTTCCGATGAATGCTGCCTCCTATTTCCAACATTTTATCATTTTAATATTTCTCCCGACCAGCTCATTTATTTCTCCTTCATCCCTCATGCTATTTTCTCCTTCTTTTTTTTTTTTTTTTGCACTCTCCCTCTCTCTCTCTCCCCTTTCCTCTGCCTGAATTAGGAACATCAAGGCAGAGAATTAAAAGAGATGGCTGATCAGAGAGCGCAGTGGAAGAGGAAACTATTGGAAAGGCTCAAAATGGAGCCGGCACAAACAGATTGGACAGGCGGAAAGGATAGAAGGGGAGCTTGATGCAGAGAAGTCCACAGTATAGGGAAGAAAGAAGAGTCCGGCAGATTGATACCGAATAAAATTAGAGAGGACGCCGGAGAGAATGAGAGAGGGTAAATTGAGCATTACATACTGCATTACAGTGTCTCTTAATTAACCGTTGTAAAAGCTTTCTTATTAGGACTGATGCACTCCTCAGTTAACGAGGAGACAGAAAATGCTCTTTCAGTTGTCATTGAGCCGGGCCTCAAAGGAAGAAGTGAAATAACGAAGCAGTGGCAAGGAAAGAGTGAGAACATGGATGATAAAGAAAGGTCTGGGCTAACTGTTCATGTGAAATCATCTCGCTTAGTGCATTTTGTCTCAATATCTGTCATCTTTGTTTACCCTGTCTACGCCGCTCTCCACTACCTCCCTGCCAGTGAATAGACATTATGTGCAGCTGTGTTGAAAGTCTGATCACATAGCAGAGTATCTGTGTGTGAGAGTAGTGTGGAGTGTGTGTGTGTGTGTGTGTCCAATCATTTCGGTTTCAGGTTCTGCACCTCTGTTATCTATCACTGATTCAATATTAAATCACAGTGAGCTATGAACAATTTGAAACACACACATACACTCGTACACACATTTGTGCCTTTTATTTATATCCACATGGAATCAATAACTTGCCAAGGATATAATAACAGAACAATGGCTGTACCTCAACATGGACGTCAAGCAATATCACACAGCAAGGAAACAAATGGCATTTTGTAGGCAAAGTTGATCGCTGTGATTAGGCGCATAGTCCACAGAAGTTTCCAGCACATGGCTCTGCAGTCTGACGCTCTGCAGCCCCTACATTAACGATGCTAGTTACACACACACAGGCACAGGCATACGGATTGAGCTTTGAGTATTGCTGTCATATTAGTATGGCACTTTTCCTTCAGCCAGTATCCAGTTGGAAAATGAAAGATAAAGTGGCAGAGAAAGGCTGGAAAAATTACAGAAATGGATTTTAATTGTATTAGAAACTATACACTAATATCACTTTCATCCTATACATTCTGTACGTTTTATAATGTTGTTAAATTTGAATCCAAAGCTTCCGTTCTAAACAGTCGCAGGGTTTGAGATGGGTGCGGTTAATGAAAACATGGTGAAGCGAGTACATGCCGACTTCCAAGCAGAGCTGCAATTAAGCTGCTTCCAGCTTTAGGTGCTTCAGTTCCACCCAGTCAAGTCACGTTTGCATCATTTGGATGGGAGGGTTGTTACCACACCCAGTCACTGTTAATTTAATTTGGTCTGGAAAATAACCTTACAGCTCATTAATTTATCAATGGAAAAAAACAGGATGGACATTAATGCCATCAAGTGATTCACTGAAATTGAGTTGATGCTGAAACAAAATTAATTTAAAAAAATGATTTTGTACTGACTTAAGCACACAAATAAGACTGGCAGACATTACGGTTTACTATTAATAGCAAACAAGCAAACTGCCTTCTCAAATTTAGTTTGACAATTTGTGAGCTTGGTATTATAAAGTTCTATCTAGATGGAGCGCAGTTCTGAGATACTGAGCATCAAAGATTTGACATCCCCGCTGGAAAAGCTGTGAAGTGTTTTCTATCTTTTAAAAATATTTGAACCCCAAAAGGTTCGTTTTTTAAAAAATAACCCCACAATTTTGATTAAAAAAAAAATGTCAGATAGAACCTTCTAATTCCAAGCTGTTGTTGAGTTTTGTTGCAGTTACATTCAGGTTGCCCAGGCAGAGGGGGGTTGCAGCAGTCTAGATGGGAGATGACTAGAGCTTGAACAAGCAACTGCCTCTGGTGAGATCTGAATCAGCAGATTTTTGTACAGGGTAAATCTACCATAGCAGTTGTAGTTGGTTGTCTAGGAGCATACCAAGAGCCTTGGCAGTCTGAGTCACTGCAGCGATGTCAGCGGTGATGGACAGGCCTTGTAAAGGGCAGGATTTCTGAGGGAAGAACAGCCGCTCAGTCTTGTCAAGGTCGATCTGGAGGTGGAGGGCAGAAATCCAGTGGGAGATTTCAGCTAGAACAGTGGAGATGTTCACCTCAACCTGTGTGTCAGAGGCGGGACCAGGAAGGTCACGTTAAGTGTCGTAGCAATGACAGGAAAAATTAGGGCATGTGATGACAGAGGCAAGAGGTTTGGTGTAGAGAAAGAAGAGGAGGGGGCCCAGGTCTGAGCCCTGGGGGACCTCAACTGAGAGGACATGTGGTGAAGATGGGACTCTTTCCTTGATATACCTGATAAAAACACAGTGCTTTCTATAAGCACCGGCTGCTGGCCGGATAGCTGGTAACTGACTCTTTACATCCTGCTACATTTTAACAGTAATTTTTGTTTTTAATCAATTCCCTTGAATCCGATTGACGTTAGGAGCCTTGTGGTCACGCAGCAGACAGACTTATCTCCACCCTTCCTTTCACTTTGTTTTAGTGCCAGTGCAGCAGAAAGGAGCTTTACTTTTGTTGCATCTCATCCAATCTGACACTTCCTGCTATTGTGGAAACAAAAGTGATTTATGATTCCATGCTGCTCCACACTGCTCGCTAAGTGTTTGTAATGGCCTGTGCTAGACAGTAACTTGACACTGTTTGGTTGTCAGAGATTTGTAAAATGGCTCAACTCTCGGATATAAGGTGAACACGAGTGCGGTGCCACCCGGACTCTCACATCGCCCCTGCTCATCAGTTCGATCTGACTCATCACCCCGCGCCGACAATTAGCAAGGAAGATTATTTAATCATAACTCACCCGTATAACCCGTGGTATATTGAAATTAAATCATAGTCAAGGTGCATTGTCTGTCTGACGCGCAGGCAGTTAGCAGTCATTGCATAATGTGCTACATTTCCAGTCTGGTGGCAAGGTTACATTTGTAACTGTGGGATAGAGGTTTTCATCTAGGATTAACTATTGTAGTTTACTACTTAAAATATTTATGTACTAAATACCCTTTGTTGTCACTTTTTTTATGCTAATAGATCACTGTTAAATTTTAGGGTTACAACACAGCTTATTTGTTATTTTCAGAACTACACAAATAATAATGTTTAATGTTTTCTTAGAAAAAGTCATAACAATAACTGAAAGTACACTGAAGGCATACATTTACACATTTTTACTGATAGTTGTACAGTATTCTGTTTCTACTCAAAAACTATACACCACTGCTCAACACCACAACTCATAATTATTCTGGAAAGTAAGCCATCCAGTTTCGGATGTAAACACATTAAAATTACTCAACAATTAAAACGAGTTGAAATTTTGAATAGAGTCAAGGTGTCAGAATGCATGAAAAGACACGGAAATAGACTTTGTTCAGCAACAAATTCCCCCTGGGGGAGCATGTCGCCTACTCCGTGTATTTGTGAAAAACACTGAGTGCAGCCTGACAGGCAAGAGGTGAAGCACAAGTGTGCAGCAGACCCAGATATTCCCACATCAGCAACAGTGGCAAGGTGTATTTTGTGGTTTTCAGTGCTGTACATATGTCCAAGAAGAAGAGGGCAGAGGAAACAGAGGCAGGGCAGCAGCTGCAGAGGTGTGGAGCGCGTCGGTGACAGCAAAGAGCACAGTCTCAGCCTTGAAGCCCGACTGGTTGGGGACTGGGGGGTCTAACAGGTTATTCTGGGAAGGATATTTACAAAGCTGGTTAGAGGCGGCCTGTTCAAAAGGAGCAACACTGGCCTGTAGTTTCAGATGTCTGATTCGATGAGGTTCGGTTCCTTGACAAGTGAAGTAACCCAAGCTGACTCGGAGGAAGATGGCATGCTGTCCCGCGTCATGAAGGAGTCGATGTTAGCTGTGAGAGAGGGAGCGGATCGGCAGTGATGGGGTGGAGGAAAGAGAATGAGATGAGGCCAAAGGGGCACGTAGTAGTTTCAGGACCTCATTTGAGGAAAAGAAGAGAGAGATGGTAAGTGAGATGGTGACAAAATCCATAGAGGAGGAGGAGGTTGAGGAGGTTGAGGAGCATGGGGTGGGTGGGCAATAATTTTCTGGGATTAGAAGCAAAGGCTTGAATTTTAGAATGGTAAAAGTTTGCTCTGGTGGAAATCTTTCACACACTGACATGTTGTATCTAACTGCAATACATGCCATTCATTTTATAGTTTTATAGTGATTAAACAACTTTATTGATACAACAACCTTATGGTTATCGCTGTGATGCATTGATCAATTTAGCCGTGCAGCAAGCCATACACCATGATGTTTGTGGGAACAACAATGGTTTTCTAAAGCTTGCTGACTTCATATTTTTGTAATTATGATCAAAACTGATTAAACAGCAAGTTTCCTGAGCATTAAGCTGCAGTCTCAGGCATTGCTCTCACATCATCTGAATTATTTTGGATCAATGCAATGAAAGTTTGGTAAATGAAGATCCAATTAATTAATCCTCTGACCTGGAATCTTGGAATCAGGAAAAAGTAATAAAGTAGAAATAGAAATGAAAATGTCTTTTTTAAAGGCGTTGCAGGGATTTTAAGATTGTCATGTACTATAACACACTAGACAGGCAGACAGTGATGCAGAAAGATCTGTAATATCTTGGCTGTGATCCCTCGTGATTTGTTTTTCGACACTCTCACACCTGCTTATACTTCTTTCTCCACAGAGAGTAGCTGTTGAAGCCAGCTGTGACTACTAAGCGACACCAACCCATGTGATAAACATTAAAAAAGCAGAGTTGTTCGGGACGAATGTGAGGATACACTCCACCTCCCTCACCAGCATCCCAAAGTATAAGGAATGAGCCACGCCAAGAGCCGGGGAAGACACGGTCAACGGCCTTTAAAGGAACAGTGCTGGAAATAAGGTGCAAATGGTGCGGCAGCACCTCCTTCCCTGCCAGCCCCACTTCAAAAAGTAGGCTAATAATGTCGATTTTTTTTTTATTGATTCTCAGTTTTGTCTGTGCATCTAAAATATTTGCATAGTTTTTATACCATTTTCAGCCTATTTCAAATGATAAAGAAGAGTATTTTCCTCTGTTTTTGTTTGGGGTATCTCCTGTGCAGCTCCTAAATGTTATGAGTGGAGTTGAGTTTGTCAGACTGATTTATAGTCACTTCTAACTTTATAATTTTCCTCCACATTCTGCACTGTGGGTGATTTGTGCTGCGGCAGCGGTCGTCCTGTGAAATCACAGTTTGTGGGAACAGCTGGGAACTTTTGATCTAACTTAATGAACCTTTGTGTTGGGATCAAAGTCTGAAAAGCAGTAGCCCATAACTCTGCAGATGCGATGCATAAGGTCATTACTGCTTGAAAGTGAGATAAGTCCCTCTGTCTGTAAGTGTTTCATCCTTTTTGCATTTTGTCTTATGAGGATATTGAGATGAGAAAACCCAGTTTGGTTTATCTGTAAAAGTTAAAGTTTAAATGTAATAGACTTTAAAGCTATAACCAATATAAACCACCTACTTCCTTAGAATGTAGCAGTAAATTAATCCATTATACAAACTAACACTTATCAATGGTTTAACAGTGCGCTATAAAACTCAATTATCCCCCTGATTTTCCCTCATTTGGCAGGAGGCCAAACAAAGCAATCAGTAAAGGTAGCCCTAAAAGCCGGCACCCACTAACAAAAAACACTTCCTCTGTCAGTGCTTTGATGTGGACTGAGTCGTTTTCCAATCCATTTTCCGATTTCAAAGCCTGTAGATATTGGTTGACAAGGGCAGGATTTTAATTTTTGCTTCGCTGTCAAGATTCAGTCATACTTTGCTGGTTTCCAGAAGTTTTAGACAGGATTCAGTTTGGGAGGTGAACTGAAAAACAGAGCAACAACATTAAACTCTAAACCTTAATATGTTGTTTTTTAATATATCATTTTCATATATTTATCTTCTAAATGAGGCAAAATATGTTCTCTCCCGAGTGTTTTGATGGCAGTCTGACCAGATGTTAGGGGTAAGATGGAGGTCATGCAGATTCACATTCAAAGCAACTTGTACTTCAGATCCCAACACTCCCACAGATTATATTTTTCAGACATTTTCAATGGGAAAACCCACACGCACTGCAAAGTTAAAGTAAGTGAACACTGGGGCTGCATAGGATCCTTTCTGAACTCCGGAGGTGAGCCGTGTCCATTAGCTGAAGTTTCACATATTGTGCAAGATAAACAGATACAGCTCCAAGTATGACAAAGCAGGGGCAAGATACAATATTTACTTCCTTATCAACAAAAGATTAGTGCATTAAAGTGTATTAAACTGGTGCTGTTTAGACCACAACCACAAATCTATCACACAATAGGTGGTTACCCCATTTGTTTTTTTAATTAGAACATTGCATTACTCTGTAATTAATTCACTAAGTTGCTTTACTGCTGCGATTTCCATTTTGGGTGATATTCTATTAGGCAAAAGTGGATTCTTACTGGATGTTATTTCCCAACTTGTTTTTTTTTTTTTTTACATTGAGTAAAAGGATAGTAAGTAATTCTTTTTCCTTTAGGTTTCCATTTTCTGAAAGATATAGAGACTCTTTAAAATGGGATTAAAGGAACATTGCTGTAGATAAGAGGGGGAGAGAGAGAGAGAGAGAGAGTGAGAGAGAGAGAGAGAGAGACAGAAGATCCTGTGCTGCTACAAACCGAATGCAGAGGACTATGCAGAAAAAGAAACATTGATAAAAAGATACAAATCATAGAAAGAGGAGGCTGAGAAAAAGATAAAATTTGGTCGGCATAGAGGGTTTGGGTCCAGATTTTCTTGATATTGATACATGTCAATGAGACAGAGAAACGGGTGACAGGCAAGAGGGAGGGAAGAGGAGGAGACGGCTGTGAAAAAAGGGAGGCGTGATGAAGCAGAAGGGGTTCGGAGAATGAGAGACAGACAGAAACTGTCTCAATCAGCAGCCTTATTGTTCCCTACATGAGTGGAGAAACTATGACAGGGAAAAGAGGGAGAGAAGAAAAATGGGAAAAAAGACAATTTCTTCTAAATGATACACAAAGCTGCTTTTTTTTAAAACCAGCGTGAATTTAAATTTAGTCCTCACACATCAGCATATACAAAGTGGACAATGCGAATGGAGGCGTGCACAAGCAATTTTTGAAACCTAGCATTTGATATGTAAATTGAGATGTGGATAGTGTAGATGAGGGAGAAGCAGCATGGGTCCATTATGGCACCAACACACATCCAGTTCAACTCTGCAGGCTCAAACTAACACTGTATATGTGATCAGTCCAGCCAATATCCAGCCAATGCCGTCTTGAATACACAACTGTGGATTTTGACTTATTAATGTGCATTTTTTTGCTTTTAATTTCTATTTTGGTGAAATGGGAATAGAATGAGAATTTTGCTTTGAAATGTGTTATTCCTGTGCCCAAGGACTGATTGGACGGTATTCATGAATATTCACAGTGTTGAGGAAGCTAGATGAAGTTGGGAGAAGATGAGCTACAGCAGAACTCCCCCTAAGAGAAAAATAGTTTTGTTAATTAAAGTTAGAAAAAGTAGTTCACGCTACTTTGTTTAATATGATCATGATGTACATCTGCAATGCCGTGTAATACAAAATCTTCACATGAATGCGAGAAATACCACTGGGTAGGATGTTAACAAAAATGTTTTTTATTGGAAATCAAGTGCACTGAATGTTCAATGTTCAGTTCTTGGCATGAAGGACAATGAATCATAATGCCAACACACTGACAGCTGCCTACAGGAACTACAGTCTGGACATAAATGCAAACAAAATAACCCTATCTGGGTTCATCACATGAAGAAGTGCAAGGAGTGGTAACTTTCTTTTGTATGTAACGTCCATCACTTGAACATTTTCTCCCAGACACCCGTCTGCCAGAGGCTGCAGTCTGGACCAAACCAAACAACCCAATTTCAGTTCTTCACAAAGTGGAAGGAATTTTAACTTTCTGTTAGCAACTTAGCATTGTATGTTAAAATGAATAAATAAAAGGGCCACTGTATCATCTGACTTGCACAACCTTGAATATGAGTGAATACAAATAATAATATAAAACAATTACAGGATTAAAGGATGAAAAAATGCAAATCCCTTCTTTTACAGACTAAAGTACTAGGTAGTTGCAGTATTTAACTTTGCCTCAAAATGACAAAAAAAAGCAACATGCAACTACTAGCCACTACTAATGCTACTTCTTCTAGATAGTTTGCTAGTTTGCAAATCATTTGTTTACAGCAAGACAGCTATCAGCTGACCAGATACTACAGTTAGATCGCCCATAAGCGACATTACCAAAGCACAAAGTCGGTCAGATGTATCGGTGGTGAGATGATCAGTTCCCAGTCAAGTTGTATGTTTAGCATGTAGGATCTGAGGACCTCCAGATGGACCTCCTGCCAGAGGATGTGTTACATCACCTGAAAGCGCTGTATAGGTGTCACTGATGTAACTGAGGGACGGGGCAGTATAGTCTTCCAGTGATGCTGCTGGTTCTTTCTCATCTGTTGTTTTTCAGATGTGGAGGTTTTTCTTTCATCTTCAAAGCACAGTGTTGCCTTGTGAGTCAGCTGCTTGGGCCTCCCACGGCCGTGTATTTATATTGCAGCTTTTCAGGGTTGAATTCAGGTTTAACCATCTGAGCTAACCACCCTCTCTTTGTCTGCTACAGGAATACAAAACACCTGCCTGAATCCTTGCTGATGTGTCACAACCAGAACCTGACTGCTTGACAAGCAGAAGATAAATTTGCCTTTACAAGTCCCGTCTAAAATGGTCAAATACATTTTCTCAAACCGGAGAAGCGTGTCTCTCATTGAAAATAAACAATTTCTCTCTAGATTAATGTAGCGCTGAAATTACTAGAAAATCAGTAAAATTAAAAGGAGTGCAAATGATTTAAGAAGCAAGTGATGCGGTGATCAAAGCGTGTAATATAACCATTGATATAGATTGACAGATCTAAAGTGTATTCGCAGAATAGTCTGCCAAGCTTGTCGAATCTCACTGTAACAACCACCAAGAGACTGGAGCATAAAATGGCATAACAGAAAATCTTCCATTAAATATCAAGTCTTTCATTTCAAATAACATCAAACACCAAAACCGGAGATATTTAGGTCAAATATTCATTTAGGCAATCAGCGAACAAGGCTGGGGAACACCATCTTGAGAATATTACAGTAATTTGAAAGATAATTGTAATCTAAAACAGTGAAAAAACACAGTAATCAGAATGAAGATAACTTAGAAAAAAAGGTGTTTACTTGGTGGTTTACTCAAACTTTTTTGAATGGAAAAAAAAAAATTTTATTCGTCAGATTGTAGATCCAAACCTAATTTTGCAAAACTTGATGATGAAGCTATCCAAAATTCAGTTTGTAAAAATGACTGAAACCCAATGGATTACGTTATTGATTACAAATTTTGCAGGTTATTGCTATTTGATTTGATTTTGCATGTAACCTTCCCAACCCTGTCAGCAACATGTATGATTTGTTTTTACCTTTGCACACAGTGCATCAGCACTTTGCTGCAAGGAGCTGTGGCTCCTCTGTTAATGCTCAGAGGATTTACCTATAATCTGTGTTTCTTGAAGAAGAAACATTGAGCCAGAAGCATTCAGGGCTGTCGCAGCTGCAGGGGAGAGGACAGGGAATTAGACTAGTGACAAGACCGAGTATGTTGTAGCGCTGTCTAGATGAAACATGTAATGCTGTATAGATGAAACCCGTTATAGTGCCGTATGAAACATGTTGTAGTGCTGCAGAGCTATTTATCATGTTGAATTCACGTACCAAACTGCAGATTACATGAAGCACTCCATCGCTAGTTTCTGTATCATATTTTCAAAGCAAAATTTTCTACATTAACTGTTAAATGTGAATTTGTAGGTTCAATAATGTTTCGTGGTCTTTATTTGTTTGGCGATTTTCATCCCTTGTCTTCCACATTTACATGGGAATTTGATACAAAAATGCTGTTTTGTACCCAGTGAGTTTCTCTTTGTGCTCTGAAAATGTTTGTTTTGTCCTAAACATGCTCATATATATACAGTATATAAGGTATGTATATGGTACTGGTTAAGGTATCGGCCTAGTGTTAGGTGAATTCCTTAAAGATACAATGCAGAATTTATTTGAAATTGAAATCTAAATCTTTGGTATATTCAGGAATGTTCTTGAAGAATTTGAACTGTGGGTGGAAAATAAGTTTTAATCCATCATGACTAATGATAACATACAAGTGCACTAGTACTCTAGTCTTAACATACTGCATATGACAAAAGTAAGAAATCCATTTCCAGCCTCAAAATACAAATCTTTATATATGTCACATACTCTCGGTCCTTGTGTCAGCAGCTGCGATGAGAAATTGCTGAGTGGAAATCCAATCACTCCTTCATGTCAAGAAATTGGTACATAAAGAAAATAATGGGGTTGCAATGGGGCGAAACTATTATTATTTGGCCTTTAACTTTTTAGTCAGTATTCCTCTACAGCATATTCTGAAATATAAGATAATAAAAGATTTAAAAGGGTGATTTGAATCCATCTGTTCATCAAATAACTTATTAGAATTTATTGCCAGCTACAAATGCAGGGACAACAGCTCATTTCTTAAATCAAAATATGTGGGAGCAAAGCAATATAGACACATTCATTTTTTGATTTGAGAACACATAAAAAACAATTTTTGAAGATGACAATATATTTGTCTATTTACTTCACAAACCACCAGTCATAATCACTTAAATATCACTTTACAGAACCTAAGTGAAAATCAGAAAAGAAATTGTCTGTGGACAGTAAAATATGGACGTCTATTTGTTGATGGTTTGTTTCTTTTGGGGATTTCATATTTCTATCTCAATATTTGACTAGCGTGAAAAAATACATTATTGCGAAGACACAGTCTATCCGATACAATATTACTGTAAATATAGTATATGCACACAAATAAAACACCGACCTCTCTGTGGTCCAACAACATCTACAATTGCACAAAATAATAAATCGTCCAGAAATTCCATCCTAGACCCCTAGATTTATTTCCATCATCACCATACCATCTCTGTTTTACATCATCCTTTCTGCATCTCCAATCTGTACAACTAAAATACGATTCATGGACATGGCATGTAAGATAAGCTGTGAGGCCGCTATTATCTTCTCACTACCATCAGTGAAGTGGATTTCTTGATACATCAGCAGCCTCCTTCGCTCATCCCAAATCTGGTTTCCCAGATTTCCCAGAGTCCTCTCCTTCTGCAGAGGATGTAACGGAGAGACAGCAGTCAATGGTCTTGTTCAAAGCTGCTCTCTGTCACTCTCACTCTCTCTTTTTCTCTCCCTCTATCTATCTTTCCGCGTAAATCGATCCAGTCCTGCCTAGTCCTGCTCCCGTAGCTCGGGTTCCAGTATTGGAGTGTGGTGTTGTGTGTACTGTACTCTGCCTGAGGCGGCTGGCAGTCTGGCTAACACATTTCCACAGTGCTCTCTCTCTCCCTGCCCCCTCTGTAACCCCACATTCCTGCTTTATCCTCACTACAGATAGCTGAAACGTACACTGCAGCCATATATATTCCCCATACATGGGTTAATGTTTGCAATTTGATAGCACACAGACAGACACGCATGCAGTACTTACACAACACATTCGCATACACAGACATAATAACAACACTAACCTTACACTGCCATCCTTCGTGTATGAATGATGCAGTTTGAATTGGGATTATACACACAAGCCCTTATAGGGGAAACTAAATGAGTAACATCAGTAAATAAGGGTCAGTAAATATGAAACTGAAATGTCTTAAAACTTTATCTGTCTGTCTGCCATTCTTTCTAACGGCCGCTTAATCCACAGAATCACAACTCAATATGCTCCGCTAATCCCTCTGGCTCCCTGCACCACATCAATCTCGCACTGCATCTATCTTGCTTTTAAAAGGGCTGACCCAAATACTCCAATGTTCAAGAGACTCATCGGCGGAGCTCCTGAGATTCAAAAGTCATTCATTCTTCAGTGCTATACTTGGCCGCACGCACACACACACACACACACACACACACACACACAACATTTACACATTTAGTTATAAGTGTAGCCTTCTTAGTTGGTGTTTGCTTGGAGTTAATATCAAACTGCAAATTGTTTACACTTTTTATTTGGGTAATATTTGATTTTCACAAATATTTTCCCTCTCTTCAATTCCCCCTCAAAGTGCACTGATGCCGCTTTACTGTGACAAGAGGATTGAAGTTGAAATAGATCCTTAAAGGGATTAGTGAGTAGTCGTTTAACGTAGCAGTGACCATGAATATTTTGTCAACCTGAGGGCAGAACGCACAAATGTCACTTTAGATCTGATTCGGCCATTCCAACTGCATTTGAGTCTTTAGGGAGTCGTGAGATTTTCAGTGACATAAATCTGAAAGCTGAAACAAGCAATAGCAGGTAGTTGAAAGAATAATTTATGACAAATGGTGATAATGGTGATAACAGCATGATTGAGCAGGGTGCTATGACACTCATTTTCTCAACATGTCCCAAGTCAGAAATGAGATGAAGAAATATATATTAATAGTACAAGATGTTGGAGAACAGGTTGTCAGTGAGGCATAATATCTGTAGCAATCTACCCTGCCCAGGTTAGAAATATATAAATATAAGATTATGTGAAGAGAACAGGAGAAAAGAGCACAAAATGCTTTGGATTACTACAAATCATAAATGTATCACAAACGTGTTACTCTTCTACACAGATCATGACAGGAGTGAAAGAATAATTGTTTGATCAGGCACACGAGGCCCTTGTCCCTGTGCCACCTCAAGGGGGTACAACCTGTTTTCACAGCTTCGCAAAACATCTCACTTCCCAGCTTTCAAAACAGCATTTTTCTTTGTCTCGCTGTGTAGAAGCAGGGTACAAACTGGCAAAGTGAAATCAGGAAACAGACTTCACTGCAGCCAAAGTAAAAATTATTTTCCATTGCATATCTAATGTCATCTTGACCTCTAAACATTAACGTTGTCTGAATTTGTCACCTTCCACACTTGTAATTTGTATTTTGATTAGAGATTTATTAGGCTTTAGTGCCTGATTGGTGTAGTATACAAAGTGGAAAAAGATCAAATTGACATTTAACTAAATATCACACCCCACAATACATATTTATTACGCCTGCTTTACAGTTATATTCCTCTGTTTAACCTTGTCGGTGCAGATGCTAAAAGGGATACACACTACGTGTTTTCTAATTCAGTATGCATAAATAAGGTCAACGCTAAGCTGCTAAGTTAATGCTACATTGTTTTTGATGGAAATATCTGGTGATCATGACCCATATGTGCATACAACTTATTAGAAAATTGTCTAAATAGGATTTCAAAGTTAGACTTTGGAGTAAAAAAAGGATAACATTTGGATGGACAAATGATGGGTAATAATGACATTAATTGACCCCCAACCTGCCACTGCTGAATGGCTATTGGAGTGTTGGCTGGTGTGGCTTAGCTTATTATTGGGTTATCCAATTGGCTTATCATGTAATGTGAAAATGAGTAAAATATCAGCAACGTTGCTCAATTTATTTTCACAAATTTATTGTATTTTTTTAGATAATGGGTAGATAGGCATAGATTAAATTTGGTGTAGATAGATTCGACAAATTCGACTCACAACGGACTCGTCATTCATTTGGTTAATCATACTGTCTAACTAAGACTCCTGGGAATCCTGTAATCTACATGAAAGCCGACTGGCTCTGACAGATCACTCGAGGATTTGTAAGGAAATCAATATTATACCCTCACTATGTTTGGTGTTGTGTGGGCCTTAATAGTTTGACTAATGGCCCAGGCTATTGAAGACTGCAATAGAGTGTTGCATTTTACCAGTTTCCAAAAAAATGAAGTCATTGCAACCCCGTACTTAATGTTATGACATCTCATACTAAATCAATAGCAAAAACAAATAACAATGCCAATCAAGATGCAGTGTCATAAAGTTTAAAACATCAAACAACAAATTCTGTAGAGTCCCACGGCACAATTTGGCAAATTTTCACAATACTACTTTTAGTCTATTTTATTAATTAGATACAGCTCAATAATAGAGAAGCACCCAGGTATAGAGGATTGAACTGTCTCATCCTGACCGCCGACCATAATTTAGCTCTTGAACATCATGGCGCTGTGGTAAAAGACAAAGTTCCTCCATGAAAAAGTATGTAAGTGATATCTACACCTCTGCGTGATGCAGCCATCTGCTGGCAACTGCTAATGGAGTTTGGGGACCTCTCAAGCTTTCTAATTTAAGAGTTGAGAGTATTCTTATGACTAAAAAATTATGTACAAGTTATAATTCAAAAAGTAGGATTACATTTGTGTCACTTCCAGAATTTTTTCACTCTGCTTTATACCCAAAATTATGTCCAAATTCTCATTTTATGATCCTAGGTGTATCACGGATTACTGTTACTAATTGAACCTAATGATTATTGTCTGTACAGCTCATTATTGTTGCCTTGTTGCCTAGTATGCACATCTCCCTAATGGTACGATAAATAATTGTGAAAAGACTGGTCATTTAGTGTAAAATAGTCTCTTTAGCCTCTGTTATGATGTGAAAAGTAATGTAGCTTGTTCAAGAAATGGTTTAGACATGAGAGAATGGAAATATAATGTCAAGCTGTTCACATTTCCGAGGCCATAAAATCACCTTAGACATCTAGTCACCTGTGACCCTTTACTATAGCATCTGTGCTTCGGTGCTGACTCTAATGCGTTTCTCTTTTTCTTTCCAGGGTGGGGGTTACAGGATTTCAGCTCACCGTTAAGATTTGAGGATTCAAGCCAGACGTGGAAAAGAGAAACAACACTTTTGTTCACCATCATGGCACCTGTAGGTGTCGTTAAACTGCGGGCTTGGCTCTTGCTGCCCTTTCTTTGCTTGACACTACGTGCTGACATGCTGCAGTTTGCTGCGGCAACGATACAAGGATACATTGGAGACAGGGACATAGTATGCCCATCTGTATGCAGGTGCGACGAGGACTTTATCTACTGTAATGACCGTGGCCTGAACTCCATCCCATCACTGCCTTCTGCTGCCTCTGTCCTCTACCTTCAGAACAACCACATAAACAACCCGGGCTTGCCCACCTCCTTGGAGCACCATCTCACTGTCCGTGTCGTCTACCTCTACGATAATGAACTCGATGAATTCCCCATGCACCTTCCACCGTCCCTCCGTGAACTACATTTGCAGGACAACAACATCCGTACTATTCCTCGCAGCGCGCTGGCCCGGATGCCCTTGCTGGAGAAACTCCACTTGGATGACAACTCTATCTCCACCGTCAGCATCGAGGACCAGGCCTTTGCCGACAACCCCCGGTTGCGCTTGCTCTTCCTTTCACGCAACCACCTGTCCAGTATTCCCTCAGGCCTGCCTGCCTCTCTGGAAGAGCTCCGTCTGGATGACAACCGTATCTCCACCATCCCAACCCATGCCTTCCGAGGCCTCTCCTCCCTTCGATGTCTCGTCCTGGATGGGAACCTTTTGGCGAACCAGCGCATCGCAGATGACACATTCTCCCGCCTTGCCAACCTGACTGAGCTGTCTCTGGTCCGAAACTCCCTCCAGACCCCGCCCGTCAACCTGCCCAGCGCCCACCTGCAGCGTCTGTCTCTGCAGGACAACGCCCTGACTCATATGCCCCGTGGTTCCTTGGATGGCATGCGCAGGCTGCAGAGGCTGGACCTGTCTGGAAACAACCTGACCACCCTGCCTCGGGGACTTTTCAGAGACCTGGACAGCCTGGGACAGTTGCTGGTGCGTGGTAATCCCTGGCACTGTGGCTGCAACCTGCGCTGGCTGTACGACTGGCTGCATGCCCGCGGCAACTCCATCACCGTCAGGGGGCTCACCTGCCACGGGCCCGACAGGGTGCGAGACATGGCTTTGAAAGACCTGACCAACCAGATGGAGGAATGCGAGGTGGTAAGGACAGTAGGGAACAGAGACAGAGTGGGTGGAGCTGGAGTGATAGATAGCTCTACTACCCTCTCCCCTCCGCAGGGCTCCCTCTTCACCCTCCGCTCCAAGAGGCCCGGCCTGGGGCTTCCTGACTCTGGCTTAGACTACACCCTTGGCAGCAGCGGTGTGGGGAAGAGCCTGGCCCTCAACGTGAAGCCTCTCTCTCACAATAGCATCCGTGTTACCTGGAGCGTGGCCCAGCCCAGCTCCTCCTTCAGGCTGAGCTGGCTCCGACTGGGAACCAGTAATGCCATGGGCTCCATCACTGAGACACTGGTAAGGGGGGATCGCCGAGAGTACCTGCTCACCTCGCTGCAGCCACGCTCCAGCTACATCATCTGCATGGTGCCTCTGACTGCCAGTTCAGGGAGCAAAGGGGCGATATCTGGAGACACTGACACTGATGAGGCTCTGGTGTGCGCCAAAGCTGAAACATCAGACGTCAGCCCGGTGGACGGGAACCAGAAGGAGGACGAAGACTCACAGCAAATGACTGCGCTGCCATTGGCAGGGATCATCGGTGGGGCTACAGCCATTGTCTCTTTGGCTCTTATATTGGGCATCTTCTGTTGGTACGGACATAGGACTGGGCATTTGTCTTCCCGTGACCACTATACTCGCAGCAGCTCCCGAAAAAGCAAGACCTATGATGATTACATTGAGTCAGGCACCAAGAAGGACAATACCATCTTGGAGATCCGAGGTCCGGGGTTCCAGATGACACCTATGCCAGCTTGCCAGCCACTGCAGCCTAAACCCCTACGGGAGGATTACATCATTCATACCATATTCCCCTCCAATGGCACTGGCCTGTACAAAGGTGCCAACCATGTTTCTAATGCAGGATATGGCACCAACCGAGGCTATAGAGAAGGAGGAATCCCAGATATAGACTACTGTTACACATGATGTACCAGATCCTATTCACACTGTTATTGATAAACTGTATAGATGCACAATTCCCCTTAGCATGGGCTCCTCTGAAGCACCCCTTTGTGCCTTCTTCTTCTGGTCTCCCATTCCAAATAACCTGCTGTTCACTGCACTGAAAGTATTTGATTAACTGGCTCGGATACCGTCGGGAAACAGTTCGCTGTAGGAAGCAGCAGGAGCCAATGCCCCAGGTGTTAAAACACACCTGACTGTTTCTTCACCACCTTAGTAATGGTCTGTGTATGTTTTCTTTTTTGCTCTTTCTCTGTGACATGTAAGCAAAGAATGTATGCACCCTGGAAAGCTGAAATTTAGAATAGGTACAGGTACAGTTCTTCTTTCACACACAGGAGACACAACAGTAAGTTTAAAATTGGAATAAGGAATGATAAGAGACAGACATGTTAGATACTCATTTCCTGCTCACTGGCCACATATGTAGTCCTATCAACTCATTGTTCCAAATGCCTCAACTATATTGATGTGCCCTACCAGCTATCCAAGGAAAGGGCTTTGTAAAGCTGTGAATTGTTCTATTTCAAATGACCCAATAACCACTTGTCTTAAAGTAGGCTTGTTATTACCTTATTCAGTAGTTCACGGGGCGAGGATTGTATCAAGGATGGTCAGCCTTGATTATACCTCTAGTGATTATTCATCTAAGTTCAGTATTGTGATGTTGCATCGAGTGAGATGCGGCACAAGTGTGTAGATAATTTACTTAGATACCCTTTGGGCTGTGTTTGAAGAATGCTTTGCTATTTTTATCAGTGGTTTGTTTAGTAATCAAATCCTACACAGCTCTCTTTATTTATTTTTTTCACTTTGCTTATGTGAAGATTTTTGTCTCTGCTAAAATCACTTTTTTATTTTCACCCTCAAGTTTGTCGCCGTTGATGAAACCCAGCTTTGATGAAGACAATGGATTTTTTTCATCTATTCATCAAAATACGAGAAGGGAAGAAAACATCCTGATGGCTGTCTCCAGGTTCATTTTTTTCTCAAGCGCAGCAGAGTGAATTCTTGTGTACACACGATAAGGCTCCATCGGTTTACAGTATCAAATTTTAAAATTAGACCATACCCAAAGACTCGCAGGTCAGTCCCACTGAGACAGTAGAGACCAAACTCCATCCCCCTTTTGTGCCTGTGTACTGATCCAATGACTTCAGTTTGTGAATTTTGGTTGTGAAAGGTTTCCTCCACGTACTTAAAGATGGCATTCACAAAGAATCCACGCTGGACAAAATATTTATGTGGAGCCTCCTGTGTGAAGCAGCCTATTGTGAGTGAACCTCGAAATGAGGGAGTGAACTGTGAGAGAAACTAAGAGGACTGTCAAACCGCAACACTGTTGACCTGCACTGTGGGGTAGTGGGCAAGCGGAGGTGTGTGTGTGTGTGTGGGGGGGAATTCTGGAGGTGAGGCAAAGGCGACCCCTCATTGATGTTTGCTTTAGCAACGTTAAAAGGCCTCCACTCATTATACTTCTTCTATTACTTAGCAGCACTAAAAATGTAGCTAAATGTATTAGCACTTAAGAGCAGGGATAAATGTAAGGACAGGCACGAGGAGACAGAGGGTAAAGAAACATCTGAGGCACTGAGAGAGAAAGAAAGCGAGAGATAGCGCAGAATGGATGGCTCTGGCACGATGGAGTTCGCCCATGCATAAACCTGTTTGTCATACCCGGCTTCTCCCCTTTGCTTTTAATATTGTCCATCAGTTGTTTACCACTGTGTTGCTTCCAAAGGGGAAACCAATCGTGCTTCCTTGACTGTTTTGTCTGCCAGAATTTTACGCTGGTGTCAGGCAATATGTCAGTGGAGTGTATATTTTATTTTGCACCCAAAATCACTAGCTGAAAACAAATAACATTTTACTGGCCTGGCTAATTCTGTTTTTTGGGGAATGTTGATATAATAGATATTTTATAGTTGATCTATTCAAGACACTTACCTCCTCATAATTTGTAGAAATAAAACCATGGCCACAGTCACCTGAGTATTTTTTGTGGTGAAATTATAGAAAGTAATGGTGCCATAACTTTGCTTAAAATAATGATGTGAACTTGAGATGTGTGTGGAATTTGCTTTATGAATTCATCTTCAGAGGGGATCAATAAAAATTTTATAATCTTGTTACTCCCGCAACCTGTCATTTCGCGTTATGCAAGAGGAGAAATCATTTTTCAAATTCAGCAGGGTTTTAGTGGGGGACAGAATCATATCCCAAGAAACCAGCTGTCATTAGGCCTACATATTACACTGTTCATTTTCACTCTGTTGATGTCATTGAGGGGCATTATGGTGGAGGGCTGCTGTGTTTCTGCTCATTGGCTCCAACCAGTGCCGACTACAGACAGTGACAACCTGAGGCCACACACCTGGAGTGAGATTATAAGATGGAGCTGACAAGAGACAACAGGCTGCTGCCCTCAGTGACAATGTTTACATGCAGTGTGGAAATCCACAGCGCCGAGTGAGCCCCACTCCAACTGAACAACTTCACAAAAAACACTTCAGTAATCAGCCTCAACCGGGATGAAATTTCAGTCCAGTTGAAGGACTTTGCCAGTGCTTCAACTGGACGCCCTTTAGTGTCCCCTGCATTTCATCCACCTATCAGATGGCCACTTCACAATTTAGTTAAGAACAACAACAATGGTATCCGATTTGCAATACATGTCTGTACAGATACAGTTAATTAAAGAATGAAAGATGCTGACTTTAAGCAAACCATTGAACAAATACACATTTGATGTGTGTGACAGGGCAAATTTGACTCTACTGCTGCAATTTGGAATGAAAAATGTGTTGGACAAAACAGACTGACCCTCTGATGTGTAGATGGCAGTGGTGCTGTCACAATTTCATCTTTAATACCTACTGCATCAGGCTACCAATTCACACAAAAGAAATGCAATACATAACTGCATGACAAAAGGCAAAATATTTGTCAATTAGATTATTACAAGCTGTAGACATAGAAACAGCTATTCAAACAAATTTTGCTTGTAAACAGTGTTGATTGGCTTTAAATGTTGAATCCATTTGCAGCCTTCATTTAACCACAGTAATTTTGTGTTTGGCTGTCAGAGGAAAGCTTATGCCTACCTTATGAGGTCTGAATACTGGAATTACTGGGTTTTGGACTGGAAAGGCACTCCAGAGAATCATAACCACTAACTGAGAACTTGTCGCTTGACTGGTAAGCTGGACAGCTCAGCCCATAGAGGGACAGGTACTAAACGTAGAAGGGAAGGGAGTCAACCTTGTTCTCTTACTTTTTTTTGTTTGTTTTTGTTTTTTCCCCAATAAAATCTGAATCTCTTGCTTTCAAGTTTTTGAACACTGTACAACCACACTCCACTGCTCTTATTAACCGTCCCTGCCTATGGGAGTGTGGTGGATCTGTGAGAGATTTAATGAGGATCACCATGGATCAACAAGCAATGCATCGTGATCAGTTTGTAATAGCAACTGAATTCCCTCATCCCTGCAGAGCTGACAAAGTAGATGGGATTAGCCCCTACTCAACCTGCTGGAACTGTAAGTCAACCCAACCCAAGTTCATTAATTGGGTGATAGAAAATGATAAAGTTTAGGCATTCGTCACAGGATTTGAATGAACAGTTAAGACGGGGGACAGCTTGCAAAAGACCTGAAAGGACCTCATTGGTCCTTTGCTTGCTTGACTTCCAAGATTTATGTTGCCATGATAAAAGATGCCGGCCAGGTATGGTTAAAGTATATTGTACATGCTCAAGTGCAAAAGTCCATGAGTGGAAGTATAATCTGCAGGTGTCTGCTTGAGCCTATCACCTATTCTGGCTGGCTATACAGTTTGCCTGACTAATGGGGAGATTATGTTGAAACAGCTGGTCATGGGCAAGTTATCCAAGCTTTATTCTATGACGCCAAGAAAGTGGTGAGTTATGGAAACCTGAACAGCGCAGATGACCTTAGTGGTCTTATTGAAAGACACAAAATCATTGTGGAAATTCATTAAGTCCAAAACAAACAACTGGCAAGAGGCTGACAAGAGCAAAGAAGCCCCTGATAAGTCCACCTTGGAGGAGACAAGACACAGATTGCTGCCTTGAGTCATGAACATGGGAAATTATTGCAGTAAGAATGTGGAGAGGTGCGATATCTAGCCTGGGACTGCCACCAGAGAGATGAGTCTTTGTCCACTGCAGCCTGTGTTGAGAGGGTCCCAGGGAAGCCCTTTCACATGCTGGCCTCATGCTCATCAAGGAAGACTCCACCACTGACATGATTCCAGTGAGAATGATTAGAGAGGATACACATCCTCTGGTGGACAGTGCAGTGAATTAGTGCTTTGTGTTCATGGAGATAAAAGAGTAGCCTATTGGCATGGTCAGTCTCACCACAACTCAAAGTAACTCTGACCTGAAGTTGAGGCAGTACCCCATTTCATTAGTACCCCATCTCATTTCTGGAGGGTTTAAGACTGTTCCCTGTGAATCTGGTTGTAAAGAAAGACAAAAGTTAAGGGAAAAGAAAATTCTTGAAACCAAGACAACACAGACCTATTTCCCAAATCAGACAATTCAATAATGTTTTTCAATGATTTCAAAAGTTAAGGGTTGATAAGCTGACTGTCCAGTCATCTGGGGTAAACCCAATATATCAGCACCCTGCATTTGGCAGGTGCCCCTCATCACAGATTGCCAAGAGAAAACAACATTCGCTACACTCACAGGGTGGTACCAGAACACCATGTTAATCCGGTCACAGTCCACAGGCTGATAGATACATACAGAGAGGGCTGGGATAGCCACTTGGAGAGACTTAAAACTGTACTGGAGGCTCTCTGCAGTGCAAACTCCACAGTCATCCCAAAAGAGTGCAAACTCAGTTTTGAGGAAGCTGAGTACTTGGCTTCACCATTGGGTGAGGGAATGGGAGGTCACAAGAGAGCAAGATCCTGGGCATCAACAAGTGGCTGCAGCCCGTAACCAAGGACCAAGAGGAATTTTCTTCCTCTTACTGTTGGTTCATCCCTAACTATATAATCCTGAGCAGCTTCTCCCCTCACAAACCTAACCAAAACTCCACTCCCCTTCATTGTGAAGTGGTTGGGAAAGGCAGAGAAGACAGTCCAAGGTCTCAGCGATATCCTCTGTGCACAGTCTGTCCTGTACCCATGAGCTTCCCTTGGGAGATGATTGTACAAACAGATACTTGAGAGAGACGGGAATAGGAGCAGGACTCTCTAAAACAATACAAAATGAGGAACATCCAGTACTCTACATCAATAGGAACCTGATTATAATGGACCAAGATTATGTCGCTGTAGAAAAGGATGGATAGGTAATGACATTGGCACTGTTGGCACTGGAACTCCTCAAACACTACCTCTTGGCTTGACATTCTACTCTTTTTGACAGACCATGCACCCCTCGCCTTGCCATCCACAAACAAATAGACAAGTGCAGGTCAGGAGCCAGACATAAACCCTAATCTAGAGAGACGCTTTCTGGACCTAGTTGAGCTTGTTAGCTGGAGCTGGTGTGGCTCTGGCAGGAAAAGGACCTCAAGGATACTGTATACTAGAATTATAGACTGTTGGACTGGACTTGCCCTCAAGTGAGCCCCGATCACTGACTGTGAGCTTGTTGGTTGACTGGTAAACCAGATAATGCCCCGGTCCAGGGAGGGACCAAAAAAAGTCAAGCTATGAGTTTCAAAGGGAGCCATGGTTTTTTGTTTCTGTTTGTTTCTCTATTGCCAAGTCTCTGTTTATTTTTTTTTGTTTTTTTAAATAATACCCCCTGGCATTTACCAGCCAGGAGCTATATCTCTTGCCTTCATGTCTTTGATTACTGTTCCACCACAATGCTCTTATTACCAGCCCACTCCAGTTGTACTTCTCTGTTCCAAGGTCTCAAAGATAGTCTGTGAAAAATATTCTCAGAGATGCTCCCTCCTTTCTGTTCATGAAAACACATTGTTTTCTTGATTTGCTACTATTGTTATACTCACTTGAAAAAGGAAGCGATGTTTGTGCTGTTGGATGGTATAAGTCCTGGTTGCATCAGGGAAGTGATAGTTACTTCACACCACCATCACTGTAGAGGTTGCTTCAGTTTTCATATTAACAGAGGCTCTCAGAGATCGGATTTCAATAGATTTTTTTCAAAGTTAGATTTATTACAGCACTATCTAGCCTAACATCTGTATGAAGTGTGTTATCTATTCCAAAGTGGTAGTAATCACCATGATGTGGCTCAAATTACTGAGATGGTACTCTAGACTGAAATAAAATTACATTTTGTAAACAAATTTAGTCTGGATGTTTTACAGTTCTAGCTGGAGAATATCACTGACATGGTTGTTCCGGATGGGCTCAAATAATAAACACATTCGCGAGGCTTCAATCAATAATACTAATGCCATTGAATAATTCTGTAGAGACCACCTGCTGGGTTTTACTCCTACAGGTTGGACCTGCACTCAGTAGAGCTCATGTAATCACGTTGGCAGTATTTTGGTAGAATGAACACCCCTCTCTGTGCTCAATCTTGCCCCGGCTGCACAATAATGGAGAGCACAAATGGAGTGAGCTGTTGAGATCTGACACTCCACACTCTTTGCAGAGATTTCAAGGAGAAATGGTGCTCATCAGTGTTATCATTAGATCGTCATTAACATCAGACACTGACATTCACAGAAGGCCCACAGCCACACTGGCACGTGATTTTGCTGTGTGCTAAGCAGACCTGAAGATCAGTTTTCAGCCAACACATGGCTTTTCAAACAGGATTATGTGCTTCTGTTTTTTAAACTTTTAAAAACTTTAAAAAAGGGAGCCTACTTGACTGTTAGCAGGAGAACATTATGTTCTTTTTGTCTATTCATATTTTCTGTCTCTTTTTGTGGATTACTGCTGCCAAATCACTCTCTTCCTTTGTTGGACTCTGTGTTACACTGAGGGGGAAAATAAATATTTTGTATAAAGGATGTCTCTTTTCTATGTGATTAAAAGGGAGACGTGGAAGAAAATTGAAAGATGTTTCAATTTCTTTATAAGAAGGGTTTTGTTCCAAAACATTATTTAATCATTATAAAACAATATATATTTTAAACTCATCACTGAATAGTTCAAAAGTATGGGTATGGTATGATTCTATCCTCAAAATGTTAGAATTTGATAGGCAAAGGTCTTAAAACAGCTAATGGTTTTGGTTTTCTGTGAGTTTTGCTTCATATCTTGAAATATACTGTACTGTATGACAACTGTTTGTTAGTATCACTCTTCTACTTACAATTTCTTCTTTCTTCTTTTACAGGATACAGTGAAATCTTTGTACCTCTACACCTTTGCACCTCATAGCACAGATGAATTCCTGTAAATGAAATACTAGCAGCACCTTGCACTGGTGTAGGAGCATTGATTTCCTCTGCTATAGCCTCACAGGCAATATTTAGTCTTTCCCTCTGATAAATGCAGCCACACACCAACCCAGCTGTTAACACCATGACTCCCATAAACTCTACTTCTACCTCATTACATACCTAAACACAAATACCTGTTTTCACATCCGCTCTATCTCGCTTACTGGTGCATTCATAGTATGTTCTAAACATTTTCATACCCTGACATATAACTCATATTCGATTGTTTCATTTAGACAGCAAATCAAAGTGGGCCACACACAGAAACTCTGGCTGCTTTGAAAAATATTGGCAGAAGGTATTCGACTGGAAGCAAAAAAGAATAATAGCCTCGTAAATCGGACTGTGCTGTGCCGTTTTTAACCTTTTCACATCTGGTCCTAGAGGAGGCAATACCTCTCATCATTTAGACATTGCACCTATTGAATTCTGAAATATTAAAAATGTTGTTGGTTCAACTCAACCCAAAGCTAGTCTTGACAGTTCTACCCTCAGACAGGCCCGTCTTCAGCTGTATTGTCTGTCAAAAGTGTCATGGGAGGCTAAAAATCAACTGACAGCATTTATGAGTCACAGAAATACTTTTGGCAAATTCCACTTACTCTTTAAAGTCTCTCCACTGCACACTGACTACTCTTCCTCAAGTCACAAATTATTTTCTTTTAGCAGCAGAAATGTTCACTTTTAATCATTTGAGTCTCGAGTGCAGCTTTGATACTGCAGATGGTGCTAGTTTGATCAACCACCTCAAAGGTAGGTGGTACTGACACAGCACTTAAATGGTTCATCTCCCTCCACTCTGATTGAAGCTTCTCTGTTACATCGATCAAATCACTGTCATCATCTCATCTGTGCTAAAAACAGTTGTGTTCCCTCGGGGGTTGATTTTGGCTCCCATGCTTTTCTCTCTACACATGCTCCCACTCAGGAATGGAGGGAGCAGTGGATATACAGTATCCACTAGGTAAAACCTGACAAATGGGGTTGACTCTGACAAATGTTTTCCACACTTGCTTGCCCGAATAAAACATTTAATGGCGTGTGTTCTGATGCTGCATGGGGGAGGGCAGTTTGAGCTCAGGTAGACTGGGGACAAGCCTTTTCTGAGCCTCTGGGTGAGGTGCTGCTTGGATAGGAGCCACCCACAGATGGCTCACCATGACTCCCAAACAGCTGCTGGACATTTCAAGCCAGGGTGTCCTTCTGTCCCCTATGAGGTGAGACGAGAAAAAGCCATCAACGTAATAAACCACGGAACAGAAGGAAGCTCCAATATTCTTCATCGTCACTGATAACCAGGAATTGGGGTGGTGGATTGGAAAAACTCAAGGACTCAAGGGTTTGTAGCTCAATTAGACTCAAAGCCACTGGTAGCAAATAATTCAGAATCAGAAACATCAGACTTCTATGTTCTACAGATGATATTACCTTCCTGTTTCTATTCTATTTCTGACTTATTCTGTCTCCCTAAAAAGGTTTTGAATGCTAAGGATGAACAGTTCTAAGTTTGTGCTTGAAGTTAATATGTACTAAAACAAGATACAAGTTACAGGGAGAACAGGTGTGACTCATCTGATGCTATAAACCTACCTACCTAGCACAACTGATGTGTGTAACATAAAAACGATAGCACACGATAGTATGATCCAATGCTAAGACACTTCAGTTTGAGAAACATAAAACATAGAAGATAAGTTACATGTCGATTTTAATTCCTGCCGAGGTAAATTCACCAACGATGAATAACAGAGACTCTCTGCGCCATAGCGAAGATGCCAGAACCTTCACATAGATAGGATGAGTGTGTGTGACCGAGACGACGCTGACGTCCCTGCAGTGGGTGTCTCTTTCATTGATGACCTTGATAACGACAATGACGATGGTGACTGAGTTGCTGATGGTGCCCCGCTCCAGATCCGGATGTTTCACCCAAGTGCTTTATTCTGCGTATTTTCTCCATGTTCCTAATGAGGTTTTCGTGGGAGTTGTTACTTGTTGTCACTGGGGGTCTAAGGTTGATGGGTGTCGTTTTCATTTACTGTTTCATAATGTGGGCGTTGTGAAGCCCTTTGAGACTGTAACTGTGATTAAGAGCTATACAAATAGGCTACACTTGTATCTTGTGTGTGCCACTGCCCCGCCACTGCCTCTTTCAAAGGTTGGCAGTCTGGTGGGAAGGATAAGGATAACCAATGATAGATGTGAGCTGGAATGGGGTTCGGGTTAGTACCTCTGTCCCCTGCTCACCTCCACTCCCTTTTCGACTAGAGCATTTAGACGGCCCGCTCGCAGTCTTCTGCACCGCTTCATCTGCATCCCGTATCTTGATTTCACAGGAAGGACAGCTGCAAGTTTCTCTTTCTTCTGCTGTAGACATCCTCACTTGCACACTGTCAGTCATTTGAAGAAGTCTGAGGAATTGAATGTTGGGGTGCATGAGGTTGTATTTATATTTATGCATCTTGGATTTGAATAATGCCACACTGGGGCTTCTACCTAATTGGCTGAAGATGTGTATGGGGGGGGTGGGGGGTCTCTCTGGCTTTGCATGGCAGGATGAACCAATAATGAGGCTGTTGGGGTGAAGCCCAGGTGGGGTGCAACTTCTGCGGGAAACACATTTTTAGCTGATTAATAGAAACTTTATGGAATTCTCTGCTGGGAAAATGCACTGCTCAGAGCAATGCTACAGATATCTGTCAAAGAAATTATTCCTTGGAAAATGCTGGTGTTTTCTTTTTGCCATGAAATTGTTCTTCTTTCCTCTCTAAGCTAGTGTGTGTATGTTTGTGTGTGTGTGTGTGTGTGTGTGTGAGGGAGAGAGAGAGAGAGAGAGAGAGACAAACACTCAGACAGACAGAGAGAAAGCACTTAATAGCCAACTACTCGTATTCATCGTTTATTACTAATTCCTTTCTGGAAATGCAGGTATGTCATTTTGTTAAACCAAATAAAGCATAAGAGGAAGAAAATGGACAAACACACAGAGACATATGCATATCCCGGGGAAGCATACTCATTTGCGCGGGAGTGATGTTTTATCTCCCATTTTCCTCACCGAGCGCAGTGGAGAGGACAGACTAAGTGCCCCGGACCTCTCAGCCTTTTATAGGATTACAGGGTACAATATTAAATAGAGGCATGTGCAAAGGTTGGAGGGCTAGGGGGGAGAGTCAGACAGGGCCGAGGCAATGTCACTGTGTTTCTGATCTTTATTGGGAGTGACACAAACAGAGCTCCCTCCCACCGCACACACGCACACACACACACACACACATACATTTCCCTGTATTGATTCGTTGAGAAAAAGGGTGAGGTCAGCAGGCATATGTCTGAATTTCTTTCTCTCTGTCTCTTACACTCCATTTGTCTCTGTCTGATTCAATACTCTCCATCCCCCATCAGGGGGCCATGCTTCATCCATATATCTGTGACTCCCCTCCCCTGGCCCTCTCTCTCAGCCTGTGGTTTCTTTTTGTCTGTCTCTTTGCCCTTCGCTTGACATACATAAATCAATCAGTCAATCCAATTTCATTCACAGCAAAGCCCAATGGATTTGCTTCTGAGCCACTGTACCAGCCGCCGGTAAAGTAACAGTATCTACAGTCTGACTACATTCCAAATTATATATGATTATGACAGTGGATTTAATTTTGCTTTATTTTCACTTATAACAAAAAACAATGAGGGGTAAAAGAGGAATAGCAAAGCAGAAAGCGCACGTGCATAAAAGTAGCAAGCATTTCATATCTCACTGGGAAATGGGGTAAAGTTAACTGAATTCTTGACTTTTTGGAAATTAAAAATCTCCTCCATATCTCACTCAGTATAGACATGCTACACTTTATTTGAAATGCTATCTTGATTTGATTTTTTTCTCTCTTTGATCTTCACTGCTTCTAGTGCAATGTGAAATGAAACAAGTACAGATTCTGTACAATCTGACGGTGTAACTATATGTCCTTCTGGCGAGGACATATAGTTCTAGTTGTGTGAAAATTCATAGCTAAGGTGTGAGATTCATAATTAAGCTTAAATTTGCAGACACAACATGACATGACATTTGTAGGAAATTATTTACTCAAGTGCTGTTAACTGTGACAAAGTTTGATAGCGCACAGAGGAGTGAAGCTTCCTGACTGACCTGAATCAGCCTTTACTTTCACTCTCATACTGTAAATGCAACAGTTCAATATCTTCATTATCCCAAAGAGAAATTGGTTATGCAGTCAGGTAAACACAAGGGTAAAAATGACACGGAACAAACACTGTAGATAAAAACCGAACACATAAAAAACATATAATCTTATTGTGTATCTTGTTGGTTCTTGGCTGGAAACTTGAGTCTCCTGTGGTGCCAAAGAGCCGTCTTTGGATATAGCATCAACACACACACACACACACACACATTACAACTTGTTCATGATTTCTGGGGTCCTTCTATATTTTCAACGCCCCCCTTGATTTAGCACCAGCCCCTTTAACGTCAGGAAACACATTCGTTAAACGAGCCAGAGCATTAATCTTAACGCTTTGCCTCACAGATAGGGCTGATTGCTGATCAATACTTCCAGACTCAATCAATCAATGTCCCCCCACCCACCATCCTACAACCTTCCTGGTTGCTGCTTCAGTTGCAGCCGCCTCAGCTCAAGGGCTGAAGTGTCCTACCTCCATCATTTGTCTTCAGATTCCCCTTCCACCTGACAGGCCCAGCACTTTTCAGATGCCCTCTCCACATGCCCTTACCTCCATTTTCAGTGAGTTATGTGTTTTCCTGGTCATCACTGAGCACAGTACAAATTAACCTCCATTTGGACGAGTCATTTAGTCTTAAATTCAGTGTTACAAAGTTATTTTTCTAAAACAAAGTCAAATATTCTGCCAGCAGGGTGAGATAATTCCACTTGTTTACAAAGCAGTTTAACTTGTGTCAGGAAGTGTGAATATCTTGAAACAAGGCTGAACAAGGCAGATCACTCCTCTAATGTTAAAAAAACATGAAATCTAAAATCAAGTTGATTTGCATTGGAAATTCTCTATCTCACCACATCTTGTTTTGCAAAAGAATAAAAAGATTTTGAGACTCAAAGCTACATTATTTTTGTATTTAAAAAAATACTATCTCGCAACATTTGATTCATTTTGATTCAATGCCGTAGTCCTTGTTGATGTGTACCACATTTTGCCTCCATCCTTGGCACTTCTTTGTGTGTTGGCCTTCCCTCTTTTGCTTTGCCTTTCACATTTTTCTCTCATCGCTCCTTTCTACAGGCAATCCAGATGTGCAGTGAGCTGTGAAGGAAAAAATTCTTACCCTCACTCCGAAACACATCCATTACCATGTACACACACGCACAGATGTATATTGTAAATAAGCAAAAAGTCATTATTGTGCAGGCACAGGCAACGACATGCACACACCAAGGTCATTATCTACGCAGTTAAAACATGGCTTGCCAGTGCTTTAAAGGCTAAGCTGTTGTAATGAAACACCCAGCTGTCATGCTAACATGGCTGCCAGTGCCCAAGCTGCAAAGTCCCACCTAGTTAAAGTAATGGGTTATTTTAACACTGTTCATGTCTATCTAATGATGCCATGGACAGGTGAAAGTTTCCATTTCCACCTGGTCCCATCCATTACATTTTCTTTTCTACCACATAACATCTGTTCTGTTTGCTCTGTCGCTTTTAATAAAGTTATTGCAGTCATTCACAAGCTTAGATCATAAATCCCTGCAATAATTGATCTTAGATTATCTACAGTATGTAGTAGGTCCACATATACCTAGTGATGACTAAAATCTGTGGCCTATTCTTCTATCTTTTATCATTATGAATGTAGCTGAATTTTATTGAACAATTATTGAATGCATCATTTTGTTTGTACTTTTGGTGATAACATTTTATTGACTGCCAGTTTGTTGTGTCCACCATCTGCTGACAAAGTAGGCTAACTGCAATTTCACACAAACCTGCCAAGCACAAAAAGCTGAAAGAGCCCAACAAAACGTTAAGGAGCCTTTTCCCTGCTGTCCTTCATAGAAAAGCGTGAATGCGTCACACTTTTCATAAAGTGTGTGACACATTCAATGCCACTGGTATTTTGTGACTAACAGTAGATGCCTTTCCCACGTCACCTACATGCTTCCTCCACATCGCACTGACTGCACACCAATTTGCTTTGTTGATTAAACATATTTGCCAAAGATCATTACTGTTTTCAAAATCTCTTTAGCTGTCTTTGTTCTTTGTATCGTAGCTAAATGATTAGCTACAGTAGCCCTAATGTTGTGGATTAAGGGGAACGTTACCAAAGCCACCTTGTAAAAACAGCAGAGCAAAGAGGGGACAGCAATTGTCTGTAAAATTGATAAAGCAATTACTGTGAGAATGAGGCCTGCATATCTATTTGGAATCAAACCACTAATATCATTATTATCAAATCAAACTTTGGAATTTCTTTGTTGTTATCTCTCAATGATACCCTGATATAGTGTTGTTGTTTTTTTAGGATTTCCAATTAGGCTAGATTATCTTTTCTAAAAGTGATAGAGAGTGCCATGCTGGAGCTCCAGTATGTAGTATGTTAGGTCGTTTTCTATGCAGGTGTGTAAAGAGTGCTATACATGATGTGGAGGATATGGGAAGACGGGATATTTTGTACTGCAAATTGAAGAGGGGACATTTATTGTGCTTACATTGTGAAGAAATGTCAAAAGTGTCCACCAAGGACCGTGAAGTATAGCCTGTGTTGAAGTAGTGAAGAATTATTCTGAGATTTTGTCAGGATAACAGATTAATCTGTCAAATGAGAGGTTGTTGGTCTGGATGGTGAAGGATTCCTTATTTATTGCCTTTGGTCATAAATCGTGCAATGGACACAGAAGTAAAGTTAGGGGAAAAAAAACATGCTGGTAAATTCTGCCAGGAGATTTTTGGAAGTTTTTGGAAGGCGCTTGTCATACACAGTTTAGATGCCAACCACCATGACATATAAAAGAAAGAAGAAAAGTGCCACCTCCCGTACAGTAAGTGGTGACACGCATCTTTACATTGATTTAGGGGGCCGCTGTTAAACACAGAGAAGAAGAAGACGAAATCAAAATGGTGGTGCGACGATGGTAAATAACCGTCGGTTCTTAGCTAGGTTGTAGATGCAGGTAAACAGTATACTATATATTTAATACACATTCTTTATAGTATTGTTTCTGTTCACTTTACCTTGAATAGTCAGATGAAAAAAGATTTGAAAAGCTCAATTGTAAGACAGCTCAAGAAAAAGACACTCCGGTACAGTAGATGGCGGAATTAACCGTTGTGTTGGTTTGCGAACCAGGAAAAGAATAGAAGAAGACGAATAAGCGGAAGAGACGTGGCATATAAACAGAAAGTGACCAGCTAGCAGCCAAGTTTAATATTATCATCTTTTGGAGATAGTCTTTATGTGAATTTGATAACGAAGGATAAATGACAGTCGTACAACATCACCTGAAACGGAGGGGAATTGTTTAAATTTGGTGTGACAGGTAACGTTATAATTATTTATCAGTATCGTAAGGACTAAGTTGACTTGACCAGCTAGCTACCTTAGCAGTCAACTTTCGCACCCAACTAAGCTAGCAGCTAACGTTAGCTGAGACTAATGTTGAGCTATGCTGTCAAAGCAAGACAGAGGCGGTTTTGTGCTGTACAGGAAAGGTGGGGTGTCTGAAGTGAGACGGAAAAACTGGCCCATGACCACCCCAAGCTTTTATGATATGTCAGGATCGCAAATAGCATGTATTCTAACGTTACATAGCTAAACAATATGCCAAAACCACGTCCACAGAAAGCATGAACAGCATATAAAGTATAGCTAAACAATATGCCAAAACCACACCCACACCACGTGAACACCACACATCGCATTGATAGCAACTGGATCAAGATATTAGCCCTAAACCAGACAAGCAACATGCTAGCAGACCATGTTACCCCAGTTATGTCACATACAGTTCATACTGTAACGTGATGTCTGCTGGAAAAAAATTACAGAAGCTATACGCTATTCCTCTCCTGTATGAACGCATGCACATAAGCCTAAATATAAAAAAATTAACCTTAATGTTAGACAGTTACATTTAAACTGCATGTTAACAGCTGTGTACATCTCAGTGACTCACTATTATTGTTTTCCTTTTATGCCACTGTGTGCTATTGAGCGGTACATTAAACTAAATATGAGATAATAGAAAAGGAGAAGAGTCGACAGACATAAGCCTTGGAATGTTTGTAGATGTAAATGATATGCAAACTCATAAATGTCTGTATATGATTTTTTCTCTATCCACTCAATGTATATTTATGATGATTTGACAGAAGAATTGAGCACAGCGCACAAACACCCCTGTTGTGGTCAACCTCTGTTCCTTAATTTTTGTTTTGGATATCAGTAGACCGAAGAAGCTCAATACACTCAGGGTTTTCTCAAGGGAAATTTTACATCAGTCAACATGTCTGGGGGAATTTCAGTACTCATTAAAAAAAAGGAAAAGACCTATTCATGTGTTATCAGTGCCTGTATTGTGATTACAAAACTTAGTCATGCATAAGAAGAACATTGGCCTCAAGACAAATAGATTTATCACAAACCTTTAAAAGACAAGTGCTTTCTCTCATGAAAAAAAAGAAAAAAAAAAGAAGACACACTCTCCTGGGTCAGTTGACAGTTATATTTTAATTTATAATAGCTATTGTTCACACTAAACAGGGGGACAGGCTATAGTACAGAACAATGTGTACCAAAATCCTCAGTCTGTAGAATGTTTATTGTAAATATTCAAAACAAACCTCTATTCCTGTGTTTATCCTCAACACAGCGCAGCTGGCTATGGGTCTCTGCAAGTGTCCCAAGAGGAAGGTGACCAATTTGTTCTGTTTTGAACATCGTGTAAATGTGTGTGAGCATTGCCTTGTCTCCAACCATAACAAGGTTAGTAGCTGTACAAGTAATATGTAATATATAGGCATATAGTGCATAAAACAAGTAATATGTTGTGATCTTATTAAAATTATGTGTTTTCTTTTTTCACCCTTTAGTGTATTGTGCAGTCATATTTGCAATGGCTTCAGGACAGCGATTACAACCCTAACTGCACTCTGTGTAATAATCTGCTGACTGCTCAAGACACTGTCAGACTGGTCTGCTACGGTAAGATTACCAACTTTCTAGTGTGAAACTCTTTGGGAATCTATGCTCACCTGTGTCAAACAAATCCTCCGTTGTTTAACACTTCACAATGTTAAATTTTGAATGACTTGAAAGTCTTTTTCTCCCCTCTTCCAACCCTCCATCCTCCACAGATGTCTTCCACTGGGCCTGTCTTAATAACCTGGCAGCCCGGTTGCCGCTCCATACGGCTCCAGCGGGATACCAGTGTCCCACCTGTCAGGGCCCAGTGTTTCCCCCCTCCAACCTGGCCAGCCCAATTGCTGATGTGTTGAAGGAGCAGCTGTCATCTGTTAACTGGGCCAGAGCTGGTTTAGGGCTGCCACTGGTAAGGGCCTGTCATTGCTAAATACCTTCTTTGGTGACCTCATGGACAATTTTCAAACAAGTCTTGAAAGCAAATCAACATAAATCACAGGTTTATAAGCCATAATAACAGCTGAACTCAAGTAAAATGGCTAGAGCTGTGCATTATATTCCCTGAAATTTGGGACTAGGAAAGGGAGAAAAAAAAAACATGAAATTGATCAGTTTCAGAAGAGGTTTAGAAATTTCAACAAGATAATAAGGGCACAGGAGGGGAACCTTCAGCTTTTTCAGAAGCCTATTTTTCAAATAATAGACTTAAATTTTGCCTCCATAAATAATACAGAGATCAGCTCTTTGCTCTGCTCTGCTATTTCTACTCAGTAATTCCCTTTACAAACCAGCCTGCTTGTGCCTGATGGTTTCAGTGTTACATGAATAATGCTCGTGTTTGAATATGACCAATTTCAAACATTTCAAACACACATTTTATACAATCATTGAACACATAATTCTATTCAGCATGCATAGATGTCACAAGGCATAAAATAGGTATTGTACTGTAGTTGTATTTGGGTCACTTTTGACTAAAGTGGTGTTAAATATTTAGTAATATGGCAAACTTGCCAACTAGTACCATGTATGCAACTTCAATTTAGAGTATGCATGTTGTTGCATTAAAATATGCAAAAGAAGCCTTGACTACTGTTGAACAATTTCATAACAGTTCTAATTATCCCAAGAACCCTCCTCCATTTTAGCCTCCCCACCATGCCTCAGCTTATGTGTGTCCGAGTTTGCTGTGCGAGTTCTCTGTGGCGGTGAGATAGCAACCCACATGGAGTGAAAGTAAATATTGGAGTAAGGAGAAGTGTAGAACAAACATGAATGTGTGACATGTGAAATAAAGCACACTACAGGTTTATTCACTTTGTTTGAAGTACCTTACTATTGACATGCCATTGTTTACTAGTATAACAATGGTTAAGCCTAAACTTGAGAGAGCAGTATATACAGGCTGTGATTTGAAAAAATTCAACTTTCCCTTTCAAGTTTCTGGTTTTATTGTACTGGGGAAACAAAGGAATATCCAGAGATATTTATAAATGATATGATGATTTCTGACTGACAGATTGAAGAGCCTATTGGAGCCCTTGAGGAGACAATAACAAATGATGTCACTGATTATACTGATTGGTCAACATTTGATGGTGAGTCTTCTGTTCAATTTCCTTCCAATATGTACAGCGTTGTGAGGATATATTCTTTAGCAGTTGAAAGCGGTATTATTTATATTACAAGTCAATGTCATGTTTGTCGTAATCAGCCGGATACTCAACATCTCTTTCCTCTCTCCTTGCCGCAGCACGAGAACAAAGTGAAATTTACCCCAGCCAATCTTACAACTCCAACCACAGCCCAGCCCAGACTGCTGCTGCACCTCCAGCACCAGAAGATCATGCAGGTCCCCGTAAAAATGGGGATCCGATTATGCAGGAACACTCTGTGGTCAACTTTACTGCTGCTACTACCCGCGACACAATCACAATGCACACAGGTACAGGAACGGAAAGCTCTTTGAATCTGCTCTCATTACCGACTTTTAAATTACAGCTTTATTTTCCCTTATTTTCCCTTTTCCGCTTCAAAAGTAAGAAAATTGTCTAGGACAATTTCATGCACATATTCTTTATTTTTTGCAGATTTTTGTGCTTAATTTCAGCTATAGAATATCTACATTGAGCAATGTTTTCAAACCTGTGAGATCCCATCTATTTTTAAATGAGGATGTGTCAAGTCTCTTTATTATTTTCATTTTGATATCACCCAAAACCTTGGGATCTCTCTTTTTCTTTAAAATTGTGCACTATACATGTGAGGAAAAATAAGATAATCATATTATAAATGTTAGACCCAGCACAGGGTCCCACAGAGATTAAGGGTGAAAACCCACTGCAAGTATTGTTTTCCCATTGGTTCCTTAGTCCAGTGTGACTTGTAGAGTCACACTGGACACTCACCTCAACTTTGAATTCCACTGCTAATTTCTGAAATGCCTGTAAAATGAAAGATTTTGATGTACATGCAGACTATTTAACCTTCTTTGTTGGAAGATTAACACATTTTTTTTCTATTATTGATATTCTCCCAGCATCATCGCCAAGAAAGATCTATGACACACGGGACATTGCTCACAGCTCTGTCACACAGATTGACTTTGATGACGACAAGTACCGGCGGCGACCGGCACTAAGCTGGTTTGCTCAAATTCTCAAGTTAGTATCATTATTTGTCATTAAATTAGAGCTCTTTTGTATTGTTACTTTGTCCATTAACCTAAATCAATATATGAATACCACAATGTGAATTGCTCTGATTTAGTTTTTTTTTTTTTTTTTTCCAGAAACCGCACAGGTGGAAAGAGGACCTCTCTGTCCTGGAAACAGCGGGTCTTCATGCTTCTCCTGGTCGGAGTTCTGGGATTCTTTACGCTGATTATCATTATGGCTAAACTCGGACGTGCCTCGGCTGGCTCAGACCCAAACCTAGATCCTCTTCTTAACCCCAACATCCGTGTGGGGAAAAACTGAAAACAAACATCTCTTTTTTTGTTTTTGTTTTTTTGAGTGTTACACAACATAGGCCTGTGTAGAATCTGCTGAAATGGGACTTTTCCTGGTGGGGCCAACAGAGGGAGCCGTTACCCAACTTGAATGGAGAAGAGAATGAGACGCTGCACCTTTTAGGATGGAGGCAAACACTGGCTCCATTCAGTTCAAACAGGCAGTAGGTGCATGCTCAGGCTCTTTGCAGGGCTTGGAAAACAGTCTCTCACCATATTCAGGGGGTTTCCGATTGGTAGGGGCTTACCTTTGATTCCAGCAAAGCTACCTGCAAACTGGGCATTCAAAAAGTGTCCATGGGATGGTGCTTCTATTGGAAGGATTTCTGCAGTTGTTGCTCTGAATACCTATTGATAACAAGGGGCAGTATTCATATTTGCAAAACCCAGCTAACATTTGTCAGTGATCTTTGTAAGTGAATGATTTATTTTATTTATCTGAAGTCCAATGGTATCAAAATCAACACTGTTAATTCACAAAAAAATTGTTTGCTGGCAAAACTATGAGTAATGTATGGTTGGCAGTAGCATTCACTCAGTTTGCACGGTTCTAAACTGATTCCCCTTGGGAGCAGTGACTGTTCTCAGTAAACTGGAGTGCAGTTGGAGTGCAGTTTCTCCCCTCCCAGGTACCTGAGCAGGCACAAGGACATAGGGTTGACCCTTTTGGACTGGAATCAATTATCCACCACACATAATTAATACATAACTATTTATGGGTGTTTGCATTACTTATGAAATTTCAAACTTATACAGTGCATTGCTTTTAGAGTTGCCATAGATACTGTATGTACATTTTCATCATTTTTGACTGTCCATTAAATGGGAATACTACAGAATTTCGGTATGCAAATGTTTTTAATGCTTAGGAAAGCTCAGTTAGTATTAGTGAACATTATCTGCTGCTGCATATAGTCAGAATCCAGAGTGAAAAGTTTGTCTAGCCGGCCGGTCTGAATTTTCAGTCCTATTTATAGTGCCAATGAGAATTAATTTTATTAAGTTGGTAAAGGTGATTAAGTGCACCCAGGGACATTTTCTGGGGATAAAAGTACAATTTATGATAAAAAAAAAAATAGTGCTCATTTGAGTGCAAAAGTTCCAGCAAATATTCTGTGAATCCATTCCCTAATTCTCATGAAGCATCTCCAGGTTCATCTTGATCTCATTACAGATCCGTAATATTGACTCTCCAGGGAGCAAGTAGATCATGTTCGAATTCTTAAATTATGAGTCATTTACCTTTTAAATAAGATCCCACAAAATCTTGATGCAATGCTCTGTGCACAATGCAATCCTCTTTGTACTGGAAAGCTCTCCCTGTTCATACAATAAGGTTGCCCCCTGTCTCTTATAACTGTCCCGTAAATTGTTGTGATCCTTGTTAAAGCAATAATGAATCCAACTTGCTCAGTCATGAATCAGTTCTCAGCAAAATGAGAAGGAGAGAAAATGGAAGGGTGAAAGCAGGTAGGCACTCTCCCTCTCTGTCTCAGTGTGGTGGCAGGAGTGTATATGTCTGTACATGTCTATATGTCTTTTATGGGATTGTTATGTGTTCCTTATAAATCAAAAATCATTCCTTGGGCAAATCAGTACCTTCAAAGATATTGCAGTTTGTTCCTTATTTCAAATGGTGGCAGGTTAAAGTAGATATTTTGGCAAAGTGCATCCAAATCAGACCAGGTTTCACTAACGACCATGCTTTGCTGCAAATAAGAGCTCAGATATAGTCACAGTAGTTCTGGGGTTCATGACCACAAGGCAATATTAAGATTTAAGGTTGTCAACAGTCGAGAGCTGTATGGCAGTGTTTAAAGATTTGTCTTTGATCCTTACTGCAAATTTCACAGTGATGGGGACATTCATCCAAATGAGATTGTGGCAGTTGTGACCTGTATGCATCCATCTCTCTATTAACATACTGTGAATGGCAAAACACGCAGCATTTCAAGGTGGACCAAGTTTCATTATGACTGCCAGGGCAATTTAATTGGTTTTGTGAAAGGCCACTCCTACTTGCAAATTCATTGGATAGAAGTGGGACACATGCATATATACAAGGTCAGGCACTTGACATTTTTCCACTTAATCCTTTACTTTGTATTGGAAAGCTATCCTACTTCAGATTAGGTGATTTGGAAAGCATCCTAAAGCTTGTCCAATAAGCAATTCCATACTCCAATAATGCATGCTAAGCTCCATCAAAGTACACATAAAGATTAGGAAAAATGGCATGGGTCTGGTGCATTCTTTATTTCATAATGTTAAAGGTGGGACCCCTACCATAGAAACACTGTTGAAATTTATGTGGAAATGTAAGTGGTTAAAATTAACTTTGCCAACACTGTCACATGATACAATGTTGGAATACTGGTAGCAAAGACAATAGCAAGCTAAAGGAAAGTACTTACATTAATGTTTTCATTTAAGGGCAAACAAATAGGAACTTCACTGAAAAAGTCAATTATGTGCATAATGTAAGTCATATCACAAAACTAAATAGTATTGCACAAATTTATTCGGTTTGAGAATTGATAAATATAAATTTGTCCTCCAACGGATGTCATCCAGTGTTAAATATGCTGAGTGAAATGTATAAAAGAAGCATGGGCATAAGCCTCAGTGTGGGAAACTGTTGGGAAATGTTGGATATGCCAACCTGATGACTTTGGATCATTCAGCTGAACTCAACCATTCATTAATCATGAATTAATCTCCTTTTAACATAATATGTATGCTTATTTTAAATTCCTGAAGATAGAAAGTAAACATAATTTTAAAATATATTCATTAATTGCAGAGGATTTTACAAATGGTACAGGTGAAATGTGACAAGAAGCAAAACATTTAAGTTAATAAATCCTTGGTGTCACTGGCAGATATTCATTCAACATTTCTAATTCTGTGATACTCAGATACTTGTGTATTTTGAAAGATATTTTCCATTCAAAAAAATATTCTAATTCAACCTTGAATGAACCTTAAACTCCAACCTTGTGCTTAACATCATGTACTCTTATGTTCCACCTGCAACCATGCTGAAGACAGACTGGGTGAAAGAGCAGGCAGATATGTCCATTTGGTAAAAACAGATGCATGGACTTACTGTAGTGCTGAACCATGACACTGCCGTGCAGATACTGTATGTCCCACACTGCGCCCCCTGGTGGAGCATCCTGGGCTCAGGACTCCTTCATGTCAGTCAGTGAGCACAGAAGAGAGACTGTTTTCAAGAACAGCATTGTATACCTGCTGGTTCTATGGCCTTGAAGGGTTGCATCTCCCAATGAGTTGCCACAGTGCTCATTATACTGTAAAAACACATTGTGCAATTTAGTGAAATCGTCTCTAACCATTAACCACTAACCATTAACTCAATCTATATACATGTGTTTGTCAATTTCTACTTACAGTGGCTAGTTATCAGCTTCATAACTTATAATAATGAGTTCAGGAGAACATCTTACCAAGCACCCACCAAACGAATCACGTTTTTTTTATTAGCAAAAGTATAATTTTGTGACACATGAACAGCCGACACTAAAAATAAATAACACTGATCCCTCAGTGAGTTTTCCTGCATTAGAACAGCTAATGAACTTTAACCGTTCTGTACTATTTCAGTCAACTTACGATTTTAAAGCAGCAAGGAAAAGTGTTTTTTGCAGTGTATGGGTCTGTGCTACTGGACGGCAGGTATGAAGCACTTTAATAAGGAGCAGCTAACACAACATCTCTGATAAAAAAAAACACTGACCTGTTCTTGGTTGCTGTCCAGCCAAACACAAGCAGTTGCTCTAAAAACAGAGAATGACCCCAAGAGATTGAACAGAAGTTACACTGAGGCAGTAGAGGGTGTCCAGGGGCTCTGGGTAGTGGAGATGTCATCATCTGAAACACCGCCCTCGCTTTCAGGGACCAAACCATAAAAGTTGGTCCAGAAACAGAGATCCCATTCTCTGGAGCACAGGTCAATGTTATTCATGTCAAATATTGTAACTCCTTCTACTGAAATCTCTGACAGTGAATTAGAACTGAAAAAAATGTCTTCAATAAGTCAGTATGAACTAAGACAGTGATGAGATGACTGTGCTTCAACATGGAGCGGCCTAACCATACTGCATTCAGGATTGGGCCTGTGATTGTGATGGATGACTTTTTGTATTTTAATTATGTAACTTTGTCACACGCAGCCCTCGGAAATCCCGGTGGTACCTCACACCAAATGTAGATACTGGTTTTACAAATGTCCACTAATATGTCACGTGTGTTGGTGTGTGTGTGTGTGTGTGTGTGTGTGTGTATGTGTGCGTGTTGCCTCTGATAACTTTCCATTCTCTTTGGCGAACAGTTACATCAGTGTAGGGTTGACATTGATTGTCAGTGGATCTGAGCCATATTTTATTGATTGAGGGAAAGCTGCTGGGGGCGATGATTATAGACGCAGCAAAATTACAACACGGATCTAGCTTACTTACATCTGTACCACATCTGTGTCTGTGGTTTGTATCATCTTATCCTTTTCTTCGCATATCAAAACTCTAAGTCATCATACAGTGATTTAATATAAAATCATGATTTCTTGTGATGTGTAATTGCCCTTGTCATCCCATTGAAATTCAATGTATTTCTCAGTTACGTTGTGTTCACTGTGAGTTATGTGAGTGCCCATTGCACTGACATAATAGGGACATCCTGGTCAATAACCTGCTACATTGTAGTTAATGTGCATAAGCACCACACTCATGGCAAGAAACATAGGTAGAAAAATTTACTTTGCGATGAATTGTTGGCATTTGGAGTAAATTATTTGTGCTGTTAATAGTTTTGTTTCACATTTTCATGGTTCTTGGCTAGACCTTTTCACAGGGATATTTTCACACAATTATTTATATAACAGAACAACTTGATTCATTCCAACAACTGATAAATACAGTAATTTTCTAAAATGTTGGAAATTGGTTATTTTTGCTGTGTACTCCTGAAACTTGCAGATCTGATCTAAAGACTGTCAGCCTCTGATTCTGACTCTAATTTTATTGATATTTTAAAAATAAATAGCAGATGTTTCAGCCAAACATACATATTGGAGCAAATTAACTTAAAGTTACGTCTTTGATAATATTCTTAATATTGGTCCCTGATCCTTTTTAACCACATGAAGATTATGGTCCATCAATACCAACAGATTTTCGATATCTACTTTTCTTTTTTGCTAACAATACAGCCTCATGCAAAACAAAGCATCACAATGGGAGTTCAGCTATAGGATGGTCTCTGTCCTATGGTACTTTGGTGCAATAAAATAAATGGATGGCTCTATGATTGACAAAATGTCCAGGTGCGTACCAGTTGAAACCAATTACCCTAGTGTTCAATGTGATTCTACTGTATTTTTTGATGTGCCACACTGCTGAAAGGACCCTTGTATTAATTCAGAAATTGTTGTGGGAAGTCAGTATTTTTTGGCTGGTACAGTAGCTCAGATCCTAGACATGAACTCATCCATAGTCATCACTGTGTATTCTACACTATAACAAAGTACTGTAGGCATCTTCAAACAAAAATGTCATTGAGATACAGTGACAAACTCTGGCAAGCCCAAATGCAAACTCTTATAGAGAGAGGGAAGATATGCGAGAAATGACTGACACTTTTTTTATTGTATTTCCACAGCTTCTTTGAGATGAGATTTGAATGAACTGTCATAGCTGCGTGCAACAACTGATCTTCTGGCCACTGGACAAGCACAGAAGTATTTATTGATGTGTGTGCGTGGGTTTCACATGTGCTCCCCAGTTCAATTAGAAGGGGCATCACATAGAGAGTCATTGCATTTCTAGTACAAAGCATCAATGAGCATCTCTCCCTGTGTCAGTCCTGTGGATTCTTTGAGAAAGTAAGTACAGATGTTCACTTTATGATAGTTAAGTTAGCTAAACAGAAATATCTACAGTATGTTAATTCCTGGAGAACAATTCCTCCTAAGCTGCTGGGAGGAAGCACTTTGTTCCAGATACAGCAGTTAAACTTTTCAAACTGCTAGAATCAACTTGTACTATAGTGTAGTGCTAGAACTTGTTGTATACTTATATTTCATAATGTTGCTCCTTATTAAGAAACTGAATTGGATCAATCAGACTTTTTTTTTTTTTTTTTATACATTAGCCTTTTTTTTATTGCAGTATAGGACTGAACTAATCCTGAATTAAAACAATTTTCACTTTTCATACTTTAATACAGTTCTGAAATGATGTGCATGAAAACTGATCATTAATTGTGTTATTAGCAGTAGTCAGTATTAGCCAGTATAGTATTATTAATTAGTAGTTATTGGTGATATACAGTATGTAATGACTAGTTTATTGGAATGGTAATAGGAGTTAATATTTGAGTATTGCTGTGTTTAGTTTCTACATTGATGAGAGTTTTGTCAATGGACTGATTATTTCATTATTTTCATTTATCAGTCAATATACCAGCACCAGACCAGCAACAAAGTCATACTAAGGAAAATATTTGCTTAGGGATCATTATTGCACCAGTTCCTGGGGACGTCTGCCCTAGACAGCACCAGGTGATGGAGAAGCTTTTCAGACCTTTGCAGCCTCACAAGGAAACCAGGAGCCACAAGGTTCACAAGACAGATGACCATCAAGAAAAGGACCACAAGCACGGAAAGACGGTTAGCCCAAAATCTCAACACAAGAAACACCACCACCAAAGTCAAGGCCATCATCATTACCAGTTCCAGCAAGAGTCACATCAATCAGATGGAAATGATAGCCATGAGTAAGTTTGGCATTTTTTCAATTCATAGTAGTCTGTTACATCACCACACGGCCATCTTGGTAGGAAAATAACAGGCGATTGTAATAAATTAACAGGTGATTACAATCAAATGACAAACAGCCAATGAGCTGTGTGTATTGTAAAGCGCCATATTGGTAGGTAATGCATGTGACATCATGGGAACACGATGAATTGTAAATCCATGCAAAGTTTCTAATTCATACATGTAATCTGTGCTTAATTTTACGATGGGCTGAAATATTTCAATATTCTTTTAATATCTATTTAGCTTTTTTTTTCAGCAGAGAACCATGTTCATATGAGTTTATGTGTTAAATCATTCATAGACTGTCTCTGCCTTTACAAAAAAGTGTGATCAGTAGGACAATTATGTCAGCTTTGTGTTAGTTTGTGTGTGTCTTCTAATACCACTGTAACTATGTTCTTTTGTAATAGCACCCAGTCAACAGTAGAGGACAGCAGTCTCCACCATCATCACCATGACCATTGCCATCAGCATGACAGTGACAAGACTGATCATTCTCAGCCTCATCACTACCGTCATAAACAAAAGCGTCACCATGTTGCAGACAGGAATTGCCACTTGCCTGTTTCAGGGACTTCTTCGAGCTCCTCAACTGGTTCCTCTTCATCCTCCTCTTCCTCCTCATCTTCATCAACATCCTCCTCCTCTGCCTCTGATTCTTCCTCCACTTCAACCTCTACCTCTTCCTCTACATTGTCCTCTGAGGCCAGCGGTGAGTCTTTTGATAGACATCCACTTAGGAAGCCTCAGCATTCACAGTCCTGCACTGACATCTCCAGGAGACAAAGGGCCTTTGAAGAGGGAGATGACACAACCCCTTTGATCGATGATGGAGGTCATCTGAACAAGTACTCTGCCAAAGAGAAACGAGGGAGAGGCAAGCCCTCTTACTGTGATCCTGCCAAGGGCACCCAGAAGAACAAACAGAGGAAAGCCAAGTCAATGGAGGCCCTCTCCAGACCTGAGGAAAGAGAAGAGCATGAAAATGAGGATGAAGATGAACTGGAAAGGAGAAAAAACGAAGCCAGGAAGAATTTGGTGAAGGAGAAACTGAAGTTTTCTGCCTTTCTTAATGAGATCACTCGACAGGTGCTCAGCCCATTGAGACTCACCTCTCTTGGGGTTACAGATGCTCAGAGGCCCTGCAGCCCAGGCCAGGCCTCCGTTAGATCCCATAAGACAGAGAGCAGAACCGGGAAGCACAGACAGCAGAGGAGTCGACCTGGCAGCGCAGACTCAATTAGCTCCAGCAGTTGCTCTAATACCAGCATGCATTCCCAGCTCAGCAAGCATTTCCATTCTAGTAGGCATTCTCACTCTAAAGTTGGCAAATGCATGCATCATCGCCACAGTCACCGTCACTCTGCAGCAGACCAACCCCATCACATGCATCACAGCCCTAGAAGCTGCACTGATATTAGAGCCAGCCCAAAAAAATGTTATTCCAAAAGACGTCACTCGTGGTCTCTAACTTCTCAGCATCACTCCCATTCACCTTCTAACAAGCACTACCACCACCATCACCAAGGAGACCATCATGGTTCCAAACCTGATCATCACCATGGAGACCGCGATAGCCTAAGTCATCATCACCACAGAGACCACCACAACACAAGTCATCGCCATCACCAAGGTCACCACCATAGTCCAACTCATCACCATGGAGACCACCACAGTAGATCTCCTCATCATGATAGAGACGACCATGGCCCTGCTCATCACCATGGAGACCACCACCGCACATCTCATCACCATCACCATGGAGACCACCATGGCCCTGCTCATCACCATCACCATGGAGACCAACATGGTTCTGCTCATCACCATGGAAGTCACCATAACGCACCTCATCATCATCACCATGGAGACCACTCTACTCCCGATTCTCATCATCTTCACCATGGAGACCAACACAGCCCAATTCATCACCATGGAGATCACCACAGTTCAAGTCATCACCACCACCATAGCGACCACCCAAACAAAACACAACACTCTGATCATGAAGATCACCTTGGACACCACAGCCCAACTGATGATCATGGAGATCACCACAATAGAAGCCATCAACATCACCATGGCGACCACCATAGCCCAACACATCACCATCACCATAGAGATCACTACAGCCCAGCTCATCAGCATCGCCATGGAGACCACCAAAGCCCAACTCATCACCATCACCATGGAGACCATCACAACCCAACTCATCACCATCACCATGGAGACCACCACGGCCCAGATCATCCCCATCTCCATGACGACCACCACAGCCCAGATCATCTCCATCACCTTGGAGACCACCACAGCCAAGATTATCACGATCACCATGGAGACCACCACAGCACAACTCATCACCATCACCATGGAGACCAGCACAGCCCAGATCATCACCATCACCATGGAGACCACCACAATCCAACTCATCACCATCACCTTGGAGACCACCACAGCCCAGACCATCACCATCACCATGGAGACCACCACAGCCCAGATCATCACCATCACCATGGAGACCACCACAGCACGACTCATCACCATCACCATGGAGACCACCACAGCCCAGTTCATCACCATCACCATGGAGACCACCACAGCCCAGCTCATCAGCATCAGCATGGAGACCACCACAACCCAACTCATCACCATCTCCATGGAGACCATCTCAGCAAAAGTCATCACCAAGGAGATGGACCTCAGTCACATCACAACCCATCCCACTCCAAAAACAATGATCCTGAGTCTCATGATCTGGCTCACTCAGACGTCCAGCACCATTCTGGTCATTCAGACTCGCTGCAACACCACCAGCATAATTCTCACCATCAGCACCACATCGCTCATTCAGATTCCCATCACCCATCACCTCTCTCAGATCCTGTACACAGTCCCACACACTCAGAATCACACTATGGCCATCACTCCTCTCACCAAATATCCGATCATCGCCATCATCATACCCGCGAGGAACCCCATCACCATTCCCTACATGCAGAGACACATAGTTTCCATCACCATGGTGACCACCACAGCCATGCGAAAGGGCATTTCCCTGTCAGTCTGCCTTCAGACAGGAAGCTTGAGGCTCTTTCCAGCAAGTCAGATTCACCCAGGAACACCAGCAGCCCCTCCAGTCAGGATGAGGAACAGACAGGATACACTGGCTCATCATTACATAAAGTATGGCATAACTCTTGGGGTTGAAGCTATAATTTTTCATGATGCCCCCTGTTACGACATGTACACTGTGGTATTATTGACAAGCTAATAGTTGCCCATGGTTTATATTCTTGATTAACAAGTTATGCAATAATGTTCCACTCATTTGAGTATTGATTTGGGCATGAGCATGCATCTCATTGTGGGAGAACAATAGATTACTCATCACACATGGACATCAAATTGACATACAATTTGTCTCTATTGGTTTTCAATTTCTTTTTGTTTGGGCTTCATCAGTACTTATTTCTGAATTTCACAATGAATGTCACAGTACAAAAACATTTTTTTTCTTTCAATACAGGATAAGACACAGGAGCTGGGTAGAATAATGTAAGTTTGATTTGATTCTCTTGGTTTGGTTAACTGGTAAAAGTCATAAGTGAAGTCCATGTGTATTTGGACAGTAATTGATGTGTTGGCTCCATATTCAAATTACTTTGGATGTGAAATGACCAAATTTTGTACATACATGATATTAAGATATTAAGAATGACAGATGATGATGTGCAGTTTTACAGTTGTCTGCAAACTATCAACATCACCACGATGTTGATATCTTCTTGAAAGGTTGTATTTCCAGCCTTTTCACATTTCAGTGTATCTCTAAGAGGAGGATGATGGACTTTACTCAGAAATTGCTCTGAGGCTGTTGAAAAAGATGGTAGGAGTAAATTAAAAAGTACAAAAAAGGAGAACAAGTGCTTTATTCATCGAGAATTCAATCAGCATGCTCCTGCTAGAGAGCTTTAAGATTGGGATAAACAGTTTTAGTTTTTCTGCTGACTGATTTTCCCAAAGAGTTCAAAATGGAAAATGAGTTGTGAGAAACAAACAGCACTAAACCTGTTCATGCCAATTTTGAAGGTTTTTTTTGTAGCAGGAGCACAGTGATTCAGAGCTAGCTTGAATGCTTAGGCCCTTGTTTACTTTTTATTGTGTACTTTATACTGCCTCATTTCAAGCTATGTATAGTTAGAGTGAATCTTTATAAAGTAAATAAAGTAAATAAAAATCATACTGAAATGTAAATAGCCTCAAATTAAAGCCAACACTCTGCACTTTAACCACATAGGCATTGTGTCATTTCACATCCAATTTAATAAGAGTATAGGGCCAAAGACTAAAGAGCTCGCTGTACATTGTCTCCCTCAGTGTGTTATTTCTCTTTTGTATTTTTGCCTACTTGTCCTTACAGGATGCTGCAGGAGCAGAATGAGGGTCTGCACCACAGTTTGCTGAAGACAGCGGTGAGAATGGAGTGTTTAGGAGAAGAATTTATGAGCAGCCAGAAGCTGTTGGAGGCAGAGCTTCAGAGGACACGAGTGGAGCACAGCAACCTCATGGAAAGGTTCAAAAGGTAAAGAATGTGCAATATTTGACAGCCAAAGCCAGCCACACACTGAAAGACTACTGCCCCAGTTAATGACCTGATTTGGCCATCTTGACCAGTCAGTATGGACCAATCTTGGCAGCATTAGAACAGACGGTGGCACTGATGATCTTCTAGTATCAGTCTAATGTGTGCAAGCCTCAATCTGTTGGCCCCGATCTGTTGCCCTCAATAATAACTGTGTTTTGTAAGCTACTGCGGTATTCACATGACCTCCACTTGTCTACACAGCTATCAGTTGTCTGTTTTGACTGTTGAGTAATGACAGGCTCTGTTGAGGATCCATGCAAATCCAAGTCATTTAGTGTGTGATCCCCATTCTTGCCTCATTCTTACCTCATTTTCTATTGTGCACCGCTCCGATACCATAGCCAGAAATTTTGAGGTTGTCTACTGTGAATTGACCTCTGTTTTCATCATCTGTCAAGATTGCCATGGTTCTGTCCCAAGCTTTAGACCAGGGTTCATCGATTCCAGTCCTCGATGGCGGAGGACGTGATGATCCCTGCTTTAGACGATAGACAATAAAGTAGCACGAGAGTTGTTATACATGATGATCTGGATAGTAATATTACTTTACCTTATGTAATGTGGGATATTGCAAACTATATATTGAATTGTATGAGTAAATACGCTCTCTCTCTCTCTCTCTCTCTCTCTCTCTCCCCTCTTTAGACTACATGATAACTACTCCTCCACACAACAGACCAATAATCTTCTAGAGCAAAAGCTTCATTCAGTGGTGAGATCCACACTATTTCTACATGTCCTCTGGATATATATGTATATATATATATATATATATATATATATAAATAGCCAATAACTTATACCTACATTAAGAGCAACATAGCTATATAGATAGATATGTAGATACAAGTTTTAGAGACATTTATAGGCCTGTCTTTACCAATTTGTTTAAGATTTACTAAGCAGTGGTAGCTGAAAGTGACAGATGTGACATAGGTCCCCCACCTATGGGGGTTTAATGTACTTCTGTGATAATTGTGTTTTCTGCACTCCATCAGGCTCAGAGTATGGAAGGAGAACGTGAAAGGTTGAACCAACGTATTTCAACACTAACAGAGCAGCTTGCCAATGCAAAATTTGCCACCAGCATGGAAACTTTTAATGTAAGAACTTCACCTCCCTCTGATAAACAACTCCAGGCAAGAAAAAAAAGATCTAAGACCAAAATGCAAAGATGCAGAAATGCAGATGATGTTGAATGAGTGTGATATGCCCTTATTCTGTTAATTTACTGTACACACTATATTTCATAGTCTTCTTTCATGGACTCTGTTTGGTTTGTTTATTCCCATGTTTTAGAGTTAAAGGAATGCTAATGATATTTAGCACTAGAATGTTTTTTTTTTTATTTAAAAACACAGGTTTTACATGTTGTTCTTTGATTTGGGACCATTTAATTATTAAATTGATCCATTTCCACACTTACCTCTACTTAGGTAACATCAGCGCTGCACAAAACTGTTGACCACCATTTCCAGTCAGACAATGCCATCAACCAGTTTGTTCTCCCCATCGCTCCCCCTCCTGCTCAGTTCATGGACATAACTGGTCATAACTATGGAAAGGCCAAAGCAGCTGGTCAGGAGCAATCTCTGGGGTCCGTTCCAGAGGAGGAGGAGTCTGACTGGTCGGAGATGGGTGAAGAGACCCCACGATTTATACAGACAGGATCAAACAGAGGTCATGCAAAGACTGTTGCATTTTTCCCATGGAGACACAGTGAGGGAGAAGGGGACATAGACAGCGAGTCAGGGGGTGAGGAAATCGTCAGACGACACCTTCCACGTTCACTGCAGATACCTCACCTCCAGTTCACTGTCCACAGTGAGATTTTACCTGTCCCTCTAACCGATGCTTGTCATGCCGGTTTCAAGAACCTATCTGATGGCATGACGGGCGAGGGCGGCTACAGGGTCACCGCAGGTCAGAAACTCGGCTCTCCCATCCTCATCCGGTCAGCTAGCCTGGAGGAAATGCCTTTGGCACATCACCACATGCAGGAGGAGCTACGAGGCACCGAGGCCATGATGGACCTCCACCATCCAGAGGACGAAGCCATCGAGGATTCAGATAATGAGATCATTCATCACTGGAGGGCGAGCAGTGACAGTGACGCAGCCATGGGGAGACCTCTGGAAAGCAGGGCGTCGGAGCCGGATCGCAGCCTGGCCAGCCTGCAGTCGGCCCAGAGGATGCTCAACCACTTTATCTGTGAACTGCAGCCTAGTGAGGGAAATGGTCAGGGCAGGGGGGAGGTGCAAGGCTGGACAGGAGGGTTTCCAGACGAGGGGTTGAAAGATGAGCGAACACAGCTGTGACAGTAAAATATGGGCAAGGTTCACTGTTATTGAAGTCACAATTATTTATTTAGCCTTTATTTATCCAGGGAAAGTCAACTGAGCAGGTGTGCTCTTTTTTCAGCAACGCCCTGCTTCACGTTCACACTCATGCACACATTCACACCTGGGAGCTGCACACACTCTTCTATTGTTTGACACTGTGCCGCTCTACTGGAGCAGTTGGGGGTTAATTGCCTTGCTCAAGGACACCTCAACAGTAGTTCTGCCACACTCCATTTACATGTGGTTTGAGACTTACATTTTGAACTCAAACTGTCTGACACACTGGCTTTGCTTTGGACAGACTGCCACTAAATAACCTTTTCCAAACAGCACCCTGTGTTGCATCATTTGTTTTTCATGAACCTGTATACACAAATAAATAATCAGTGCTTGAACAGCTGGCATGTAAGGTGATTATGTGCCAGTCATATTCAGCAAGCAGTCAGGCTGTGTTCTCTCCTGATAAATATACTCAGCACACACTAACAGTTTTAATCAAATTGATATGAGTTGAGAACAAGACAACCAACATTTGTTGAGTGGCAGTGGAAGTAAAACCACTGGCCTCTGTCCAACAGTTGATGTTAAATTGAAAGAACATCCATCAATTAATGACTGACAATAGTTACATTAGAGCAATGTCTAAAGCTAAGAGACTACATGCAGTTTGGTTTGTTTTTTCTTCTTTTAACACTATTACAGTAGTAATTTGTTTGTACAAAGATCTGTTAATGCATTCTGACCAATTTGGAGGGCTTAGCTTTTTCAATTTGATATCAGTATGATGTTTTCAAAATTTATAATCAAGGGCGTGTTCTTTGATTATAAATTAAATGTATAATTTAATTTTTAATGAAATGGTAAACTAGCTCTGTATTTCTGTTATATAGATGCAGATGTAGGCATTCCCTACTTAAAGTAGATATTCTTTCATTCTGAGGAATAGGAAACAAGAAAAATAAATATTTATTCTCTATATCTATTCCCTTTATTGCATGAAACTTTATTTATTCACATTAGATGTTGTATTTTTTGTGTAGTTACCCACAATTATGCATTGTTAAATATTTGATGTTCTAACCTGCAAATTATTTAGCACAATTTACACTAATTGTTTTTATTGTGGAAGGCAAAAAATGGAAAAAGATTAAATCTTTTTCCAGTTTTGTCCTGTAAATCAGTTTTCCTATTTTAATGTAAGAAACATAGTCTTAGGTATGTATCATACATTAATGTATATTTATATAAAAATACAGTACAAATACAGCTTAGATTTGAATATGTGTATGGGTAAAGGTATTCTCCTTTCTCTGTGGAAAACTCTGTCCTTTTACGATTAACCTACGACTGGTGCAACAGAATTACTCTTTAATTAATGTAATTTCACCTGCTTGTATGATTGTCATCCATGTATCATTTTCCATGTAACATCTAATAACACAAACAATAAAGATAAAATCATTTATTTGACCATCTACATTTTGGGTATATTCCCATATATTCTTGAAGAATTTGCCTTGTAGGTGGGATATTTTGGAATTACCTTAACCAATTACAGCGGTTCAAAGTACAGCTGTAATTTACTTTAGTGGTTACAGAAATTTCAAAATGCAAACACACCATACCAGCAGTATGTGGGGATACTTCCGAGTCCCCGGCTCACCGCTGCACAATTAGAGTTTGTCTCAGTAGGTGAGAGGGTCGCCTCAATGCGACTACGAGTTGTGTTGCGTGGAAATGGTGGGTGAGGGGGTTTGTGGTGTGTGGTGCTGGAGAAGATGCTGCCTACTGTCTCCATAGTCCTACTGGGAGACTTCAACACTCGCATGGGCGCTGCCTGGGAAATCTGGAGGGGCGTAATTGGTAGGAATAGCCTTCCTGATCTGAACTTGAGTACTGTGTTGTTATTGGACTTCTGTGTTAGTCATAAATTGTCCGTAATGGATGAGATCTGTCCTGAAATGCTGAAGGCTGTGGATATTGTTAGGCCGTCATGGTTGGCCGATAGTTGAGCCACAGGAGGATCAATGTGTTTTTGTCCTGGTCACAGAACAGTGGACCAGCTTTTTACCCTCTCATGAATAATCAAACGCTCATGAGAGTTTGCTAATGCTGTACACACGTGTTGGGTGGATTTATTAAAGGCCTAAAACCGTGATCCCTGAGCTCTCAATTTACTGGTCAGTCTTCATTCCGACCCACAACTATGGTCACAAGCTCTGGGTAGTGACCGAAAGACTGAGATTGTGGATACAAGCGGCTGAAATGACGTTTCTCCGCAAGGTGGCTGGTGACTCTCCATGACACCGTGAGGAGCTCAGGGATCCGAGATGACCTCAGAGTCGGGCCGCCGCTCCTCCACGCTGAGTGGGTCCAGTGACCCTGGGTCAGACCCAGGACACGCTGCAGGGACAACATCTCCCAGCTGGTCTGGGATCGCCTTGGGATTGGCCATGAGGAGACGGAGGAAGTTGCCCTGTTGCCACTGCAACACTGAACCAGATAAGCAGGAAGAAAATGGATCGATTGATAATGTACCTTGTGATACCTTGTATTTAAAGGCAAGATTATTTCAGTTTAAGGATGGCAAAGAGAGCCTAGTTATTTTCTTTGATTCAATATAGTTGCCTGCCAGTCTCAACTACTTTCTACAAATATCCCAAACTTATGATAAGCACCTTTAAATATAATACAACACAATCAGGGTATCATTTTGTTTTAAAAAGGTAACCAATGAACTTACAGTAGTCCCATTGGTCAGGTACATCTGGAACCAAGTGAGTAATTCCAGATTCTACTACTCCAATCATGAAAAACCAAATATCACTGAGTGATGACATAAAATCTGTGAGAAGGGTGTATTATGTAAATGGGCCCCAGAAAGAGTTACACTTCTGTGAATGCCCTTCTCAGCTTCTCATGGGCATTAGAAAGGAAAATCAACACTTACTCTCTTTGCCTCTATTCCTTCCCTTCTCCACTAACTGAAGAGGACCACTGCATCCATGTGAATTTATTTCTTTGAGCTTAGACATGTTCATTTCACTTTTTACTTTCAACTTTTCGTTCATACATCAGACATAATTGTATGAAAGCAAAACATGAATAAAATATTTCTCAAAATGGAAATCAGATTAAGTCTCGTCTTCATCTCATATTCTTTCATCTGATATTTATTACAATCTGTGTGTACCTGTGTGTGTATGTGTGTGTGTGTGTGTGTGTGTGTGTGTGTGTGTGTGTGTGTGTGTGTGCTTGTGTTTTGAAGTTGTTGTGTCATAAGGATCTGTGCTGCACAGTTAATGCCTTATAATATCTATCTCCCTGTCATGTTCAATTTGGTTTGTCATCCATGTCCCTCTCTGCTATATGAGGAAGGGTTTGCTGAGCAGACAATGGCCTGGATTCAGAGACCAATTTAATAGGATAGGTAGGTATTAGTGGTAAGACGCTCCAGCCATCCAGTTTTGCCAAATCCAGTATGCCAAAATCCACTGTGTGGTACACTGTACAGTGGTCTGAGGACATATCTGGATTTTTTCGGCACTTTTTGGGGCAACGAACAAGGTGAACTTTGGCCCACTAACACCAACGAATCCAAGACGCACCAACTGAGATATAAAAGTTTTATATCTTTCTCTGGTTCTTAGTATTCTCCAAGGATTTTCCTTTTGCTAACCTGTCTTGCTTTTTCATTGTTGGATAAGTTTGTTCTCATGTGGCTATTATCAGTGTCTTTTTGATTGTAATCACTCCAACGCTACTGGTCCATTTTTCTAATTTTTCATCTTTGAACCTTTTTAATTCAGCTCCTCAAGTATTAGTTTTGAGTCCAACATCTGCACTCTCCTCCTTTCCCACAGATAAAGCACAGCATCGTCCCGTCCTCGCCGCTGTCCTTCCCCTCTTCCCCTGGTAAGACTCGGAACCCTCGAGGCCCCTCGCTGCAACCATGGTGGTGATGAAGATGAAGTTCCCCTTTGCAAAGAGGGTGAAGCTAGCCCAGGGACTATGGCTGCTCTCCTGGGTGGCCACAGTGGCCGGGGCCATCACCTTCACCCTGGGCTGCGTCCTGAAGACGGAGCTCCGCAAGAGGGCAGAGGTACTTCTAAAGTTTTACATCCTGCCACTTTGGAGTTTAAGCAATAATTCATAAGCATTTTTGGTCCATTTTTGCTGTTGGTTCTTTTTGTACATTCACATTACTAACAAGATACAAGGATCAAGATAATATTCTAAGGCTGGCTTTACATGGTGCAGCTGGAATGCAACTTCAGTTCTGTGCAACTTGTTGTGTTGGAGTCCCTTAGGAAAGCCTTCCATTGAAAATCATGAATTGGGTTTGTATCATCATTTGCAATGTTCAGGATGAGTTTAGTTACATAGCAACAATAAGTTTCATTTGCAACCTGCAACTAACTGCACAAAAATTGCATTGTGTAAAGCCAGCATAAAAGGATACAACATATAGCATAATTACTAATAATTGCATAATTAGTGACATGCTGTGATATTCATCAATAATAGTTAATATACAGTATGTGTAGGTGCTAATGCATTCATGCTATGGACATAATATACAAATGACAAATCAATGAGTCGGGTTGCCATGCTATACTTGCTATACTTATGACCGACAACACAGATAATACACAAGCTACTAATACAGTTTCTAAACTCTCTGAATTGTACAGTAAAAGGCCTACATTGAGGGGCAAGATATTTGATAATCGTAAGGTCATACAGGTCATGACATACTATAATGTATTTATTTACATTAATAACTGCGAGTACACTTGACACATGAACAAACATGCCATCTGTGCTTGACTTATTTTCAAACCACTGGCACAATCTTTGTAAGCAATCTGGCCACAGAGACTTTTTGGAAGTTTCTTTGAGATTGTGGGTCAAAGCATATTTCAAATCCTTCCACATATCCAACACAGGCAGCCATATGAAATATTCTTTTTGAGTCAGAGAAATTAAGTCTCTCACTGTCGAACCCTGGCTCATGAAAATAAAATGTTCTTGTTATATGGAGACCCACCAGAACTAAACACCCCTGTGACCCACTTTGGATCCTGACTCATCGTTTGCTAAACCTGGCTCTGTCTACAGTCTTCACTCTTAATCACCTTAATCCCCACGTTTGAAGACAATCATCAGAATTTTGCATCATTAACAAAACCTACACTACTCATTCGCTGCAATGTATTTGGATGTATTTTAATTACATATTTAAATATCTTTGTGTATTTTTAATTATTTGCAGGCATCAAAAAAAATCATGTGATCTCTCTCTCTCTCTACTATACTACGACTGTATTACATTATATTATATTACAATTAATTGTATTAATTTTATTTTAAAAATACCAAAATATTTCTTCACAAAGAATTTTGTGACAAAACAAGCCCTTTTCAAGCTACCTGAACAGCTTGATCCTGTAATAGCGGACTGATGGCGATATTCAATAATAGAAAAAGCAACAGATCACACCAGTAGGACTACATTATAAATCCTCTGCACAGACCAGTAAAATATGTTTAGTTATACACCAACAAGACTTCAAAAGCAGATGGCACAGAATGTCCTGTTCAAGGGAGATCATCTACTGTCTGCTGTATATCCAACGATCCACATCACCTCATATCAAAAGGTTTTCAGGTCTGCAATCATTCAAAACAATTCAATCAAAACCTAAAAAATGAGCACAAAACATACAGTATCCCTTAGGAACACATAGCCTCATTGGGCAATAAGACATTTGACAAGTTATATATCTTTGTGGTTTCATACTTTTTCTCTTTTGTCAATCATGTCAGAGAAGCAAGGTTGTGAATGGAGGCTCGCTGGTTTGAATCCCAGCTGGTAAAATTTGGGCAGAGGAAGTGAATGAGACATGCTCTCCCCTTCCTTAACAGTTACTGTTAGGTTGCCCTTGAGCAGCACACTTAAGCCCCAATTGCCCCAGTTGAGCTGCTCAGTGGCCAACAGCAGAAGACTGTGGTCTAACTGAGAAGCTCATAAGCGTTTGTAACTGAATAAGTGTGAAGTGATGCTGAAAAATAACAAATGTGGAAATCTTCCCTGTGTAAATAAAGGTTAAAAACAAAAACATTTGCCATTAGACAGTTGGTAGAGTTTTGTTTGTTTTGGTTTTTGGAATCAATGTTCAAAGATACATTTTCAGATGCATTTTGAATATACAAATTAGATGTATTTTAAGTAAATACATTGCTTCAATCAGGCATTTTGTAATATATTTTCATACATCGATTGAAAGATATTTGCAACTTTTAACCAGATGCATTTTGATGTATTTTTGCCCATCTCATGTATTGATTTCCCTACAGAAAATAAATGGAATGTATCTTCATTATATTATTATTTGACTTGCTTACAGGTAATGGATAACACAGACATACATGTTGTGCCCAATACCCTTATGCTTGTGGGTCTGGCCTGCTTGGGTATCAACTACTTTGCTGGGAAGATCTGTCAGGATGCCCTGGACGCCGGACGGTTTCCTCGCTGGAAGACCTTCTTGAAGCCCTATTTTGCAGTCTCTTGTTTCTTCACTGTCCTCATGCTGCTGACTGTAGTCATGAGCTATGCAATGAAGGGCAACCTGGAGTCTTCTCTGAAGATTGGCCTGAGGAACGGCATCCGCTTCTACAAGGACACAGACACCCCTGGGCGCTGTTTCCAGAAGCAGAACATCGACCGCCTACAGATGGATTTTCAGTGCTGTGGAAACTCCGACTACAGGGACTGGTTCGAAGTCCAGTGGATCAGCAACCGCTACCTTGACTTCAGCTCTAAGGATGTGAAAGAGTAAGTTGTGGAAAATGTTGCAGGGTGCAGTGATGTGTGTTTCACATCTGTGAATATTCATGGCTGGATCTGAAACCTTTGCATCAGCAACATTAGCAAAGTTTATCACAGGCGCAGAAGGCCCATCTGATTTAATGATCCGATGATGAGCAATCATGGAATAACCATCAGTGTTAGTAATCTGACACAAATGCAGGTTGCAAAGCCTTCCTTGTTGTAGACCCTTTGTCATGTATCTTTGACATTTCTCTTCCAGCCGCATCAAGAGCAACGTGGACGGCCGTTACTTGGTAGATGGAGTCCCCTTCAGCTGCTGCAACCCCAGCTCTCCACGGCCATGCATCCAGTATCACATCACAAACAACTCAGCTCACTACAACTATGAACACCAGACCGAGGAGCTCAACATCTACGTCCGAGGCTGCAGGGAGGCGCTGGTCAACTACTACATGGGCCTGATGAACACCATCAGCGCTGGAGTGCTTTCGGTCTTCCTGATACAGGTACTATGAGAGGAATTACAATGGTCCAATTATCATTACAGGCAGAGTTGATACAAGTGAGATACAGGTGAGGCACATTTGGAGGCAGATCAACATTTAACAGTGGCATTCTAGGGGTTAGATGAAGGAAAGTACTGCTGCACAAGTGGTGCAAGACACCTGAACTACATTTATCATAATTTTTGTATTGTTTTTTAACTTCAATTTCCAGTTTATTTATAAAGCCCATTCCATAACTCTCCGTATCTCAATCTGCTTTGACAAAAAAAAAAAGGTAGAAAAACAGATACAGATACAGCCCAAACACACATACACAGTGTATATGCGTCATGAATACAATTTACAAACAAGCAATGCTAAATAAGTAAGCACTAGCATGATTTGGAGAAGCCACACAAGGCTAGCTGATTTAGCATTCAAAAATGCAAATGCATTCTATCACTCAAAGGTTTTATAGATTAAAACCTTGACTTGAGAACTAGATGAGGTATGGCATGGAAGATCAAGTCAATTAATCCCTCGTTCATTTTTTTGTGTTTTATGTATTTTTGAGTGTCTCATATACACAATTTAAGCAATAAATGCCACTTTCTGCTGGCATCCTGGGTGATGCTGTGTGATGGAAGCCATTCTCTGTCTAACCTGCTCCCCCTCTCTTCCCCTCCTCCTTCCCAGGGGTCTGTGCTGGTGAGCCTGCGGTACCTGCAGACAGCCATGGAGGCAGTGGCAGGGCAGGAAAACACAGAGATTGAGACAGAAGGGTACTTGCTGGAGAAAGGGGTGAAGGAGACCATCATGGAGTACCTGAACCCTGTGATGTCGTTCCTCTTGTTAAACAAGGTGGAAGAGGGCACTGCAGGGGCCCCGGCTGCCACCTAAAGCACACATGATGAGCACAGATGATTTTTATACAGAGTGGGGAAATTGAATGAATGATAATATAAATTTGAAAACAACACATTAATCAAGAATTTCTTTGAATTTCACTGACTGAAGTAAAGTAATGTTTTATCCCCAAATGAGTGATGTGGATTGTACCATCCAGTCACATCAGGGTAAAGGTGTTCTTTCTTATACCAGTTATCTGAAAAACATTAATCATTTACCTGCTATCTTCTACTGCATGTTTACTTTCCTGTTCAAATTCCAAATACTGAATTGACGCCCACTCAGTGACCAGAAGAGATACGAGATAGATATATGGCAGTTATGATCTATCCATGATTTCTAACATTGATGAGTTACTTGTCAACACTCCTTAAAATGAATAATATGCTCAAAAGAACTGAGCACCATCTTTATTTCTTTTTTCCTGTTATTTACATGAATGATAAACCCATTATTGTTATATTTGTTTACAGCTTGTCAAATACACAAAACCAGTTTGTATCATAACATTGTTCAGAAATGATCTCCCATGTGCATTGCTAATTGCAAATATCCTTTCCTATGTCAAAGGCATTACAAATCACTACATAATCACTGGGTAAATAATAATTCAGAAGGTGACTATTAACTATTTTGATCTTTAATTTTTCCTAAAAAAAACAGCGATGTAAAGCTGACTGTAGAGAGACATGAGGCACAATGCTCTGCTGCGCAACACTGCAAAAAGTCTATGACACTATAATACAGAATTATTATAACAGATAATTTATTAAAGATTTAAGTTTCTAATTGCTCTGTGGAGTGGAGTCGCTTATTCTTTCTTCTTCCAATATAATTACGCGCACATTATACATAATATTGCACACAATGCCACCCTCCATAACACTGGCACTGGGTGCTACCTCCCCCCTCCCTCTCTCTGCCTGTCAGGGAAAGGAAAAGGATTATGAAGAGTGATTAATAGATGTCAGTAATGCAGTGAAAGCTGTGAAGTGTGTCCTCTGTCCTGACACCTTTCTGAAAGCTGCTAATCCAATTTGTTAATACTCAACCTGCTGCCCCAGCAGTCACACTCCTACGTCAGGTGGATGTAAGATATGATTTACTATGCAAAGGTTTTATCTGTTTATACAAGTTGAAATACTTAAAAACATTTATCTTTTGAATGCAGATATGCTGTAATTTCTTTGTACACAGGGGGCTCATTAGACCATCATCATTCATTCATTAGAAGAGAAGTTCTAATATAATCACAAGAAAAGAGAAATAACTAAATAATGGGAAACACTATTGAATTGTCCATGAACATGGTTCCTCTATTTCAGGGCAGCAACAGTACATGAGCCTGATTCAGTGACCAGTTTCTGAGGTAAACTATTAATAATAATACCTTACATAATGTCTATCTATAATGTGGCGAAAACATTCCACAGGGATGTTGATCCATGCTGATGACAGTTGTTCATCTGAGGCACACACAAATTTCAAACATTTTGGCTGAAAATATGGAAAATTTAACTGAAAAAGTCTGAAAATCCCTGGCATAGGACAAGAACACAGGTAAGTACCCTTGTGCTTGCTTGAAGTGGCTGGAAAATATGAAAAAAAAAAAAAATAGAGAGAGAATGTGCTCTGAAAACAATTAATTGGGGTACAAGGGTAAAAAAGTGAGAACTAGCTTAGTGCCTACATGCCTGCCAGCTGTGAGCATCTTGGGAAATACTGTAACAAGTGAGAACAACACCTCTAATCTTTTATCAACACTGCTTATTAAGAAGACAGAGGGTTTGGAGTGGAAAGATGATACAAGTCATTTGTTTACAGTCTTGAATAACATCATGACTACTGATGAGATGAATAGGTTGGGCATTGAGAGCAACAAAATGTAATGATGATATCATTTATTGTATAGCAAATGAAATGTAATGATTATTGTAAATACGTTTTATAAAAAGTGTGTGGATGTGAGATAATAGTGTGCTTGAGTACTTGCGTGGATTAATCTTCATAATAAAGTGTTTTTACTAACTTATTAATATTAGGCGAGAAGATTAAATGAGTTTGTAATAGATTTGTTTGTGATTGTTTTGAAAGCGTAGCATTAAATAGGATATTTTACATTTACACATAATTCTGTGCTAATATAGAATTGTTAATGTTTTACTTGGAGTGTGCATGTTTTCTAACTCTTTAAGGCTTTCATGATAAAGATGTAATGTTTAATTTTCATGTATTAGACAAATTAAATTTGTCTAGGTGAGGAGTTATTTATTGTATGCATTTATTGTAATTGTGGTGGCAGTCTATTAAGATTTTGTGGAATGGGATCCAGCTTATTTCATGATGTTGCGTTTGATGAGATAGGTAAGTAAGTTTTGGATGTTGGAAAGGTTATGGAGAGTTTATTTATTTATTTATTTTAGTTATTTAAAGGCGCAGTGTTTTTTGCTGACCACTAGATGTCCTATATTGCATAACCAGATGTCCATCATATCAGTTAGTTATATAGGAGTCAACTAGCCTATAATGTTGGTTTTGTGTTGACTTTAGCCAATATGCATGGTTGGTGTAGAGTAGCAGATTGTGTTTAGACATGACAATTGCTCTAAGCTTAACTAAGGAGCTAAGGTAATTTGCCAAAAAATATGCCAAACTGTTGGCAGGGGAAATGCCAACAGTTTATATATTGCCAAAGCATCGAGAGTTGATCAATGTTGAACCTGTCTTCATCATCCCAACGTGTTAGAGACCTGATGAGAAAAAGATCCTTATGCACCTTCTTGGCAATTTAAGCAAAGGTGTATACTCTGGGGAACATGCTGTCTGGGAATATGTGACATTCACAGACAGAGAGACAAGTTTTGGTTTTAAATTAGTGATTTGCAAAGAAAGCATGGGGAATTCCAACCCTCTCCCTTTTTAATCCATCCTTTCTATACATTACCTTCAAGTTGGGGCTGCATGAGCAAAAGTATGCATGCAAGGGCATACGTTTTTGTTTGTCTGCCGCACCTGGGTAGCTTCACTTTTTTGTCTTTTTTTAATTTATTTGTTTTACTTCTCTTGCAGCTACTCATACAGTGGCAAGGAAAATGAGCTTAAAGTCAAGAGGCAAAATTGTACTAGAAGTGGAATAGCCCACTGTAGTATGACTGAATATGACCATGGCTCAAGATTGAAATTATTTATTGTAACAAAAGAGGGGTATTTTTCAATAAGTACATATCTTTTTAAATTGATTAAAAAGTTTATATTAGTTCTATTCTTGTCTTTTGTGGGGCCTAAGACCAACCGCCCCTGAAGATAATGCATTACAACATCATAAAGGTAATAAAACATATATTTGTATACATCACCATATTAGAAAAAACTAAAATAATGAGCCTATAACTAAAATAAATGAGCTACAATTAAAAAAAAAAGTAAAAAAACAACAACAAATAAAATAAAGGCTAATATAACATATTACACTTTGTATTTACTTTACTTTACTTTACTGTACTTTACTTTTTAGATTATATCAGTAAATATTTAATTTAATGATTTAAAAGGTTTAGGTCTACATTTTTCTTATTATTAACCATTTTTAGAGACTTGGTAAGATATTGAAATCTTAATAGGAACATCAAGTTTCTGTAGGCCACTTTCATTGCAAATTTCTGTTTGTTAATGAATAATTTAGTACGGATTAAAACAAATAACTCATGTTTCATTGAATGTGTTAGCATTGCATAACAGATGATGTCTTTCAGTACAAGGCGGGAGGGAGAGAAAAACAAATGTTTCCAGTCATCTGGGCCCTGCGTGCGTAAACACAGTTGCGGTGACGTTTTCAAACATGTGACGACGTGACGACGCTCTCTGCATTTTCGACTCGACTGAGTTGAAATTTTCGAGTCATTTTCGAGATCTGAGCCTTTCGAACTTGTTCCGTGGAGAGCAATGTTTTGATTTATCTCCCTCATTTTGTTCAGTTGCCCAATATGAAGAAGGGGCAAGGCAGACTTCTACTGTAACTGATGAACATGAGTTAAAACTATAGTTGACTTTTCTATAAGGACTGTTACAGCTCTACTGTTCTATGAGATTCTCATCCACTAATCTAACATTACTAAAAACAGCTGTTCACAATTCACATAGTGAATCAGTTTACATTCAAGCAATCTTCCAGCGAACAGTTCGGAATATTTGTTCCCAACTGTTATTCACTACTTCAATTAAGTAATTAAGTATTCCTGCATTGCTCCCCCAGTGACCGGAGTGATTGTCACACCCAACGAAGTGTGGTTCAAAATGAGCGAATCCTTCGCCAGTCACACATCACTGTAACTGTTGCAGCTGCCCGGAAAGCTAGTTTTAGACAACTGGCTAGCCAGGAAACTAAAAACGAACCGTAAATTTACTTATTTAGAAGTATTTCCAAAACTGGCAGCATCCCATCTAGAGAATACGCCGTGAGTGGAGGGATTTTCACCAGAAATATCAGGGTAGGTGGACAACAGAGGACATTTTGTTCCTTCACTTGCTAGCTAACGGCTACACACTACATACGACAAGCTCGACTGAAATAATGTAGCTAACTTTATTGGATAGAACGACAAAAAGTAGCTACTTTTGTGACCAAAGGGATATTTATGTCTCATTGTCACCAATTGGTAGTTGAAATGTATGGGACATAAAAGTACCAAAATAATACTGTGACAAATGTGCTGAAAATGTCATTACTTACCTAGCACGATTGTTCTTAAGGGCGCTTTCAATCTTGTCTTGTTTAGTAATGTTGAATCGTCCCCTGGAACTTTTTGGGTACGAAGATGTAATTAAATACAATATGAATGTAACTGAATAATAGTGACATATTGAGACCCTTTGGGCTAGTTACAATTAAGCAGCATGATATCAACAGCAGCAAACATTGGTTCAAGTGGGAGATTTAGAGGTCTGTTCTGCTTGTGCTGGATGTGCAGACTCCCTCCCAGGGGCAGACTTACTGATTTTTTACCTAAGCAAAGGCAAGCATGGGACCCCTGAATCCCAGTCTTCACCCTTTTCAGTCCATTCTTTCTACACATAACCTTCAAATTGGGGCTGATCAAAGTGCGTATGCAAGGGTTGATATTACGAGATAAGGGTTGCAGCTGACAAGAGCTCTGGAGCTGATCTCTCCTGACTGAGAAAAGAATGATACTCACATTGTGGTACTAACCAAGAACATAACAATCATCATATAGTGTTGCACTTAGTATTGCATTGCAAAACTTAGCAATTTCTTGCCAGGAAGTCATAGTTGCATAAAAACTTTTGTAATCGCTAGAAGATGGGTTGTGGAGATGCCAAAACTAGTGAACTTGCTCCACTAACTTCTCTTCAAATCTATCTTTGAATGAGTTGTATATAATGCCAGAATGAAAGCAAAATAGTGTTTTCACTGGAAATCCCGCCTCTCTGACTAGCCAATCAATATATCTGCCACATCTCCACCCCTGGCACATAGTTCCTTTTTTCAAGGGGCCCATAGTCAGATGTCAGTGAACCATCTCTGCAACCCTCTACGGGTGCTGCATGTGCCTCTGGCCTTCTGGCACATTGTGTTTCTGCTCTGCTTTGTTTATGTGCGGGTACAAATGTACAAAGCTAACTTTGTTGCACTTAATAGTCCGATAATTGGACTATTTTGTGAATTCAGATTTCAACAGCATAAAGTGTACAAATTTATTTCCATGTGCAATAATGTAGATCTCTTTCAGTGCTTCCATGTTGCTGTTGTAAGCTGCACATTAACAAGTACTTGCACATGAAGTGACTATGTAATGAATGACTCATGTTAGCAATGTTTACAATTGAATATATTGACAGACTCAGTGATCCATGGTTAAGATTGCGTGTGTAGAGCTCCAGTTGATGGAAATAAAATTTGCCCTGCATGTTGTTATTTAATTTGTTTAAATAACAATGTTGTTTTTCTAAATATATAGGCTCAGTAAGGCATAATGTACATTGAGCCAGTAAAATAACGCAAAATAAGTCCTGAAAGGGTGAATCAAGCGGAAAATTATTACACAGCTTTGCTGAATACTCAATTCTGATTGGCCAGTGAAGAGATTCAGATCATTTATGAATTACAGACCACTGTTTCACATCTAATCATCACTCCGCAGTCAAGAAGTCTGGTCCATTTTGTTGATTTATAATCAAATTAACTAGTGATTCTTTATGCCAAAAAGATGTTGCTCCTTGGTTACTGCAGACAAACACTTGGTGCAGACGTAGGTTAGAAACTTGGAAGATTTTTCCAATATTCAGTTTGATATATTTGGAGAGCATGGAACTTGATTCCTAGTTAGAGGCTGAATGTCAATCTTACTGGTTTTGGTTTTGTTGATATGTTTGCAGTTCTGCTACTAACTAGTGTAGCCCATGGATGTTAGCTACAGACATTTCTGTGGTTGCCAGTCCTGCTGAACTATTTTTTGGTGGAAGCTTGTAAGTTGCTTCAGGTTGTAATAAAATAATTTTAAATTGTTATTTCTTAATAACGATGAATGCATTGATGCATTCGTTAAGCAGCCGTGTAATAAGTGTAATAATGCCCGGCATGCTGTTCATTAGCTGTGAGCCGGTCATTAACGACGCTGGTCTTCCAAATTTATATGAGAGGGGTAATGTACAGCGAGCCGTTCAAAATCCATTAAAAATTGTAACTGTAACCTCATATTAATTGGAGTCTGCTAGAAGGTTTGAGTTTGAGTGTGAGAATGCACAGCAGAGATGGATCATGCACATGCCACTCAGTCTGATGTACTGTAAGACATAAGGCACTTCCCCTGGGTGAAATAGTGTGAAAATAGGGAGTCCCATTTCCAGCATGCATACGAGGACGTACAAGCTGCACACCACAAGCCCTTGTGTGTTTGCCCTTGCACCATTTATTTTTTGTCAGTACCTATTGGGCAAGCAAATGATTATGTGGAAGGCACCAAAAGTAAGATGCTGTTGCTGCTAATACATTTAGCAGAAATTTAGAAGAATTTGTTTGATCCAAACAATGGATGGGGTGACACAAATCTTTCCAGCATCTTTCCAACAAGCCATTCAAGCTAGGGGCTTGTTACAGCTTTGCCAAGTGTGTGCGGTTTGCGTGTGATAGCTTATGTTACAAAAAGGAAGTAAACAATTTGGAAAAAGCATGTAAACAGTGTACTTTTGGAAACATCCACAAAATAAACTTTGCAGTTGTTTTATAAATGAACAGATTTGATCTTGTTGTTTACTCAAAGATTGAGTATATCAAGTTGTTATGTAACTAAGTAAGTATATCAAGTTATATAATCCTGGTTTCCTGCAAAATAATTTCCGTAAAGAGTGGGAATCCTATGTGGGTATCAAATAGTTATGTTGTAATGCTAATGTTATCTTGTATTGTGATAGAATTTTTGAGTTTGGTCTTTATGTTTCAGACTAGAAATGGAAGGAGATGAGTGCAGTTTTCCTGCAGAATCATCAGATGATCACTCGCAAAGAGGAAGTGTTGCCTCTTCTGCAACACTTACCCGTGGTACGGTACTGCAAATATTAATATGACTCTTGGAGGTTAAAACTATTCTAAAGATTATAATTTTTATCTCTAGCGAACTGTCTTTTAAAGTAAAAGTTAAGGCTACCTAAATTTCAATATGATTTTGTTTCACTTTGGCTTTTTTGTCGTCATGAAACTATTTTTGTTAATGTTTGTTTGTGTCTTTACACAGCTCAAGATGTGCTTATCTACCTGATTGGTGACAGTGCTGTACACTTGTGTGTGGAAGGGGTTGGCAGCGTCAATGTGCAGGAGTTGGGCCGCAGTGTTCGTGAGGCTCTCCATATTCCTGACTCTGCACAGGAAGCTTTCGCCTTCTGGCTTTGCTCCCCCCTGCTTGGTAAGAAGCTTTTTAGCAACACTTTTCACACTCATCAGTGTTTTTGTGATTTTCAGCTGAGATACAGCGATTTCCTAACAAAGGATGGAGCATATCATTTCATTGCGGTTGCCATAGGACAGCAGTAGTAAATTTGGATGGGAACCACTTTGGCCAGAGTAAATCATTGTTGTAGCCACATGTATATGCACTCCAGTCCGGATGGTGGGGAGGTTCGGGGGCTGGCAGGGGATGGACAGCCAAATCATTGACTACATTTACATGCACTGAGAATTTCGTTCTTAACCTCACTCCCCACTCAAGTAACCCGGTTTTGGGTTGATACATGTAAATATCATAACGCTGGTTAGAAAAGCCCAGTTAAGCTCGCACTCCTATTATGAGAAACCTGGTTAAGATGTCCTGTTTACTCCAATACTAAACAGGTTACTGTAGCATGTAAACATCTTATTCCTTTCACTTTTGATGTGCGCCGTCTGCACAAACTCTGACTCATAAAGCATTATGGGTACATTTTGATGTCAACAAAAAACATGGCGGTGAGCAGCACTTGTTTTTGGGATCGTTTTTTTCCCCCTGTAATAGAAAGTCAAACAGAGAGGGGATAACTGGCGGCACAGATTTTCATACTTTTTTGCTGGTGAACGGTTCAATCTGTGGGTGGGACACCACAGGTGGACGGGAATATTCCGTTAACTGGTTTATTCATGACAACAGGGATACTTAATCGTCAAGTACTCAAAGGTTCATGTAGACAACTTGACCTTAACCGGAGTATGGCCAATAGCTGGGTTGCTCCATTCATGTAAACATAGTCAGCGATGCTTGTGTGCAGTCTCTCTTTTGTCCATCTTACTCACGAACACAGTAGCTGCATCTATAGGTTCAGCAGTGACAGAGGTATTTGACAGGTGTAGACATGGTGTCATAGTTTGCATAAGGGGATACATCATAATGATTGTGTGTGTGTGTGCGTGCGTGCATGCGTGCGTGTGTTTGTGTGTGTGTGTGTGTGTTCGAAATGTCCAAAAACAAACAGGCAAGTGAAGCTCCTGCATTGCCTGATTGATCTTCAAATACAAATTTTGCCCTGGCTGCAAGAAGAATTTCCCCTCAGGGACAATAAAGTTGAATTGAAATTGAAATAATTTGCCATCCAAAATACCTGGGTGTACCTTTTTATTTTGCAGATTAGTCAGGTGGGCTCAGTGCCTACATGCCTACAGCCATGTAGAACAAGCCTAATGACATATCTGTTCTACAAACAGTGTTTGTAGGCTATGCATGAATTTTGAATGAACTGCTACAAAATGGTTGATTCATTGCAACTGTTACAATAGCTGTTGTTGCAACTGTTACAATAACAAATTGTCAATGTGAAGAAAAAAAAAATTGAATCGGTAAGGTCTAGTCAGTCACAGAGAATCAATTGCTTTTTCTTTCCTTGAAATAACCATGTACTGTTATGATTTGAGTGGACTCACTTTGATGTGACCAGCTCCAGTACTACACTGGCGAAGGGCACAAGAAGCAGAGCAGAGAAGCACACACATCTTACTGTATCATCTTTGCTTTCCCCCGATTTCTTAGAATTGCAGTTAAAGCCAAGGCATCAGCCATACAAATTGTGTCGGCAGTGGCAGGACCTACTGTATCGCTTCACTGAGGCCTCGGAGGATGACATATCACAAGGTGAGAGTCTGGTCTGTCTGTGTCAGTGTATGTGGAGCAGGGCCTGTTTCTTTTTCTGTAGCAGCTCCCTCTAGATTTGAAGCTCACTCGTAAATTGTTTATGCTTAGTAACCAACTCCAGGTAAATAAAAGAAAAAGGTACTGTCAGTGGTTGCTCTGTATCCATTTTTATCTCTGTTTATGTTTTATGCAGAATGCATTCTTTACATATAACCAGGCCTGGGTGAATTACAGAATTGCACCAAAGGTTTGACTGTGACCAAAGTTGTCATAGTTTCAGAGTATGACCAGTAAGACAGTTATCAACTGCATCATTCCTGTAACATTCCTGCTCCCACTACATTGAGTAGAAAGTGCAGCAAAGGGTGGCCTAATGGTTGGAGGGACTGTCCTGTAACCAGAAGGTCCCAGGTTTGATTCCCTATGAGGGCGAGTGCCGGCCCTGCTGAAGTGTCCTTGAGCAAAACACTAAATTCCTCCCAGCTCCAGGTACACTGTCCTGCACCGGACTCTGCACACTGACCTCCCTGTGGAGAGGAGCGTGTGAAAAGACAAATACCTCACCTCAGGGAACAAGCCCAAAAAAGAAAGTAATAATCCCTGACATTTTCATGTAAATATATTTCCTTTTTGCCACTGTATCACCGATCAATATAACACAATAGTGATATTCATGAAAGCTTTTACATTCAGTGTTGTAAACACCCATGAGTGGGTACCTTCTTTCTGGAAAACAGTCTTTTGGCACTGAGGAAGTGATGCGTTTTACAGTATGGAAGCAGCAACAGTGGTTTGTTTGGAATAAATAGCAGAAGAACTGAGTAGTTGGCATGAGCAATGATAGCTGCCATGGTTGAACAGGGCCAAAAAAAGAATAAAAAAATACAATCATGTGGATTATTACTTTAATGCAGTAAAGCATGGGATTATTAAAGGGTTTTATGGGGAGTGATTTCTGCCTGTCGAATCTTACAGGAATGAGCAGGAACACAGTGGATTGGAGTGGGCTTGAATGGCAGACACTCCAGTGTGCTGCTCACTCTCACCTCACATCACTGTGTTAGTCACTCTAGCCTCACTGCACTCTTAACAGTTTAATTGAACAACAACTCCAATTATTATTTTTTTAAATAATAGTCAACTTAAATCACTAGTCCTAAACTGCATATCTGCCATCATGTTTTTTTTTTGTCGTTTTTGTTGTTTTTTACTGCTTTTATGTGCTTATTGTCCTCTTCTTTTTCCCCAAGATGAACCATGTCTCCAATACAGGCGGAATGTGTTTTATCCCAAGTCTAAAGAGCTACAGGTACCATTAACCCTGATTCACTATGATTTTGTAAAACAGTCTCATTCTCTGGGAAAAGGATTAACGGATTAAAAACGTTTTTGCTCTAAAGTACATTGACTGAGCTTTTTATGCAGTGAGTGTTTAACTAATAACATGATTTTAAAAGTACTTCGAAAATATATTTAAAAAAAATTGTAGCTTATTATTAACATTGGACCAAAATGGACTTTGAGTTGCAATGGAATCTGAAAATTATGAAGACATTTTTATCCATTAGTGAGTCGTACCCATAAAGATTAACTCACTCCTCAACCCTCCACCACCTCCACCCTCAACTTTGCTCACTGCTGACCTCTTCGCATCCTTCTTTAATGATAAGGTTTCTACCATCAGTAATCAGTTCTCTGAGCCTGACCAACTCAGTATGCTGCCGCCAGCTAACAGGGCCTCACTCCTCTCATTTTCCCATCTCACCGAGGAGCAAGTCTCCAAACTTCTGCTTGACTCTCATCCCACTACCTGTCCGTTGGACCCCATACCCTCCAACCTCCTGCAGGCCATTTCGTCCACACTTATCCCTGCAGTCACGCACATCATCAACTCCTCACTTAGAACGGGTGTGTTCCCCACTGCTTTTAAGCAAGCCCAGGTTACCCCACTGCTAAAGAAACCTACACTCAACCCATCTCAGGTTGAAAATTACAGGCCGGTTTCACTCCTCACCTTCCTTTCCAAGACACTTGAGCGCACAGTCTTTAATCAAGTCTCTGAATTCCTTTCTGAGAACAACCTGTATGATCCTAACCAGTCTGGCTTCAAACGCGGACACTCTACAGAGACTGCGCTCTTGTCTGTAGTGGAAACACTGCAATCAGCTAGAACTGCCGGTCAGTCCTCTGTTCTAATGTTGCTTGACCTATCGGCTGCCTTTGACACGGTTAACCACCAAATCCTCCTCTCCACACTCGCTGAGCTTGGCTTCTCAGGATCTGCTCTCACCTCTGGTTTGAGTCCTACCTCTCAGGGAGATCCTTCAGAGTGTCTTGGAGAGGGGTGTCTAAATCCCACTGCTTGTCCACAGGGGTACCTCAAGGGTCAGTGCTTGGACCCCTTCTCTTTTCAATATACACCACCTCACTTGGTGCAGTCATCCACTCACATGGCTTCTCATATCATTCATATGCTGACGATACCCAGCTCCTCCTATCGTTCCCGCCAGACGACCCCACAGTCTCGGCACGGATATCGGCTGCCTCGCCGATATCTCGGCATGGATGAAGGAACGCCACCTTCAGCTTAACCTGTCAAAGACTGAGCTCCTTGTCAGCCCAGCCAGATCCTCTGTACAACAGCAGATCAGTATCCAGCTCGAATCAGCTCAGCTCATTCCCGCAAAATCTGTCAGAAACTTGGGTGTCATGATTGATGACCAACTAACCTTTAAGGAGCATGTGGCTTCTGTTGCTCGGGCATCCCGATTTGCCCTGTACACCATCAGGAAGATCAGACCCTACCTGTCTGAACATGCAGCACAACTCCTAGTACAGGCGCTTGTAATCTCACGCCTTGACTACTGCAACTCCTTACTGGCAGGGCTCCCGGCATGTACGCTCAAACCTCTGCAGATGATCCAGAATGCGGCGGCACGTCTGGTCTTCAACCAGCCCAAAAGAGCACATGTCACTCCGCTGTTCATATCCCTCCACTGGCTCCCAGTTGCTGCCCGCATCAAGTTTAAGTCCTTGATGCTCGCCTACAAAGCAGCAATCAAAACGGCTCCTACCTACCTGAACTCCCTCATTCAGGTCTACGCTCCCTCCCGCCCACTACGCTCTGCCAAGGAACGGCGCCTGGTGCTGCCACCACAACAAGGCCCTAAGTCTCTAGCCAGACTCTTCTCTTCTGTGGTTCCTCGGTGGTGGAACGAGTTACCAAACTCCATTCGATCCGCAGAGTCCCTTTCAATCTTTAAGAAAAGGCTAAAGACCCAGCTCTTTAGTGAACACCTTCTCACCTGATGGACTGTGTAATCCAAAAAAAAAACAAAAAAAAACTCTTTATCTGCCTCTATGCACTCTATGCATTGCCTCTATGCACTGGCTCATAGCACCTATGTCCTGTCGGACCAGAACTTAGCTTTATGGCACTTATTCTTGTTGTTCTCTCAAGACTAGATCCTTGCTTGTGTTGTATTAAAATCTCATATGTACGTCGCTTTGGATAGAAGCGTCTGCCAAATGGGAAATTGTAAATTGTAAAGATTTCAAGTTTAGTTAATTGGTTTACTCAAAAAAAGCAGATTGGGGCTTTAATGAAAATGTTTGACTAATGCCTGTGGAAGCCAGACAAGCACCAAAGACTGCATTGTTCATAATTGTGCATTGTAAGCTAACGTTGCCATTTCACTGGCTCCATACATACTGCTGGCACAAAAGTATGTTCTTGTTTTACATTTGATGGACGCAGCATTTGTATTTATTGATATCATGCTTGCTGAAACTACCTTCAAGCTAATTTTCCTGCTAAATGGAATGTGCTTTGTCATCCTGTTGCCCTCGAGCAGATGGATGAGGAGGGAGTGCTGAGGCTGCTGTATGAGGAGGCCAGGAGCAACATCCTCACAGGCCGCTACCCCTGTGACCCTGAGCACTGGACCGGTCTCGGAGCGTTGTCGCTCGCCCTCAATGAGGGAATTGGTCTGGACAGCCAAAAACTGACTACTACTATAAAGTAAGTTATAAAGCTTGGTTTATAGCTTGGTTTTCAATGTAAACAAGATTACATTTTCTCTAACCAATAGCATACAACAACAAACACAAAAGACTAGGGGCGTGTGGATCAATAGAAATAGCTTCATACCTCTAAAGTTTGCCCTGAAACGTATGACTGAAGTATAAACAGGTTAAAAAAAAAATATTGAAGTTACTCAGGTAACAGCTGTGAAATGCATGAGCCCCATTTTGTCTCCTCCATAACTTAAACAACAGAACCTAAACACATGAAAGCTTCTATAGACACAATGTTAATGGATTAATGACTGATTAAAATGCAGTTAACTTACATTTAGACTCATGCAACTTGCACTGAGTTTAATTGGAATTGGAAGAGCATTGCTGTTCTGTCCTTAATGTTATATTTCACTTTCATGTTCAAGTTAGTGCTATTTGCTGGGAAGATAAATAACATTTTCCTTGAGGAAAACTATTTTCAACATATAATTCTCCTTAATATTCTATCCGTTGACTACAGTAACTGTTTAAATATTAGACACCTCAAAGTCTGGCTGTGTTAGAGCGGAGACTAAGTCTTCGTCCCACAAGTCCAAAAATCACTTCTCGTTTCCTTCATTTTTCTCTGTGACCCAGAAATCAATCGCCATGTTGCCAGCTGTCCCAATAATAGAGGAAATGAGAGAAGGCACTCAAGTGTATACTCTCCAGGAGTAAATTATATGATGTTTGATGTGTCCCCAGTATAGCCCAATCAAATTCTATGCTTCTCAGTTAGGAGGAGAAAAACACAACTCTTGGAATGATATGAAAAATATAAACCCTCATAATACAATTACTTGAAATTTGATGACTACTTATGTCTTTGACCAAGAAGCTCTTTTCAGAGGACGTCTAATAAGATGGTCATCATCAGTCGACGTCTTTGTGAAGAACAGAAGCTGTCCCAATTTCAGAGCTCTTCTCTTACTTTTCTCTTTTCCTTTCCTCCCTTCCTTCCCTCACCCATTTTTTTTTGTTGGTAGGATATGAGTGGTAGAGACTGAGGAGAGGAAAGAAGCTGTAGTGATCTTGGTAGGGGTTTTGGGACGCCCTCCTGTGTGCGAGAGGAGAGAAAATAGATGAGTTAAGGGAGAACTGCTCTAAGCGGACTATGTAAATGTAGGCTCTGACTAAGTCTTTCCAGAACACATGGTCTTAATGACGGCAAAGGAATGTAGGCTAACAAATACAGTGTGTGATTTTGTCAGCTACAGTTCTCCGAATATGGATAATATCACAAAATGATCAGATGGATTCAGAACAAAAACATTATCCGTACCAAATGGATGTTCTTTCCAAGCACTCAGCCCAGCTGTAAAAATGCCGCTGTCACACTTTACATTTCTTTTGTTCAAAGCCAAGAATCAGAGAAATGAAGAGACTATTTTATAAAGATAAACACAAAATAACAAAATAGTACAGTACATCACGGATATATTGACAACTTTAAAACTGCACGCTTGGTCTCCGGCATCTTTTACAAATCTTGTTAATCATAAAGACAGAGCGGCTCAGAAAAAGGAAAAGGTGAAGTGAAGTGAAACTCCAAATGGGCAACAGATTGATTTTGTAACTTGAAGAAAATCTAGAGCTCAGCTCTGCGGAGAGAAGATGCCATTTATGCAAATCTGAACATGAGTATTCAATTTGTGACATCTCATCAACTCTTCGTTACATATTGCACTATGTTTTCACACTGACTTGACTATTTTGTGTCATCTGCCTGCCACAGAGAAAAGAAGCTGTCTTCTTTCCTGCCTGCACATGTTGCGATGGGGGGCGGAGGTTTGCTCTCTACCCTGAGAGGGAAAGGGAGCCGTCAGGCAGCGCTGGAGCAAAACCTGTTGGAGGAGTACAGAAAGATCAGCACATCGGCTGGCAGCCCTCCTGAGCCCTCACAGCTCCTACACCAGTACCTCAACAAATGCCACACTCTGCCTTACTATGGGTATGAATTTGTAAAAGTTTGAATTGAATGAATTTTTGTTGAAGTTGAAAGTATTTTCTTAGACGCCTCACATTACCCACATATCTTGACTCATTCAATGTTTATGTGAATTTAATAAACATAACTGCCTAAACAGGTGTGCTTTCTTCTTTGGGGAGATTGACAAGCCAGTGCAAGGGATCCTCCAGAGGGGAGGACGCAAAGCTGTCAACGTTGGGATCAGCCTGGACGGAGTATATGTGATGGATGTCAAAGAGAAGGTGAGTGTTGTATTCTGTTGGGTTGACAGCTTTGGTAAACAGAGATACAATACTATGTTTCTCACTTTACAGCTTTTATGATGGTGCGTTCGTTCGTTGCTCATAGTGCACAGTGCATGAAGATAAAAGACAGGGAGAAAGATTTTGCATTTCTTCATAAAGGCTACCCTGAATTCTCTTCTTGAACTCATTTCCTTGCAGCATGTGCTTCTTGGCCTGCGTTTCAGCGAGCTGTCCTGGGACCACAGCTACCCCGAGGAGGAGGGGGACTCGCATATTCTTTGGCTAGAATTTGATGGAGAGGAAGCTGGCACTCCTGTCAACAAGTTGCTGAAGATCTACTCAAAACAAGTAAGGAAACCTGTTGTGAAATCAAGTAACAAAATCATGAATCATGTGATATCAAGCCATGTAAATCTAAAAATTATATTTTAAGGGAAAATAGGCTGAGGTTGTGTGTAAAGTCTTCTATTATTCTTTTTCTGTGTATCAGTGCCTTATTTCAATTATTTTCAGTATGGAAAGAGCTTATGCTGGTGTGTGTATAAAAGTGCAGTGCTTGGTGTTTTCTTGGAGCTTCACCTATTTGGTTAATCTGCTCTCCGTGCTTCAGATTTAAAATATTTTAAGTTTGCAGAAGAGCAACAGTCGGTGTTACTTGTTGACACCTAACCAGTTGCAGCTCAGGTTGGGTGGGACGGTTGTTGAATTGAAACCCCATAAGAACCCTATTGCACTTATGTTTAAAAACATATATAATCTTATATAATATATATAATTTTTTTTTTTTACTTTTTCTTTCACAAAAATTTAATTGTTGTAAATTCTAACCATTGTTACAAGCTTTGTGTGTAGTCAGAGAAGGTAGCCTGATCATTGTGGAAAAGATTGTCTGAGCCACCAGATGGTGAAGAGCTCTTACATAACAGTAGAAGCAGCGATAAAACATAATCACACCAGGCTGTAATCCAAGACTGGCGACCCTGTACCCTGCTCAACAGAATCACAGCCAGTCCTGTTACTGTAAGAGACATTAGAAGAGTACATGCCTGTGGTTCACCAATGGACCGTCATTATGGAGCTCAACTATTGAAATTAATGAAATAAATACTAATTATTTCAATATCTAATCATATTAATTAAATTTCCCCATGTATTTTGCCAAGCAATAGCCAAATGGGTCTAATCTTCAAACTGTTAGTCATCTTTAATTTTTTTTCTGTCCACCAGGCAGAGCTCATGAGTGGCTTCATTGAGTTCTGTGTGGAGCTGAAGTCGTCGGAGGGCGGAGCCGCAGCTGAAGCTGATGGCGAGGTCGGTCTGTCTCAGCAGCCTGCTGGACAAGATGGCAGCAACGAGAAAGGACGTGGAGGACAGCGCGGGAAACTGCGCAGGCAAAGCAGTGTTGTGTGCAGTCGGGTCCATTCGCTCAACACCATTAGCTACGTGGACAATGGTGAGTGCGGTAGAATTAACGGGTTTAAAGAAATCTCCCAATCAGAATTATTTTTCAGTCACTGTATTTTCAAATACTAATAGGTGATGCTAATCTGGATGATAAGAGTTGATAGAGATGATATGTGCTATTTTAATACTTTTTTCACTTGTCGTTGTCTCTCAGGGAAAGAAATTAAGCGTTTGAAGCCGAAAAGAGCGGCTTCCTTCTTTACCCGGCAGGCACCTGCACCCACATACTCTGCTGTGCAGGTGGTGGAGAGTTTGGAGCAGGGCTAACCTCGGGGATCGGCTCTGCCTCAGGCTTCTCAAAGACCAAACCTGAACATTTTACATTGAGATTTAAGGAAAAGACTTGATAACGAGTTTGAGGGTTTAACTCATAATGAAAATGCAATGGACCAAGAGAGGGATCTAAGTGTGAATGACAATATTTATCCGTCAAAGTTGTGTATATTAAGAGAATACGGTAATGTGAAAAACAAAATGATCTATTAAGCGATTATGCTTCCAAGGTTAAACAGAAGTGGCTTTTCATTAGATGGCCCAAGATGAACCTGATGAACATGGGGGAAAAAATATCATTTTAGGAGCGCCATGTTGTGGCTGTGGCCTTTTATCACTGTTCTCCTTCAAGCAAACTTATACTAAAGACTGGAACAAGTCTGAGACAAGTCTTCATATTTTAGAGAAATCCTCAGACACTGGCTCCAATCGAGGACTTTATGAAATCTTAAGATGTGTGCAGCCCTCAGTCGAAACCAGTTTTGAAAGTTTTGTAGCGTTTTCCAGCCCTTTGAAGCAGTGCTTAATCCTATTTTTCTAAAACGTTGAGCCTAATCTGAGTGTAAAATTAATTCATTAACAAACATCACTATATAGCCACAAATAACAAATACTATTAAACGCTTTTTACTTTTCCTCAAACTGCAAGTGTTACCAAAAAACCTGATGCTACGTAATTACTACAGTCAGCATGACAAACACGTTTTCAGGGGACAATCTGAGGGTGTGTTCACACTATTCTGCTTTTTTTAAACTGCCAGCGCCTTTTTTTCATGAAAGTCAATGGGAAACTTTGGAAACTTACTGTGCCTGATTTCATTTTTGGTAGAGTTGAGTGCTTTCTAAAAGTTCAATGTTTTTGAGAAGCATGCGTGAAGTCAGCTTTTTTGTGAGCCGACTAATCACAATGAAGAAGAGGCAGGGTTTCATGATATGTTGGCAGCTGACAGGCTACAACAACCAGAATGAAACTGGAGACAGTACTGGTAGAAAGGTTGGCACATTGGCTGTGTTGTGGGAGTTTGTGGTAAGTCGGCCTATTTGAGAATTTGACATAAGTACTGTTTGCTGATAGCGGCTGCTGGTCGTCATAGAAACAGTGTGGGTTGCACAACCCGCTTTTTCAAATACATTTTATGTTGTTGTTTTTATTATTATTTTTACAAAAAATGGAATAGTGTGAGCTCACCCTAAGCAGGTAAAAAAAACAGGAAAAACAGACTTTTCAACACTTTACAACATCCAGTTGTAGAGGTCAAAATGCAACCAAATATTGACAGTAATAAGCCCTCGCTATGGAGCAAAAATTGTTAATGTGCATTAAGAAAATGTTTTTTAAATCACAATCAAAAACTAATAAAACCATAGGTTTATTATGATGTATTGATTAACTAATACTAAAAATGTAAAAACTCAGTCAAACTGCATGAACCATCTGTGGAAAATTTCAGGTAAACAAATCAGTCAAGACTGAATTGGAAGTGAATGGAAATATGTGGGCTTAATGTGGCCTAACATGGCTTAAAGGGATATGTCACCCATTTGACATTATTTCAAAATAGTTCTCTTGCCTTCAAACTCGCTGGTTCAGCAGTATTGACTAAATGTACCATTTCCATCCTATTTTTCTCCGCTACCAAATGGTTTGCAGTTGTCATCCCTGCAGCAGCGTACAAGCTAGAATATTCAATTCAAAATTTACCTGCCAATTCAGCACCATCAGTACCAGTAACATCCATGGACAGCTCTTCACCTAACAACACAGACACTAAATTGGAGATTATCTTGATTGCTAGTCAGCCTGAACAGAATTATTCTTTGTAAAGATTATGCAATAGAGTACTTCTGTAACTTTAGACATGACAGCGGCTAAAATGAAACAAACTTGTTAAGTAATGTGAACGTTTGGCCTTTATACAACTGCAGCCCACTGAGGAGCCATGAACCACACTGTCGCATTTATGCTGCAGCCATTATGTCTCATTTCTGGTTAGCCTTTTTTCCCTGCAAATACAAGCTCAGTTCAAAACCATCATTAGAAAGAAGTGGGGGAGCACTGTCTTTAACTGTATAGAAATGTACTGTACATATGACACAGAGCAAATGACCAAGGACTTGTCACTATGCTGTTAAAACCTCAGTCTGTATACCAAAGCCTATCTCACATGCTGCAATACGACAACTTAAACACTCCAGAGACAGATTCAGTCTCATGTTTTTACAGTTGATGTTATTGGCACCCCTTGCAATATCAATAATTATTTCTACAAAAACAGGGTAGAATTAAAAATAAAAACCTTTGTTTATCCATAGCTTTATTATTCTGATTCTCAACAATGCAGAATGGAAAATAACTAAGCTAATAGAAAAATGGCTATGGCAATCACTGAACCAAACAAAAACTAACAATTCCAGAGAGCAGCACTAATGTAACCAAAACATTAGTCCCTTGTCTCCCCTATCTATATGTTCACACTGGCTGTGGCTTCATATGGATTGGTATCTTTAGCCAGCAAGATAAAGAATATCTGGACTTGCAAATAACAAGCATATCTTATACTTCTTGAATGATCATATTTTCTTACTCATTCTTTGTAAGTCATTTTTCTAGTTTGTAATTGCCCGAAACCTGAAACCTGAAAGCTGCCTGTGAATTCAAATTCCAGGGTCAGCAAATCTCAAACTTGATGGAGTTAGGTCAACGTTTTGCATGCTGCAAAATTTAAATGTGCAAAAGTGAAATATCACTTTGTACCACAGAACATCAGAACAGTGATTTAAATTAAAAACTACCTTATATTTTGAAGAAATATTGAATTATCAGCAAAATTGCAAGGCGTGTCAATAACACAGTCCAGATCTGTATTTGTTATGGAAACAGTGGCATGCCCCCACCTTTACGTGGCAGGATCCTCCAGATGCCTCTCAGAACTTCACCCCGATCTTAGTAGAAGCAGTTCCAGTATATCTTTTCTCTACATTTAACAAGGGAACTCTGTTTATCTCACTAATATACACACAAAACTATACAACTTTATAGTACTGCCTTCCACTTGAACTTGATGTGCTCATTTGAGATGTGGTGATGCCAGAGGAATCAAAGTTAACATGTATCCTTTCTGATTCCCTGCGTATGCAAACTGCTGAATGTTTTTACATCTATGTCCTTTCACTTATATGTCAGTTATGTAACTTAACTGATGCAAAAGCAACAGTCTGATTCGTTGTTGCTAAGTTACACTATGCATGTTACATTGTAGAATAGCCATTCCGACAAACCACACATCATGTGATATGATACTGCACTATTAATACTAATACACTGTATATAATTGTTTTACATCTGCTGATTCTTTGTATTGTTTGTTAGCTTTCATAAGAGAATATTTTTACTTTCACTTTCATATATTTGTTAGTGTTCTTACACGAAAATGAAGAAATAGGTCATTTTAAGTATTGTTTTCTCAAGCAGTCACTTTACCGAAACATAAAGTGCCTTTTTTATTTGTACTAAGTTGGCTTCTGAGGGAATGTTTTGGTACTTGGAAACCAGGACTGGGCTTCTTTGGTGGTGCTAGGGTCTGAAATATCTGCATAGGGTGCTGTAACCTGTGTCTCGCATTTTCAACTAAATGATGCATTTCATCTTCCCTAGCTGATGTGAGTTTGTTAACAAGGCCTGTACGACTCCCTGGACAACTACACTGGTCAGGCTGCTGTTCAATAATGTAATCTGGTTCCTATCAATGCAGTGGACAGTCAGCTGTGCTTTCATCAAAATGTATCTGACATACAGTATGGTCTCATCTCTTAGTCTCTCGTCTGTTTAAAAGTGCAGTTACTACCTGAGACAAAGGTAACTTTAGATAGGAGACTTTAGATTTTCACGTCCTACAGCTCAAAATGTGCTGTAGTCAAATTCCATATTCACTGACATTTTACCTGTTGTGTGACTGCTAATTAATTAATTTTACAAAGCACTCAAACACCAACAAATTAATCATTGAAGTGGAAGGATGTGCTTTGATGTATGGGAAACAGTTTGCTAATACTTCTGTATAGATATTGACCAGTTTTGTCATGAGGTATGCCCACTTGCAGTTAACTGTGTGCTGCATTGATGTGAGTTAGAGTCGACCAATGTAGGCCTGATGGGGAGGGAGAGTCTGGTTGTGTTAAAAGCTAGTTGAGAAAAGTTTGACTTCTCCATATGGAATTTTATGTAAAATTATATTACAGAGTACACTGAAATAAACAGAAGGATTCCATTTCCACCTAAAAACTATCTTCCTTTGACTGTAATTACTTGTGTTGCTGTTGATTGTTTTTTTTACAATGTTTCTTTACAACAAACATTATAGCTTATACTTCATAAGCTTATGTATTTAAAAACAACTGATACAGTACATGAAGTTAATTGTTCATGAGAGACTATTTTGTATTCGTCAACACAGGAAAATGAATGGATTATGGATGGATTATCTTTGTTGGCACTTTCCTTCCCTATATAAACTCAAGATTTATTGATTGATTCCTTCTTGGATGGATGTGCAAGTGCCATAGCCTTAGCTAATGATTTAAAAACTTTCTTTTCTGCAACTCTTAAATTTGCCATGTTTTCAGTTAATTAAGTTGGTTGGATACTGAAAACTACATTTATAGAATGGAAGCAACAGCTATTGGGGAGGATACTCACTTCTCAAAATCTGTGTGATTCTTACCAACTGTATTTGGTCATCTGTTTTGAGAAAGCATTCTAGTTGTTAAATTAAATAGTACACTGCTCATGTTGCAGCAAAATAAGAGCTTTTCCTGAGTTCAGGCAAGCATCCAGTTGTCCACCTCTGTTGGAGATCTGGTTGGGATTATACTGATATACCTACATATGATATACTGTCTTGTTTTTTTTTTTTTTTTTTGTTTTTTTTCTTTTGTAAATCGTTTTATATGCACCTCTAAACTCAGCTCAGTGATTTTTGACTTTACCAAGCCCCATGCAAGGAGCAATTTTTATTTAGTATTTAAAATGGGCCCATTTTCAAATATAGCTAAAAGAAATTATAGAATATTATTCCATTGTTTTTATTTACAACACAATATACAAACTTTTGCAGCCTATACAGATTTTTGTTATGCAGTATGTGTGAATCTTTGAAAAATAAAATGAACATCGTTTTCTCTGAGGATTAGACCTATTAATTGCCCTTTACTTTTTTCTCATTGTTACATCATTTTCTGGCTTTAAATGTATTTTTCCCTTTCATGGTTAGTTTTTGGCCGAGTACAGATAGGCTAGTGCAATTCATGCAAGTGTTTCTATTGATTTTTTGAATCAAAACTGCTCCTCTTGGTTAAATCATTGGGTAAACTGGCATATTTTGAATGTTGACAAAATCCAATCAAATCAATTCACATGTTCGATTTTTATTAATATAAATACATTTTGTAACAAATGACATTTATATATTCAGTTTACATAGATCACATACTTGGACATGCGCAGTAGTGCACTTCCGAACTGCCCAAACAGCGCAGCCAGTTGTCAACACTCTTGACCAATCAGCGTCTCTGAAATGTGAACCACTGCTTGCAGTGCGGAAGCAAACCCGGAAACAGTGTAACCTTCTGACAACAGCCCAACAGCCAGTATAATCATACTTAGTCACTGATGTTGCAGGAAAAAATGACAACGTTTTCAAATTTAGTATCCTGAAAAAGCTTTGTGAATCAGAGCGGCAGGCAGGCTGCTGCACGGATATCAAGCAGTTAGGAGCAGGTCAGAGTCAGCTCAGGTAGTAAGTGTCTCCAGACAGCTGGACGTTTTGACACCAATTCATTCCTGTTTCCGTCATCTTTCTTTGTCAACGTCTTATTTCTATCGTTATTAGCTAGCTAGCTAGCGTTGAGGATGGACCGGGAGGCTGAAGCCGTAGACCCAGCAGACCCCAGCAGGAAGCGGAGGGTGCACGGGATGCTGAAGCTCTACTACGGGCTGAACGAGGAAGGAAAGGCCGCGGACCAGCCGGAGTCCCTGGATCCCTGCGACATCAACGGGCCGCACTTCGACCCGGAGGTCTACCTCAACAAGGTAAAGGTTTCTTGGACTAGTTTCATGTAAAGACTTAGAAGTTCTCAATTTCTACGATCATCAAACTCAGATAATGGCCTGTTGACTCAGTATTGTTACAAAAGCTCCTTGCTGTCAGTGTTAACGTCACCTGGGACTAAACAGTCAATGTTATCCTAACTTTACTGTGTGTGATAAAACCAGCTGACAAATAAAAACATAAGACGGAAAGAATTTAAAGGAGGGCAACTAGCTTTATTGCAAGGATGCCATTGAGTCACAGTTGTCAGCTGACTCATCATTTGATTGTTTTGTTGTCCATCACTGCACACAAACACACAAATCCCCTCAACACCTTATGCTGTATTGGTATGATTACTAGGGGATAATATTGATGAGAATATATGTGAATGAAGGGATATGAGTGTGTTTTGAATCCTTAGCATTTTTCATCTAAATATCACCACCATGGTGCAGCAGTAAGGTTCTCCCTCAGTGTGCCAGGCAATGTATTGAGGACAGGTGGGGATACTGTTATGATTAAGCATGCAGTTTCTAGGAATGAAAACCAAAACAAAGCCAACATGTAATGCATTTTTTATTGCCAAACAATATGCATAAATTAACCAGTGGCCATTCAATTTACATTGCAACTTAAGGTAATGCCAAAGAATTAAATGGATTGTAAATATTAACCACATTATACAACAAATCACCAGTAAACATAACTTCTGATTTTATAAGCATTAAATTAAATTCAACAAACTTCCTGAGCTTTGTGGGAAAACAGTATTTGCTGGAGAATGGTGGGGAGTGAGTGAGTATATCCATGAACTGGCAGCAAGTGCATTGATTTACTTGGCTGATACTGAAGGACTATGGGTGTTGAACTCATTCACTAAACTCACTCCTCAATCAACAGTTACAATGTACTGTTTTCAGTTTTAACCCTGTGTGTGTTGATTGTGACTGCAGCTTAGGAGAGAATGCTCTCTTGGAGAGTTGATGGACCAGGAGAGCTGCATGGTGAAGCAGATCCGCTCCCTGGACAGCGATATGCAGACACTGGTGTATGAAAACTACAACAAGTTCATATCCGCTACAGGTGAGATGACTATTAAATTACTGTTAAAAAAAGTTTTGTTGAACTGCACACACTTTGATTGTTAAATCACACTTCTATTTCCTCTTAGACACCATAAGAAAGATGAAGAACGATTTCAAAAAGATGGAAGATGAAATGGATTGTCTTTCTGCCAACATGGCCGCTATCACAGAGTTCAGTGCCTGCATCAGTGGCACTCTTCAAGACCAGCACACACAGATTACCAAACTCTCAGGTGAGACCTAAAACTGGGACTTTCTGTTTTCAGACTTGTTTGGTCAATTGTGGGCCACTTCATAATGTCCAAGTGTCTGTTTTCCAACTTCTTCATGTGGTCGCCTGTCACCCCAGGGGTCCACACTCTCCTACGGAAGCTGCAGTTTCTGTTTGAGCTGCCTGCTAGACTAAACAAGTGTCTGGAGCTGCAGGCGTACGCTCAGGCAGTGAGCTCGCACCGCCGCGCCCGCTGTGTGCTGCAGCAGTACAGTCACTTGCCCTCCTTCAAGGGAATTCAGGATGACTGTCACGCCATCATGGACAAGCTGGCACAGGAGCTGCGACAGAAGTTCAGGTGGGAATTTGCCAACCTATATTCAGATCAGGGATGTCTGAGCGAGGGAACATCAAACGAGTAAAGCATGGTTCAGTGTTGGAGAGAAATGTGACTTAGAAGAGCTGCAGCAAGATTTTATGAACCGTGACTATTGATCAAATCAGAGTTGACAATTTTGTTCTTTCAGACTATTTGCCCTTTTTCTGCTTCTTTATGTCAGACAAATGTTTGGATAATGCTTTTACTGAAATATGGGTGGAAAACACTTTTGTTTAGGTCGCAAATTTGCTATATTATAACATTTATGCTTAACTAATAGTGTTTTTTTTTAGTTAACATTTGTGATAGTTAATTAAGATTAAATGTGCATCCTTAATTCAGATGTTTTGTCCTTGATGGGTGCAACAGCCTTTTTGCACTTTGAATTTCAAAATGTTGGAAGAGCATCATTTATGACTAATTATTGCCATTTCATAAATAGCATACTGTAATCCTGTAAATCAGTTATCTCTACCTGTTCTTTCATGCTCGTAGGGATGGTGGATCAAGCGCCAAGGATCTGTCAGAGTGTGTGGAGCTGCTGCTACAGCTGGATGAACCAGCGGAGGAGCTCTGCGATAAATTCCTGAGCCATGCGCGATCTCGACTGGAGACGGATCTCCAGGGCCTGGAAGCAGAGATAAGGCCGTACCCATCAGCCCCGGCAGAGAGTGATGCCTCCGGCCCTTCTGCCCGCAGGCCGTCGTCTGCCGCGGTCGCTGGATCCCCCACAGATAACTCCCCTAAAACCAGCGCTCTGCCCTCTCCCAGCTCCAAGACTGACATCCTGGAATTCATTGACAGGGGCTGCAATGAATTTGTCAGCAGCTTATGCTTGGTAATTACTTCTTATCAAGAACTGTTTATCAATCACGCTCAGAAGGGAGAGCTGGCATCCAAAAATATCCCTCAGATGGCAAACGGCAAGCTGCACATCTTTGTGGATGATCTGGCTGCTCGGTATTTCTCGCTTGTGGAGCGGAGGATACAAGAGGAGAAAGGCGTCGGGGATAACTCGCTGCTGGTCCGGGCGCTCGACCGCTTCCACCGCCGGCTTCAGGCCGTGGCCAAACTGCTGCCAGGCTCTGCCGTGCCCAACCAGGGGACGGAGATTGTAGTCCGCGCGGCGACGGAGCGGGTCAAGCAGTACCTGTCCGCTCTGCAGAGCTTCTACATGGACAGCCTGACGGACGTGAGGCAGGCGCTGGCCGCCCCTCGGCTCACTGTGGCCGGTGCTTCGGTGGCTGCAGGTGGCGGTCTGCTGGGGGGGCCGGCCTCTGGAAGGGACGCTCCCACCAGCCTGCCGGAGCTGCTCTCTTCCCTGTCGGCCTCTATTCTCAATCAGATCAAGTCAGTGTTGGCGTCAGTGCATCTCTTCACCGCTAAGGACATTACTTTCTCCAACAAGCCTTACTTCAAGGTGAATAGTTACGCATTTGTTGTTATAGGAATAGTCCCCCCCCCCCCCCCCCCCCCAAAAAAAAAAAAAAGAAAAGTCAGTCATTATCACCCCCATGTCAGTTGAAACTCCATTGAAGTTCGTAGGACCACCAAACACACAGAGTTAGCCCCCGAAGTTCAATCTCAGCCTTCTCCCAAACTATTGAAGTTAACAGGGCCATCTTTTTACAGGTTCAAAAGCTGGATATATAAAGTAATATAAATGAAGTCTAATATTTACCTCATTATCTGCTTTGTCAGTCGCACCCTACAATAACAAGCACTGTTCCACCAGAGCACTGTAGTGTGTGATCAGAACATTATCAACGAGGAAAATATAGGAGATAATGAGGCAAATATTACACTGCACAAGCTGTTTGGAGAGATTTGATTGACATTTTATATATTTTGGAGCTGTAAAAAGATGACCCCATTAACTTCAATAGGCTCAGATTATAACTATGGGGGCTAACTTGTGTGTTTGGTGGTCTTGACATGGGGGTAGATAATGACTGAATTTTCATTTTGGGTGGAACTATTTTAATATGTCTAATCTTACATTTTGTAATTGCATAATGAGAGTGACAGCCTGTGTTTTTGTATCCGTCTTCTCCTCTTAGGGCGAATTTTGCAGCCAGGGTGTCCGTGAGAGTCTGGTGGTCAGCTTTATAAAGTTTGTGTGCCAGTCCTCTCGGCAATTTTGTGAGACTGCCGGAGACAAGGGAGGCTCAACTCCTCCAGCCCTTCTGTTGCTGCTGTCTCGGCTCTGCCTGGACTACGAAACCTCCACCATCTCCTACATACTCACTCTCACAGATGAACAGTTCCTGGTGCAGGTAAATGTCTTGTCGATTTCTTACGATAAAATGCAGCACCATGCATAAAAGAGCTCACTACAATGTTAAAACATGGTATTTAACATCAGACTGATACTTGACATTAGCATTTTAGTGTACATTTTACACTAATCCGGAGAACCTGTATGGGTTCTTCTATATATAACTAATGCATTACAAGGAGGGACATGCTCTGTCAAACAGAAGCTGGTTTGACTATCCATTTATGTGATGATAATTACAAATTTTCATTGTGCTGCATGAAACATTTGATGGTCATGTGAGTGCATTTTATGTGACATTTTTATTCATTTTAAAGAGCAAGCTCATGTTACTTAAAATGGTATGGTAAATGGATTATGCACGATGAGGTCAGTTAGAGAGATTTTCTATCATTTAGATTAGGCCATTCTTACCATTAAAGAATCACATTCACGTCAGTGGATGATTTGAAGATAAGTTGCATAGATGTGGTGTCATGAGACATTTATACAGAGTTAAAATATTTTATTGCAGCAAAGCTCTAGATCAGGGAAGCAACACTTTTCTGTACCCTTGGTAAAAATTATTTGATTCATTCTTTGCCAGTTTAAGTAAACCAAACCATTATTGATGTAAACTACAAATGTTAAATATACTTGTTGTGCCTATGTCATTTCGTAAACGGCTTTAAAAAGCAGCAACATTTACTGCAATAGACACCTTTTGTTTTTTATGTATGTTAACACCTAAAGTAATATATTGCACTGCCTAACTCTCATCAACATAAGCACAGTAATCTGAATTGTTGGATGCATTTTCATTATAAAGGATTCCCTAACCTAACCATAAAATCAGGTTCCAAGTCTTCACAACGGCGTGACAATAAAAATACAGCCTTCTTTCCTTTTGCTCTGTTGCAGCACCACAGTCCTGTAACAGCAGTCACAGCTTTATGTGCAGAAGCCAGGGAAGCAGCACAGAAACTACTGAACCATTATGTCAAGGTCGGTTTTCACCCACAGCATTCACTGAACCCCTTTTTACTTACTGAGGAATAACAGAGCTAACAATGCAAGAACATACTTCTACAAATGACTTTTTCCTCACTTTTTCATATTGTATTTCATGTCCTACTTGCGATGGTTTTGTTTGGCAGGTTCAGGGCCTGATCATCTCCCAGATGCTGAGGAAGAGTGTAGAAACACGAGACTGGGTCAACACCATTGAGCCTCGAAATGTCCGTGCTGTGATGAAGAGGGTGGTGGAGGACACTACCTCCATTGACGTGCAGGTGACACTTCCTTTGCATAATTGATCACAGTGGTGTCGTCTCCATCGTGTGAAGTACAGCTGTGTATATTTAAGCCATTGAAGCCTGATTGAATGGATCCTTTTATTAACACCCTTCTGCTCTCCCACAGGTGGGTCTTTTATATGAGGAAGGTGTGAGGAAAGCACACAGCAGTGACTCCAGCAAAAGGACTTTCTCTGTCTACAGCAGCTCGAGGCAGCAAGCCCGCTATGCCGCCAGCTACACTCCAAGGTACTGCAGCTGCAAACAACTTCTTGCATACAAAGACTCATCATGCTGAGATGAGGCGGTGTCCTCTAGGAGTTTTAGATGCGTTTCACTTGAGTTCTCATAGCAGAGTCTGAGTCATAGAGTCTGGCTTAAATTAAAACAAAATACTGAATTTGGTGATTTTCTAACTCTTTTCATTTCTCTACTGTATTTAAGTCGAGGGCACATTGCCACATAGTCATAAGGGCCCTTTCAAATAGAAATATCATGTCATCAAACTCCGTCAAAGCCGAAAACCACCACTGCACACTCTTCACACGTTGTCATCAGGAGACACACTGTGGAGCCGTTCCACTGGCAGTGCATCTGCACAGAGTGTGTACCGAGGGTAATTTTACTGGGATATGAACACATTTTCTGCCGCTTCATTGCACTATATTGAACTGAAATTTACTAGGATGTTGAAGCTCCAACATCCTATGAGTCCACAAAGTCAGTCTCCAAGTCGGTGTAAATGGAATTGCTCCAGGCTTTGTTTCTTGATAATAACACATTAGAATATTTGCTCTTTGGTTTCTAGCTTGGGAGAGTTTTGACTTCAGTGATTTGCTCTGTGAAGCGCTGACACCGTCTCTTTCGTCTGCCCGCAGCGCTCCCATGGATACTAATCTACTGAGCAACATACACAAGCTCTTCTCTGAGAGGATCGACATCTTCAGCTCAGTGGAATTCAACAAGGTGAGTGCAGATATTCATTAAGCTGTAAAACCTTCAGCACAGCCTTCAGCTATACACAAAAACGTCCCGCTCACGCACCCCTCCCGCTCTCCCAGGTCTCTGTGATGACAGGAATCATCAAAATCAGTTTGAAGACCTTCCTGGAGTGCGTTCGACTGCGCACCTTCGGCCGCTACGGCCTGCAGCAGATCCAGGTGGACTGCCACTACCTGCAGATGTACCTGTGGCGCTTCGTCTCCGATGAGAACCTTGTACATTTCCTGCTGGACGAGATAGTGGGAAGCACCGCCCACCGCTGTTTGGACCCTGCCCCGATGGAGCAGAGCGTGATCGAAGTCATCTGTGAGCGAGGATAAGCCTGGGACCAGAAGCAAAGCCTCAAAACACCACAACAAAAATAACTGTGATTATGTAATGGTTCATCAAAAACCCAAACTGTATATCACAATTTAGACACCCACTCTGTGAGGTCCACATGGTTACAGAATGACTGTTTTAATGTTGTTTTGTTCAGCCAGACCTATGAAATAGCTTTGTTTGGGAGAGAGCAGGGAGCAGCATCATAACCCACCTTTTACCTCTCTGCTGGGTCTCATTGATATTGTGAAGGCTTCTGGTGTGATCACATGCTCATAAACATTCATCAATGGGGGGGTGGATCTCAAGATGTATGTGACAAGTAGGCAAAAGCCCAAATATCATGAGCTTCAGTGAAAAACTAAACACTCTGCATGAAAGGTAAACGCTCTTTGGTTTAAAGGGGGATCCCACTAGATTTAGGAATTCACACCTTGTTCTTGTGGTGTAGGGACAGTTCAGTAAGTATTGTGTGAACATTAATAACTCCCAACGCTAGAGAGAATAAAAACAAAACCTGGCTGTTAAGCTATTTATTGACAATGAATCCAATTGACCTATTATACAATGTTTGCTTTAACTGGTAACATCATTTAAGTCAGTTTTGTAACGTAATTGACAATTTTTACAAACCAGAAAATATACTCTTCCCTTCAGAAATCATTGCGGATACTCTCACTGTCATTCAGAGCAGTTTATTCTCTAGAAGGCAGCGGTGTGTCAGAGGAGAAACTCTCATTTGTTTCTCGCCGAGGTAAAAAGAAGTGAATGTTCTCTAATACAAGCTGACATAAGCAAACATATTCCAAACCTGAAAAGCCTCAGCCTCAGAGTTTGAATATGAGTTTGAGAATATGAACGGTTAGTGGGTTTGTATGCTGTTGAAGACTATTGTACGGTGCTGTGTAAATCTTATGTGTAAATAAAGCCTTTTGGGGATCTTATGGTGAATGACTAATTTAATTTGCCATGTGAATGTCATCTGATAATGTAATCCAAGTCTAACACTTAATAATTGCTGCAGCAGACTTGTCTCTTGCCTTTGAATTAGATTATTCTCTTCTGTGTATTTCTACACAAGTATAAGTTTAGGGTTAGATCTAAATGTATGATCTGTCTACAATAAAGTATATGGATGCAAGATTCAAACTGCTTCCCTGCATTCTTTCCTTTTAACTCAAAGATATTTAGAAACACCAGTGATAATTGCACATCTTGTATGCAGTAAGTAAATCTCGGTGCTGGTAGACAAACTTTGGATGCCATGTTTCTCAAACCTGTGTGATTAAAAATAAAGTACTTGGAGAAAAATATCCCAATATTTCACAAGCATTTCCTAGCTGATAGTACTGTCAAGCTTACTCGCCACCTTACGTGCAGAGTTGATTGGCTAAAGCCTCTCCTCTCCACCCTCTTCTGATGACCATGGAGGAATTTGATTGGCTGAGAGACAATTCGTGCTGAAACGTGTGTTTGGGGGCGTGTCCACCTGCAGGCTGGCTGCACACGAGTTCCATCAGTGCACAACTGCACACTCCCGTCTACACCTCCATGCTTTACACCGGTAAGACACTATAATTGCTGTATTAAAACCCAAACAGCATCTACTATTTCTACACACACTATCTCTCTACAAAGCCTTCATCTCTGTAGAGGCTCCGTCATGTGTTTTTTTGTTGAGATCATTTCAGTATCGTCAAGAAGTGATGACACAATACTTGACGGCCTTTTCTCTCACGTCTCATAATAGAAATGTCAGTCTACATGGACACAGTATACTAGATATATAGTATGCTAGTTAAAATGACCAGCTATGCATCGGTGATGATCAGCAATCGCAGTAGTAATACAGGCAGGCTACCCATCAACGAAGTATGCGTAATAACAGCTATTAAAGCTCTCTTGGGTGTCATGCTGCCTTCAGGTGCTCCTCGTAAACCCTGTTTCCTTGTTCGGAAGGTATTAATATGACTTGTCGCTCGTTCAGGTGCTTCTGGCTGGAAATAATGTTAAAATGGGCCCGGAAGCAAAAGTAGGGTTTTTGTGGCTGTTATTGTGTCTTTGTCTTTATCAAGCGGCACAGATGGTGCTACAGCAGCAGAATGAACTGGTAAAGATGTGCATCAGGCATATAATTGATGTTTTAATTAACTTATTATAAACAAGATGTGTGATAACTAAAAAAAGAGTGAAAATATAAACATACAACAATACTAAATATGTACATAGAATGTGAAATAATTACATATTCAAATACATCAGTTAAACCATCAGTAATTGACATTAAGACACATCTCGGCTACTCAGGTATAATAGAAAATTTCTAGAAGGTACCTGAAGGCAGCATAATTATGGTTCTCAACAATAGTTATCACAGTACTGTGATAACTGTTGTAGAGAACCATAATTTCTAGAAGGTACCTGAAGGCAGCATAATTATGGTTCTCCATAATTATGCTGCCTTCAGGTACCTTCTAGAAATTTTCTATTATACCTGAAGGCAGCATAATTATGGTTCTCTACAACAGTTATCACAGTACACCTACTGTCTGAAAAGGTTTCATCAGACACAGGCGGTATATATATGAGAATAAATCTGTCTCTGTTAACCACAGTTATATTAAAGAACATCCTCATCTGTCAAAGCTATCATTTCGCCTCTTTGAGTTCAAAACTCAGTGAGAAATGTATTTATCTCTCTATATGTAATAAGGCTAATAGTGTGCATTGAATGTTCTTTTATTGAGTTTTATTGAATGCAGGCTGTTAAAGATGAAGATTGGGCATTGACATGCTTATAAGATTTTGAAGGTTCAATTGCACTAAAATGTATTGTTGATTATACTGAAATTGTAGTATTATCTCATAGTATTATCTAGTATAGGCCCACGACTGTGCTAGCAACGTTCATCTTGAAATAATATTTTGTATCCCTATTATTCTTGTAATAGCCTGGTAATTAGTATTATTGACTGAATATTGCTTTTCATTTGTTCCTCATTTGTCTTTATTATTTGGGCTTTTTTTAATTGTTTGAAATATATTTGCCCTAACATTTTCACAGGAGACCGATGATGAGGCCGAACAGTCACTCGATCAAACGCAGATCCTCACACAGCACAGAGAGGGAGTTTGGAGGGACGCTGGGTGAGTCACTGCAGGATGCTTCAGTCTGGCAGCTTGTTCTGTTGGCTCCATGTTTCTGCCACCTTCACTTTGAGAAATGTCTTCTGCAAATAAGATGTTTCCCTCCATAAAACCATGAACAGATGCCCAACATTATATAGATCCACTAGCAGCATAATTTGCTGCAGCGGACCACAAAAATCATCTCTGCAAAACTTTCAATTTCATTCTATTCATGCAACAGCTGTGACTCTTTCATACCTCTTCCTCATCTGCAAATGTTGAGTTAATTCCAAAAAGAAAGAACAAATAATTATATTTTTATTATCCTGTGTTCTCTACAGGTAAAAGCTACTTTCTTAATATGACAACAAAAACCATATGAGTATGTACAATGAATTCCTTGAGTTAGCGGTAAGATAAAACGAGATATATTGTTTGTTAAACTTGCTTAAAATGTGTTTTTGTCTTCGGCATCCTCTTTGGCAGAGGATAAAAACAGCTACCACAATAAACATAAAAAGAAGATAAAAGCTGTCACAACAATAGACACAACAACAAATATCATGGCAGAAAATTCACGGACATGGGTTTACCTATTTTAGCTCTTACTGAAAATTACCACAACAAGCCGAGTCAAATTTGTTTGTATCATTTTAATCACTTTTAACAAACAAGTTTGTCACAAAGTGCTTTACAGAGAAACAAAGAACATAAATACAGATAAAAACAAGAGAACAAACATCACAGATTTCAAAATGAGGCCAAGGTTTGTGTGTGTGTGTGTGTGTGTGTGTGTGTGTCTGCCTTCCCTCAGATGACTATCAAAGCCAATTTGCTTCCCCATTGTGCTTGAAACGAAATCGTGTTTTGAGTCAAGTTAAAAAATGAAGCTCTCCACAGATGAATGAAGATATGACAATATCGAAGTGAGCCATGAGTTTGGGATATTGTTACACCCTTATTGACAAGTAATGCAACTATTTTGCTACTATTCCATTATTTGAAATGGTTTAATTATTCACCTGCTAACATAAACGTGGAGTGTTAATCTGCCACATCAGATAGTGTCACTGGTCCTTCAAATGTGTTGCATTCAAAAGCAAAGCATCCACTAAGACACTGCTTGACCCCTCCTTTTAATAGTTTTAATGCCCCTAGCTACTGTTCATTTATATAAAGGACCTTCAACCAGGTTGCATGAACACAACCCCAATAATCTACATTCTGTACTCTCAATTTCACGCACACAGTATGATTTCTGGGATTAGATGTTGTCTGACTTTCACTATTTTTACATTTAACTTGTTTTTTTTCTTCCATATTCCTCTCTCAGGTGCTACATGCATTCCTATCTTTCTTCCCCTGACGGTGCTGTACCTGATCAGTGTGAGTCGATCGCCTGAGGCCAGTGTGCTTCGGTGGCCGCCTCTCTTACCCTCCACCAGTCACCTGTGGGACCCGCTGGCCCCGCTGCTTCTGCTGGGATGGATAGCTCTGCACACCTTCCTCTATCTGCTGCCGCTCGGAAAGGTACGAGAAGCTCATCTTGAATTAGAACCAGCTGTGTGGAAGAACACGTCACTCAAATACATCTGAGAAGTAGAAATGGTTGCCTCTGGGAACATTTGTTTGGGCATATGTTGCCTTCGATATTATTGCCAACCACTGCAGCATCTTTGAGCTAAATGGTGTGTGAAAGTAAATACCCATATAAGCATGGATTTGTGATGACATGATGATATATGGATTCTAAACAGCCAAGCTATACATAAGTTTACACACAATTTTGATTAGCGTTTTCAAGTAAAATATCCACCTGCTGCACATCTTCATTGTCTGAGCCTGTAATTGTGTTCCAGCTGTTGCTCTATTATAGTTAGAAAGATGACATATACTGATGTGTTCAATTGTGTGAAATTGATGTATTTTCCTGCAGGTGTCGGAGGGATTAGTGCTGAGGGATGGGACACGCCTCAAGTATCCCATAAATGGTATGGTGGGGTTTGGGGGGATGATGTGCTTTTATGGTAGTGATTTGTAATAACACTTACAGTTACAACATTTAAGTATACTATGTGTTTTTACAACAGATTTAATGTACATGTGTTGAAGGCCCAATCTGAATCTCAGTCATAACTGAAGCATGGTGTCCTTCACCAAAACACTGTTGCCCCACGACTGGCTTTGTTTGCATTATGATCAGAGGAAGCACTCTGAAAAGTCTTGTCTTGATTGTCTGATAGTGTCAATATAGTATACTAGTGTAATAGAGTACCAATATGTAACAGCTAAACAGAGTTTTACAAAACACCTTTTTTTATGTTTTAAGAAATTTCCAAAAGGTGTATTTTCCATTTACAAGTAAAAAAAAAAACCCACCCAAATCTACATGGCCAAACAGATTTTCATGTTTCTTTTATCTTAACTTTCCTTGTCTCTGCTGGATCTGTCCTTGAACAAAGGTTCACCACGTTACACAATCTCAAGTTCCACCTCTTCCACCTTTTCCCTTTATTTAGAACAATCTCCGTCAGTTCTCTTACCTCTCTACCCCTTGCCTCAACATTTTGTTGTGTTTGTTTGTCTCCCTCAGGTTTCCATGCCCTGTGCATCAGCGTTGTGTTGCTGATGCTGTTGCTGTGGCTCGGCGCTCCTCTGGGCTATCTGTTTGAACTGCTGCTGCCTCTTGCAGTATGTGCAATCGGAGTGTCATTCCTTCTCTCCTTCTACCTCTACATACGCTCCTTTTGGGCGGCTCACCATGCTCTCGCTTTGGGGGGCAACACAGGTGAGAGTGGAGGTTGATCATTAAAGGGAACCCCTAAAACACTTAAAACACTGTTAAAAATCAGCAAGGCCCATTTTGTTTGGTGGTGTATTTTTCTTATTCCTGCAGATAGCTTGGGATATTTCCAGCACAGCTACAATGGATTTTGATAGCAGAAACATTTTTCACTATCTAATGGCCCTGCTACACTGCAGCCATCAGGCGTCAATCATTGTGAGTGCTCCCTTTAAAGTCAGTTAACCAATGCTACATTGGCTGCCAGTTTCTCCCCTGACAGCCGGCGCAATAGACAAGAATGCAGAAGACATTTTGCATTTTGGGGGTACTCTCGTTTTTTCTTGACCAGAAAAACTCTCACTCTATTATTCCTGTTGCTTTTGCTCTCTCTCTCTCCCAGCTGAGTGCAAGTTCACACCCCTTTTTTGGGTTTTTGGGTTGTTGAAAGTCATTCTGGGAAATGTAGAAGTAGATGAGGAGAAGTGGGTACACCAAAAAAGTAAATTTCAACACTACATCACAAAATATACTGTATATCACAGATTGATGATATATAACCGTGTAATAGTATCCAAGGGTGGATTTTTCCTTTAAACTACATGGCTATAGATATGAATCTTTGTTTGAAGCTTCATGAAGCTTTTTTTAACTAATTAATGCTGATATTGATATTGACATGACAATTAAATCACCTTTCAAGAGCTGATATTAATATCACTGTTCACTTATGTAACTGGAGACACTGAAAATACACAATTATACAAATCCTCATGTGGATTCAGTATATCTGTTCATCCCTGTGTCCTGTCCAGGAAACCCCCTGTATGACTTCTTCATGGGACGGGAGCTGAACCCACGGATTGGAAACTTTGACCTTAAATATTTCTGTGAGCTGAGACCGGGTCTGATTGGCTGGGTGAGTTAAAACTGAGGAAATAAGATGCAAGAGTGTACTGCAGGGTTGGGGTCAAATCACTTTAAGATCAACCAATTGGAAACCAGGAAGTGGATTTACATTGAAATCCAAACGCTGACAAACATTTTTTCTCTTACAAAGGTTAATTTACCCCATCTTAAATAAAATACTTGAGAAAGTACACTCTGTCATTAACCAGTTACTAGTGGTTTCACGTTACATTTTAAATTGATGAATGAAAATGAGTCGACCCCAACCCTGGTGTACTGTATAAAAAAATACAATAATGTGAAAGCAGAATAAGTGAAACCACATTGATAACGTCTGGATAACTGACACTGTGTAACAAGCTACAAATAACTTTATAACTCTTCCGTCTCTGCTGTCAGCCCTTTAAATTCAATTTACTTCAATTCAATAACCTTTTAATCTGAGAAAACATATTGAGAGCATGGCCGTCATTTCTCATGCACAGGGGAAATAAGGTAATATTATGCAATAAAATGAGGGAATGCATAAACTTAATTTAAAAGCATACCCTCAAAACAGCAAAAAGCACAAAAATTTGACTTTATCAAATCAATAACTTTCAAATTTTCATAACCTGCAGTTCTACATTTTAAGTCTAAAACTATTATATTTGCAGGGTTCATTATAACTGAAAGCAGATTTCTCTAATTCCATGGTGACTTGTGTAATGTACTTAAAACTAAATACTACTGTGATCTTATTCTCTCATTTGTAAGTCTGCCGAATAATTTAAGATACACGCTGTATGCAATAATTAACGGTAATGGTCATTTCTGTTTGAGAGTCTCACAAGACCAACAGGAGGCGATGTTGCTCTCAACAAGTCCCAGTCCGCAGCTTGATACAGTGGTGGAAACTATTCTCTCTAATGGCCTGACACAGTAAAATAGATCTGTTGGAAGACAGTGTTGCACATCATCATCTAGCTTCTGTGTCTGAGTTAGTGGACCAAATACAGGAGGAAAAAATAAGACTAGGCGCTCCTAAAATTACCACAAGGCCGTCTGTATTTGCACTGGTCATAATAAAAAGACAACATAGAGACGGCAGAGGGTTTGCTCTGCACACACGTCACACAATTCCTGAGTCATGCTGGAAAATTCAACTCCGTGCTAAAATTTGTTCTCTGTATATATGAAATTATTTATTGAAGATGTCTTACAACTGCAGAAAATGTCCCAAATATTGACATTTTTATGGGTTAGGCGTCCCAAATCCCATATTTAATGGATTTTGCATGAAATCTGGGATATAACTCCAAATAGTGTCCCTTAGATGTAAATCAAGTTCATAGTAATCAGGCGAGCTCAGTCTGAGTTACAAGCCTATTTATAAATTCAATATGAAATATTCAGACTCCACGCCTGAAAGGTTATTATCAGTTCAGATGCCCAGATAATAAGTGTAATATAGGACTGCTACGTTCAAAGCTCTTGTCTTCTGCATAGGGATTTTGATATTATATTATGTTACAGAGTACATTGACGTCAACATGATTTTGATTCCATTTCCACATAAAACAACCCTTCTTTATTGTTTGTTAGTATGTGTGGGCTGCTAAAGATGAAGCTGAGTTTCAAGGTTTGTATTTCAGTGATCATAGTTGTAGGATATCGATGACTTGCAGTGACATCAGCGGCCATGTTGACTCTCACAACAGCGTTCCATTATAACCACAGACGATACAACAAGTGACCCTGAACAAGCACATCAGTAGGAAAGAAAAGATATTTTAAGTCCCTGGAGAACATCGCTGACACACATCTACACAAACTGTAACCTGCTGCATCTTATTCACAACTTCTCTCCCATGAAACCTTAAGAGTATCGATGCATTTCTGTATTTCACTTCAGCGTGGTTGAAATTATTCAAAAGATGTTCCTAATTACCATTCATTTCTAAATTTTTGCTGCTATGCCACTCGCATCTCTCTCTATCAGTGGGCATCTCTTCCCATTTCATCCCGACTATTACAACATATGACAGGCATTTTAAATGGCACTAAAGTGTGTTATTTAATAAATAAAATAGCGATGGCTGATCCATTTTAAGTTTATTCATAGGTCATATTTGTCCGGGGGTGTTCTCCTCCTGGGGGACGGTGTCAGACATTCGGTCTGCTGTTCCAGAGAGGAATATTCCTCACTGCCAGTCTCTGCTTCTCCTCAACGACGCTTCATTTATGAAGCTTACAAATAAATGGCTGATACTGGAGTTCAGGGAGGGATGGGAGAATGCTAAGGACAGGGAATGGCTGGAGCGTGTATAGGGATATCTGTGTGTGTGTGTGTGTGTGTGTGTGTGTGTGTGTGTTATTTGTGTAAATATGTGCATGTATAAGCGTGTAGGTATAACTATGTGCATGCAGCCATATACAATTTGCTGTCTGCTTTTATTTCTGTTCTTTTTTACTTTATTGCTGCTTTTGTTATTCTTCCACCGAGCCTCTAATACTTGTGGATGCCTTTGAAAGTGGAAAGTAAAGTATAATAATATTAATAATAATAATAATACAAACTGACCCAAAAAAAATAAAAGAGCGACGGAAGGCACTTTCTCTCACCAACTGTGAATGTTTCTTTTGGGAGTCAATATGGCGGCGTCAACTTTTACAAACTAATCTTTTCAGAAATCTCTGTTCTGGTAAAGTTCATGCAGTTACTTTTTCATGAAAAATGTTCTTAAAAATGTTCTTAATGGGAAGATGAATGGGGATTTTCTCTGGATTGAATGCTACCAGCAGGGGAGCTAGTTTTCTGTGTCCTTCGCTAAAAGCCTCTGCTGATTATAGCTTTAGTGAATCCCTGCTGCACTGTTTGTTTCATGAATTTGTCCTTAAGAAGGTGTCACAGCTTCAGCAGCTGTGATGAGTTTTGGAAGAGGCATACGTCGCCTGGCTGGAAACAACATGCACAACACGATTTTATCTGCCAGTCATGTTTGGTGGAGGATGTGGGTTTGTTCTTGCACCAGGAGCACAAACTAATTCATTTTGAGATGAGCTTCTCTACCAATGGTTTGGAAGTGCAGGTAAAAGCATTGCTGATGTTTTCTAATTGTAGTGATATTGAACAGTATTGTCTTTGACTTGATTTCTCTCAGGTGGTCGTAAACCTCGGGATGATGATGAAAGAGGTGGAGCTTCGCGACTCCCCGTCCCTCGCCATGATACTGGTCAATAGCTTCCAGCTGCTGTATGTGGCAGACGCTCTGTGGAACGAGGTGAGGGATTAGTTCATTTATTCACTCATTCATTTTCCATACCTGCTTATTCCTATTCAGGGTCACGGGGGGCTGGAGCCTATCCCAGCATGCATTGGGCAGAAGGCAGGGAAACACCCTGGACAGATCGTTTGACACGAAAGACAAACACACTCTCATTCACTATGACTATTTTTCCTTTATTGGAGGAAGCAAGACTTGAAACAATCTTATCCGATCTTAAAAAGCAGTTTTATGATCAAACCTTTTTATAATGGCTGATTTTATAATTTATGATTCTTTTATCTTCCATTCGGTTTTACTTTCTAGCACTTGTGTTTCATATTTTTTTCTTTATCTTTTTTCTTTAACCATTTCTTTATCTTTTTTTTTTGCTTTTTGTATCTACCTTTAATTCATTAAATTGTACTTTGCACTTTACGACTTTTTGCTTTTTCTCATACTGTAATGTAGGGATGGGAGGATATGAGATTTTATCGTTTATCGCGATAAAAACACTCAAGATAATTTTATCTTGGTGAATTTCCATTATCGGGATAATCGTGAATATCGTCACGAGCGTGAATATCCTCATGAGTGACTTGAAAAAGCTGTCTAGCTCGTTAACGTACAGTCCTATTGATTTGATTTTATTTAAAGAACAGACTCACACAATGTTGCTATTTTTTATTTATTTATCCTTTATTTATGCAGGGGGACCTTATAATTTATGATTACCTTATTTAAAATTGTTTGATTGTTTGGTTTTTTGCATTCATTCTGCTGTCCTTGCTGTACCTCTGTCTGTGTGATCTGAAAACAAAACAAGTTATTCATTTACTGTGCATTTACAACACATAACTAATTGAACCATGTGAATGCTTGGATATCAGGTTGATAGGTAGATTATTTTTATTAATGGATTTTTTTCTCTCATTGTGATTGCCTGCTGGGTGTTGGCGAGAGTCTGAATCTGTCCTTGTTTGTTTTTCACTAAAAAGGATGTTCACAAAAAAAACAGATGTGTCCTATGATGCAATAAAAATATTTGTTTCTTAACAAAATGTAAGGTAAAGTGATTCCAGTATGTTTTATGTAGTATGTGCCATTTTAAGAGTTTTAAGCATATTTTGATGATTATCGGGATAATATCGTGAATCGCAATTATTTTGGCCAGGATAATCGTGACATGAAATTTTCATATCGTCCCATGCCTACTGTAATGCGCTTTGTAACAATTGTTTTGCAAAGTGCTATACAAATAAAGTTTATTATTATTATATTCTATATTATTTTTCCTTTATCTCATGCACAGTTGTATTTTAACAGGAGGCTGTTCTGACCACCATGGACATTGTGCATGATGGTTTTGGGTTCATGCTGGTCTTTGGAGACCTGGCCTGGGTTCCCTTCACTTACAGCCTGCAGGCTTCCTTCCTGGTGGTGCACCCACAGGACCTCAGTGCACTCGGAGCCACCGCTATAGTAGCACTCAATGGTAATTATGTTATCAGTTCTTTTTCATCAGGCCATATTGTAGTTAAACATTATGGTGTGTTAACATTTTTTCTCCTTGCCATTAGGTATTGGGTATTATATTTTCAGAAAATCCAACTCACAGAAGAACCAGTTCCGACGAGACCCAACACATCCAAGTGTTTCGAGTCAGTGCATCTTTTGTTTTCTCTCAGTATTTTTTATATATTCTCTAAATTAAGACTCTTTCACTTTTACTCTGTCTTTCTCATTACTGGCTGTATCTGACAGCTTGTTCTTCAAAATGTATCTCAACATACAGTATATGCCTGCAAAGGAGTTTAGAAAATACATTTACCCTGTTTCAGGATAAAGTATAGAATGAGACGATATAGATCAGACTCTAGTCCCAGCGGAGGGAGATGGGGAGTGAATGATAATCAACCTGATCTCTGAAGTCAAAACAGAAACCTCTATATCTTGTTGATGACTCCTTGCAGAGCTGGAAACTATCGCCACAGCCACGGGGAAACGGCTCCTGGTGTCGGGCTGGTGGGGTTTGGTCCGTCATCCCAATTACCTCGGTGACCTCCTCATGGCCCTGGCCTGGTCTCTGCCGTGTGGTAAGTCAGCATGAAAACACACTGCAAGGTTTGCTTCACACACACACACACACACACACATTACTGAGGGTCTTAATGAAAGATGTGGATGAAGGCATGGACAAGAGATTTTTATAAGGCCGAGTCTGTTGCTGTCAGTTAATTGACAAATGAGTAAAATTCCAGCCATGTCTGCTATTACTGTATTCACAATATATAGATATGTACTTTGAATTGAATTTGAAAGACAAAATGATCATAACAATATGTTTTCACAACATAATAAATTGTCATGATCTCACATTATTTGCTGTTTAGTGAAATATGTTTTTTTTCTTAATATATTAGTTATTGCTAAACTGAATAAAGATGAAAAAAATGTCTTAGCTCCACTATTTCCAAACTGGGACACTGGAGTCGGCCTGAGCTGCACTGTGTACTTTGACAGATGTTGCTCTATTTATGTCCAGTGTTATTATTATAATATTTATTAATAGTTTCATTAGTGTATATATACAGTATATATGATCTTTCTCCTCCATCTTCCCAGCCCACTTTCTAATTTTAATAATTTGACCTCAAGGTGCACTTGTCACATTGTTAAAATATGATTTAATTTAAAGGTGTCCCAACATACATGTGCATTTGACAACTTTGAAAATAGCATTCTGTTTCAAGTTATCCCAGCACCAAATTGACAGGCAGGAAGTATCTGACTACTCATATAGTGGCATATTAAGAACATTATGGCCTGCGTTTTGATTCATAAATATTATTTTACCTTTGGGAAATACAAACGTTGTATAGCTGCTTGCAGTGTCAGTGGGAACTACAGCTGGTGCAGCAGAGGAGGAGCTGCACTTGATTTGCATTGTAGTCCAGGTGGACTACAGTGCAACAGGTCAAAATGAATTGACAAGCCAAATCACTTAACATGTGTTTTACAGCATAAACTATACTATCAATAGAAAAAAATGAAAATTAAACCTCCAGTTTTCATATCAAGTTTTATCTGATTTGAAATTCATCATTCATTTATTAATCAATCATCAATGTGTAATGCTTTTCTTTAAGAGCACATTGTAATGATTTTTCTATAATGTATCCATGTTTTTTTTTTAGGATTCTCACATCTTCTGCCTTATTTCTACGTTGTGTATTTCACTGTCTTGCTGATTCACCGAGAGGCCCGTGATGAGAGGCAGTGCAGGACCAAGTATGGACTAGCATGGGACACCTACTGTCGACGAGTCCCCTACAGGATCTTCCCTTACATATACTGAGGAGCAAATCAGCTGGGCTGAACTGGACCAAAACTGTCAAACTGTATCCTTGTGGCTCTCTGAGTCCTCACACACAGCAATAACCTGGAATTTTAATCCATTTTCAGTCAAAAAGAACACAAATAATACTGTGGGAGGGAATCTGCAGGGACATCTCAATTTGATTCAGTCTCGATTCATAAAGCTACGATGTTTGATGCATCACTATTTTGACTCCGTCTCATTTAGTATATTTTTTACTTTACTGACAATTTTTATGATTTCACCACCACAGTTCCCAGGAATCAGATGAAGGTAAAATCAGCCCCATGTTACACATTTCTTCGGTTCTCCACTGCTAATAGCAATACAGCGTAACAGGCTTTGGCCAGTAGAGTTTAAACGGTGCTCAAGCTTCCATCTCTCACAACTCCTTTTTTGACATTGCGCAAGATGGCGTCATAATAACACTTTAAAATCCCGAAAATTAGATAAGAAAGTCAAGTTTTGAAATTTGCCCATTCCTGCCGAATCGCAGAAAGTCAGAATTGAAGTTCTTACATAAATCGATTTTTTCACCTCACACCTAAGTAATGGAAGTAGAGTAACACTGTGGAAACTCTGTGAATGAGAGTAGCAGTGTGAAAATAATGTGGTATATTGGCTGAATGAATGCATTTAAACAGACGTGTTAAATGTACATACATGTTGTGTTGTTGAGTTGGTGTGTAGTAGCGAAGGTACACTCGAGTTGTATTGTGGGCTAGTTGGGGTGCAGGGAAAATGAACAAATAGACAGAACAAAGCACAATCCAACAGTGCTCAAATAGACAGACCTGAATTTGTCAGTAGCATTAGAAACATGCAGTGCGGAACAGACTAAATAAACATACAGAAGCTTGTTGTGTTCATCTTGAAAAAAAATCAAAAAACTCAACCTGTCTGGGCTAATTTTGTGATAATGACTGACTCGCTGTACATTATCTCTTATGTAACTGAGTGATGTTAAAATGTGTTACACTACATAGATGAAGTGAAAATGTGTGTATTTTCCACTAACTTGCAAATAAGAAGCTGCAAATCTGAAACCAACATCAGCCATGTGATCCTTTTTTTTTCATAAAAATTAGAAAAGATCTTGTAATAATGAGAAAAAAAATCTCATAATAATGAGAAACGATTGAGAAAAGATTTTGTTATTGCGAGAAAACCTGTCAATTTTTTTTTCCAAGATGAACGTAACACTCTTCCGTATAAACATCAGTGCCTATTGGGTAGTTAAACTAAAGAATGGGTCGAATAAAACCTCATTATGTCCAAACCATTTTTTTTCCATGTATGCCTTGTTCTTTTTAAGATTTGCTCTGTGTAAAGTGTATTGTGACCTGTGAAATGCACTTTAAATAAACAAATAGAAAAACAAATTCAAGTCTCATTGCACTAGGACAAACAACTTCTTGAACCTCTCTGGACATTCTGGGAAGTATAAAACACTTGCTGAGGAAACTTTTTGTTGTATCAGTATGTTGTGTAATGAGTGAGCTGCAATGTCAAGATAATGTGAATTATTTAGGTATAGAAAAATCTATGTGAGCCAAATTTGAATCCACAACTATCCAAGCACAAAATAGAAAAGATGCCACCAAATAGTTGCACCAGTTTTTTGGTAATCTTTCCTAACTGGTTTTCATCCTCTTTTGATGGATTCCCAGTGTACAGGCCGTAACATTTAACAAGCCCACAAGCCTTTTTCGCATTTCTGTGCTATGAGGGCTCGGCTGTGAGTATGCTGTGCTCCAAATTACTATAAAGTACATGGTTGGGGTAAATTAGTACAAGTAAACAAGAGGTTGAACTATTACAGTATTTTGAAGCATCATACTCTTGATAAATTGCGTAAATTGCCAATATTGAAGCTCTGCACTGACTGTGGAAGTGACAGGTGGTTTTAGTGTTAATGCACTGGTGCGTCTCCCAGTGGAACGTGGAATAGATGTTCACCTGTTGTCAAGGTCAGTGGTCATGCTGTCATCATCTATCATTAACCCCTGGGTAAATCAGCAACTTGGTTCATTAGACATTTTAATGCTGGATTACAGTTTTTTTTCCCCACATCTTACATCTTAATATTACAATGCTTGAAATTGGCCACCTTTGCAAATAGATGTATAAGTATCTGGACCGCTATTTTATAAACATGGAACACAATTTATTTACAAAAATAATAAACACCAAATTTGCCCTTTCGTGTTGCAGATTTACCCAGCACCCTCCCCGTTTCCTGGAAAGGACACTTGTGGGTGCACACACACATTACAGAGCACTCTGCAGACATGCACCGCCATTTTTCCGGGATCACCTTTAAGCCCTTTTGTGCTTCTGCCCTCGCCCACACATCACGTCTCTGCTTATTACGTGTTGTTTTTCAAATGCTAAGTGCTAATTAGGAACACACTCCTGGATATTAGATGTGAGGGAATATCTGTGTGGTGATTGGATTTATGTGGAGAAAATACTGCCTATAGCCTCTAATGTGTTATAGTGTTGACTTGTTACCTTTCACTTGAATGGTGTTTTATAACATTTGTTCACAGCCATGGCCTTAACCACTTATCATGCCTGTCTGCACTGATAACGCACCTGAAATGACAAACGGCACCATCATTTTCAGTCGTGTCACCCTGTCAAAGGCACTGTGTTGAACTGCTGCTTCTCATCCATCATCGCTGAAGATAATAAGAGCGTCATAAAGTTGGACAGAGACACCAAAAATCTGTTTTATTGCTGTCTAAACTGTCTAGATATACTCAGAATTTGAGTGTGGTTCAAATTTGATACAGGTCTGATATTTGGCCAGTCAATTTGTGTTTTTATAGTCAGAGCAAATTTGTTGTAGGACCAAAGTTAAAGTGTCCTTGTCACACAGCTACCAAACACAAATACAGCCATTCCAATTCATAGAAAGTGAGATGAATCTTTCAGTTGGCTTCTCATCGCCATGATCAATATTAGAGTAGTCTATCACCAGGAGTAAAATTAGATGCTGTCAACATCATTACTAAGAGAAAAAGGACCGTCACAGCCTTAGGGCTTCATTCATAAAAAATATACTTTGATTTGATCTTAAAATTTAATCTTAAAATCTGCTGTGGGCAGGCCTGACTGATTAGAAAGATAATTACAACTGAATAATGATCCATCCATAAATTAGCCTGCAAGTGCCTCGGGAGTTTGAACAGAACAGCTTTCAGTTGCCCATATTATTGCTGTCCTGAAGTCATAAAGGAGTCTTAGTTATTATCGCTGGTCAAATTCACACATGAAGGCTTTATTGAAATAGCACCAGGACTGGCGTAGGACTGGGATTTTTATTTATTTTCCACCACAGATTCACAGTTTATAAATAACAATGGTTTTCAACTTAGCCTACACACATTTTCAGGATGAAATGTTCTAATTTGTTTCAGTGAGTGGGGAACTGAAATTTGGCAAAGCGCACTCATAATTGATGAATGAAATGTAATTATTTTTTAGAAATCAGGCTTACCTTGGCCACTAATTGAAAATGAACTTACAACTGAGTTCCAGATGAAATCCATGGATATTTTTACAAATGAGACACCAGCTGACAGTCAGTGTGAGTCATGCTGAAGCCTCTGTCTGCACAGACACAAATGATCCACACTACATACAGAGCAGTGTGCAAACAGGTTTGACACACTAATGGAAAGGCTCAGATCCCTCGCCCTGCCAGTGTTAAGGCAGCCCAAGGCAGCACATCTGCTGCTGTTTCGTCCTTATTAAGATGCAAACAGAAGAACATCTTAATCTTGGTTGTAACTAAACAAACCAACTGAATTCAGCGCTTGCATGTAAATGTGCAGACGACAGCAGCCAGACAAGATGCTACAGTTCCTGATCCACCTTATGTTCCTCTCTTTTATTTTCCTTTCTCCACTTTATTTTTCTCTTCTTTCAGTTAAATAGCTTGATTTTGACTTCTTGTCACTCTTTCCCTTTTCAGTCTCTCCTCACATATTGATTCTGTTGCTATTATGGTAATTGCCTTTGTCATGGTATTCTGCCAATAAAACTAAACTTTAACGTAAAACTTAGATTACCTAGACTTGTTTGCACCTGATGCAGCATTAGGCTTCTTGATCTTGTGACTTCAGGACCTTCAACATCTTTTCTATCTATACATGTCTGTATAGCCAGTATAAAATACAGTACAGCACCCTTGAGTGTGTTGCATAATAATGAATGGGCAAAATGTCTCTGCTTTGTGTGTGTGTGTGTGTGTGTGTGTGTGTGTGTGTGTGTGTGCAAGTGAGCGCGCGCTTGCCAATTGTGTATGCCAATCGTGACGTTTCAAACCTATCAGTTGTAGCCAGTTTCCATGGCAACATCTCTCTGAGAGCACAGACGTAGGAGAGAGGGGAAAGGAGTTGAGACAATTATTGTCATGGAGGGTGCTGAAAAAGGAAGAGCCCAGGATGATTAGTGTGAAATAGTGTGAACCGTGGGATGAGACAGAATGAGAAACAGATGCATGTGTGTGAGTGAGTGAGCGAGTGAGTGTGTGTGTGTGTGTGTGTGTGCATGCATGCATGTGTGTGTGTGTGTGTGCACAAGCAGAAATCACACATTCTGGTGGAAGCGGCAGGCTTGTTGAATCCATGACTACGTATGTTTAATTGCTGTACATTCTGGCTTTGGTTCCACTGAAAACATGTGAGAAATGGTATGGCGTGCAGAGGAGCAGCACTGCCAGGCACATAAACCCCCAGACTGAACTTGAATCGGATTTTTCTGTGTTTTTGAGTGAGAGCATTAGAGTGAGTCAACAGGAATCTCGAACACAATTTTGTTTCCATGGTGACAGCGGGGAATGATATGTCCTTTTCAAACAGAGAGGAAAAGCCGGCTTGAAGCCTCCCTGTCGGAAGGGTCTGAAACGTGATTTAGACAAGCAGTAACATGCCAGACCTTCCAAACCAGTCACACAGCTGGCTTCAGCCCGTCCAGTATGTTTGTCATCTATATCAGAAATTAAAAGTATGAATGCATATTGTTTCCCAAAACCTCTCAAAATTGTCTAAGGCAGCTAGAATGAGACTTTTTCTTTAGTGATAAATAGCTGTAGAGTAGAGATCTATCAACTTAGTTTTATGTAATCTAACAGGCATCTAGTGTGCTATAATTTGATATGTTGATAATATTATTAAGGTATGTTATAGACACTAACAAGGGGCTATCATCCCCTCTTCACAGATGAAGAGAGGCATTTTCAAAAGCAACAGAATTGCATGGGCTGTTATTTTGGAGGCTTTTAAGAGGTTGTGTGAAAGTGTCTGAAAGCAGCAATGTTTCCCTTCTAAATGCAGCTCTTATTGACAGCTTTCTATGTGAAAAGGGCTTATGGTATTTTGTCTCCTATATTCCTAAGCCTTCCCCTATCCTCTATAGTATATTTTCTTCTTTTCTTCTCACAGATGAGAAAAATACTGATGCGTGACAGATGGGAAATAAGAAACTTATAGATAATCATTTTGACATTACTATTTTATTAGAATACTGCATGTGAATCGCTGTTTATGAACTGTACATCATCTAATAAATATAAAGTAATCCACCAAATTTACTATAGCATACAGTGATGATAAATGTATAAAAGACAGATACAAATAGATATACTTAAATATATTTTTCTAAAATGTTTGATTTTGAGCAACTACATAATAACATTCAACCTAGCTGTATTTCTCCTCCTTTACCCCTGTTCCTGTGCTTAAATAGTGATTGTCCAGACTCAACAGACTCACATTGTTGGCAGAGTTTTGAGGTCTCAGTGTCCTGTGTTTACTTTCATGGGAACATCTTTTGGCACAACATGTACTGTCTATGTCTTGGCATAAATACCTACCTCAAGAATATTGACAGACTATTAAAGTTGCTTTCAGTTAAAATTCAAACACACACACAACCATCCCCCTTCGCTTCGCTCGCTCTAACACATCCTTACTACCAAACTGACATGAAATGGAGTATGATTGACAGGTGGTAGTGGTGGTGGTGGGGGGGGGGGGTTACCTCCCCCAGAGAGCTTCTTTGATTGGTTGGATGGTTTTCATAGAGCAGAGGTTTTTGTGAGAGCAAGGCTCTGCCAGATACTGATAAGCTTTGAGAATATCTTATACAGTGAGAGAAAATAACTAGTAACTAGGAATAATGCTCTGCACTGAAGGTTATTAAGCAATATTTTACTTTAGTAGAAGAGTTTTATTCCAAAATGCTATAATTCCATTTTTGGAAGAAAGAAAGATTGTAAGAAAGATCGTTCTATTCTTGAAAAATGAGAATATTTTGTAAGCAACATGACTTGATTTGTAAACCATAATCTGATTTACTTTCATACCAGTACTCATTTTATGAGAGTAGGCATAATTTGTTTCAAATGGTGAATATCTGATTTTGGAATGAAACAATTCAATGAGTATCCTATCCATAATGATGTGCTTCCAATTAAAAAACATATAGTCCAACATGTCATACTTCCAACATACATTCATACAAAGTACTGCAATCGGATTTAAACAGTAATATTTTTCTGTGTTCTGTATTGAAGTTTTCCAGAAGTGATTTTGTCCGTTTGAGACTGAAAAAGCCTGAATGTCAGTGTCACCACGGATTAATGAGGCGACTACTGTTGACTGTTCATGTAAACTCATGTTGAGGTGTGTGTTAAAATTGTAAGTTGTTTGGCAAAATGAAATATTACTTTAATAGGCTGTTAGTATTCAAGGCTTTTTCCTATGTGAGTTCAATAGTTACTATACCAGACATGTCATCACCATCAATTACCACAAGTGGGACCAGCTCATGACAAACATTACAGTTTGCTCTCAGGATCCAGAGTTACTGTTATTCTACTGATGTTAAAATCACACATTTGAACCATCACTTATCTACAAATAGATCAGACTAATGAACACATGATAGCAAAGGCAGCACCAGATGAGGAAAGGCTTTGCTGTTTACAAAAGTCTCGGTCAACATGGGAACATTAATGATTTGTGTCTGCCCCTTGGAGACATACTGAGATTACTTAACTTACTTTACACTTCTCAAATATGCCATTCCAACCATAGACCACATGTTATTTCTATGATTGAAACGCTGTCACACAGTAAACATTGTCATTGTCGTTATTGTCTCATCTGCCCCACTCACTGTTATTACATACACTTAATAACACTGTGTGTATCGATATGTCTCATGAATGATATTACATTGCTAGTTTGCTGTTTTTAATTGCTTTTTGTACATGAGATTTCTATATTCTATCTCGGATCAGAGAAATGCTGCTGTGCTGAGATGACTATAGTATAGATGCAGATGAGTAGAGTAAACTTCACTGGAAATAGGAATAAGGCGCTCCCTGCACGCTGCAAAAATACAACAGGACTAATGTTTGTTTTTTTTTCTTTTTTTTTTCTGTTTTTTTTTTAAACAAAAAATACAGTGCCAAAATCAAATGTGCATTGAAGCAAGTGAAAATAAAGACAAGGCCAGACAGAGCCTTGACATGTAGATAGAAATAGGGTTTATCTAGCCTTATCTTTTTTGTCTTCACTTGTACTTATTCACTTTTAATTTTTGCACTATGCTCTTTGTGAATAAACTGAGTCATTTTGGTATTATATCTCTGAGCATGGAGCTCTTTGGAAAGCATGGAGCCTAGCATGTAGCATGAAATAAGTCCTTTCAGCCATGGACATACTTATTTATAAGCATTGACCCTTAAAGTCAAACTTCTACTTAATTCCTTAGTAATTTTGTTACAGTGTGAAATTTGTCTCACTTGTGGCAGAGCGGGGGTCGGGGCATGGGTGCGTTTGATACAGGTCTTGTCTCAAACCCTGCTGCAGGGTGTCCATGATCCTTTCCCCATGATTACACACACTAATTAAAACTGTTGTTCTCTCCCTGCCGGGCCCTTTGGGTTTCTTACAGTGCTTAAGAGTTCTCCGGTAAATTTTGACTCGGTTCATAAAAGTTCCTATTCTGTTTTATACCTGTAACACAATATCAGTGATTTGATATTAGAGGTGTCTATCATCTTGAATCCATGGAATAATACCAAAATCATCTTGCTTGTAGTCTGTTTTCATGATCAAAGAACACAGGTGCATCAATTTGTGTTTTAGCCCCTACGTGTTTGGACGTTCACAGTGAGTTGAGTGACTGGATCAGTAAGAGCAGCATGGGAAAACTCCAGCCCTTCAGAAATATTGTTAGATCATGTGATGGGTCAAAGGCAACACAAGCGCTGTCTATGTTCTCGTTCTGTTTCATTTCACTCCTTAAAAAAAGGTTGTCCAGCCATCCGATGGCAGTATCTGGGCTAAAGCAATATAATCAAATGGAGGCAAAACCTTTACATTCTCATTATCACTCAGAAATGGTCTTCTTCGTTAATCCAAGGTTAGATTGTTGTAAACCCAGGCCAGTGATGGGACTAAGAGGAAAAAGTGATGTCTCCATTAATTCCTCCATGTCTTTCTTACAGACCTTTTGTTTTTGTCCCTAAGTCTTCTGTCCTCTGTTAGAAGCTCACCAAGGCGTAGACCATACTTTCAGGAGGAAACAGGTGCGGCAACAGATGAGAAAACATGGGAGAGAGAACAGTAATTATGTTTCCTTGCAACTGCTCCATTTCCTAGAATTTCAAGACAACGCTCAAAGGCATCACTGAAACTTGTTCACTTAAAAGCGCACTGAAAAGATTATAAATTGAAACTTACCTATAGAGATAATAGAAGAAAGAGAGCAGGTAAAACCCTAGCTTACACCAGGACTCCTTTTGACAATAATTGAGAATATCTGCATTCATCACGCTGACAGGATCGTACATGACCTCCGAGCCGTCTGCCGGCCGATGAAAAAACCTGGAAGGGCAGAGAGTAGTTTTTATCCATCGCTGGACCGACAGAAAGCTGTTAGAGATGTGCTATGCGGTGCTGCGTACCTCCAGAGATGGTAGAATAGCAGGGGGATATTCAGGCCGAGTGTGACCCACTCTCCAGCACACATGAACATCAGGCAGAAGAGCCCATGGATGGAGTACTCCGGTACCACCAACTAAGAAGAAGAAGAAGAAGAAGAAGAAGAAGAAGAAGAAGAACATAAACAGGGAGTCAGGTGGAGGATGTGAGCAGTGGAGCTAATTATGTCTTTCTCTCTTTCCTCTGTCTCCCACACAAACACAAGAGACAGAACAAAATCTGATTTTTGTGTGCGTGTGTGTGCGTGTGTGTGTGTGTGTATGTGTGTGTGTGTATGTGCGTGGGTGTGCACTCGAGGTGGGGATCACCAAATGCACACATACAAAGCTCCCAACACAGTACTACCAAAACCCTGAAACAATAATACTGTTTTTGTCTGTAACAGAGCCGGTACTGTGATTTGATTCTGCAATATTTTGCAACTTAGCACAGTTTTGTCTCATTTGAATACAGAAAAAAATTAAATGTTATCTTTTAGGGCAAAGAATCAATCAATAAATCAGTTAAAAACATCCTTACTTAAAATGTGGGAAATCAGTTACTATGAACCTTAACTCTTCTCAGCAAACCTTCAATGAGCATTTTTCCCATTTTGAATATAATAGACCTTATTCCCATTTAACATACGTCAACATGGGAAAAACCCAACCCAGAAGAGCAGGTAGAGCCCAACTATGTCCTTGTTATGTACCAAGATGCCTATCGGACAAACATTTATCATGTCACAGATTCCCCACTGAAAAATGTATTATAATCTAATCAATCTCCAAAATCTGGAGGGATATAAATTCACTTTTTAAGGTAAAATATTTGGCCAGAGACAGTAGGTAGCTAGTAGCTTACTAGCTAGTAAACTAGCTAACTGAGCTAAATGTGAAGAACATCCGAACACATTGAGACACAAATGGAAAGTGTTGCGATATTATTGTAGACTCTCAGTATTTTTCATCACCCCTGGTGCTCATGTGTGTCTGCAGAGCAGTATTGGTGTATAGTGCGGATGGGTGTGTAGAAAAGGTAGAAATGAATCAGCGTGTCGTGGTCTTCACAATAGTCACAGATAAATGCTTGTGGTTTTCTGATGCCCCCCTGTTACTCATCCACCACCACCAGGTGAAAAACAACATTACTCACCCTCCGCAGCAGGTTGCAGATTCTTTCAATATTGAGAAGTCGTTCCCTCTGTGAAGTGGAGAGAGTTTGATAAACAGCCTGTAGCCTACGTTTCTTCAGCATTTTTACTTATCATTAAAAAATAAATCTCATGTTATGTCTAACTAATCAAATGCTTCATATGCACAATTTCCAGTGACATTCACAAAATGCAAAAAATCCTGTTAAAATCAACATTTTTATGGTTATTTAGCTGGTAAATTTGCATCTGTATAATGCATGAACTAGCCTAGCTCTGTTGTACACTAGCATGTGATGCACCTGTATTGCACCCAGCATGGAAGCAGACAACCATGATTGTACAGATGGGCCAAAGCTGGACTTAAGTTGATTTTGAAAATACATTCTAGCTTATGAGTAACTTTTCTTTACACACTTTTCATACCCAAGAATGAAGGCATCAAACCAGAACCTGTTTCTGTTCCGCATGGTACGTTGTTAAGACTGAATTTCAAATTAGCCACATTCAAACTCAAGATATGTAAGTAAATACAAATACATAGCAGCCACATTTGAGGCCATAATGAAGGCTAAGGCCCTTGCCCCATATCTTGCTGTGAGCCAGGCTGTTTTGGAGTCTCCTGTGAGCCATGTGAGGAGACTCAATTATAAGTTTTAGAAATTAAAGCCATCTGTCTTAAGCCTTGTCTCCATTAGCTGTGTACTCTGGTTGTGGCTAGCTGTGGCTTGGTATTCATGCACCTAGAGTGATTTGTTTTAATCACCAGGGCAAGAAAGTGAGAAAAATAGGGTAGCAATTAGTCAGGCAATTGACAATTAAATTGTTATTCTTCTCTGGATCATTTATTTTGTGAAAATGACAACAATTAGATGAGCAGATGTAGGGTGGATGTGCCTCATATATGCCGCCCTTGCCTCATATCATCATGCTGTTTGCCATGCTGGTTTTTGGTGTCCTTAGTGTTGTATGTAGCCCAAACTGAAATTATTCTAGAGATATTGAGGCATCTATCTTAGTTGCAGGATGAGTTTCCCCAGTTTGGGCCCCCTGTGAGGCCCGTTCCCTTCAGCCAGAGCCACAAGCTGCACTTTTGAGCACTTCTGAAGCCGTGGACGCAAATTCCACGCTCCCTTAGTGACCTGAAAGTGGATGTTGCCCTAAATCCACCAGCATCCAGCCTCCCCTTGGCAGACACTGGCTTCCCAGCCTCACTGTTTAGCCTCAGCTGCTGGTTTGGTATATGTGAAAACCTCCTTTTCGTATGCTTTGTGCACCACATCTTCCCAAGGCACCGGAGCAGTGTTGGACCTCAGTACCAGTTAAGGTATAACGTTTTTAATTTAAAGTTTTAATGTGTTGGCCCACATCTGCTCACATTTCACAATCCCTAGCCTCCCCCAACTGCCCTAACTTGTGTCAATGCAGTTCAATTCAATTCAGATTGTTATTGTTCCACTAGGGGAAATATGTCCCAGACAAACATTCATCAAAGGCAACAGAGGCATTTAACCACAAACAAAACAAGCAATAGTGCAAAGATGGGGTTAATGCAGATGAAGTATCCAATCCACTCCAATAACAACAAATTCAACAAGGCCAAGTATGTAGTTCAGTAGAAAAAAACAAGTACATCAAGTAAATCACTGCCTGAACATGTAAATATGCCCAAAAAACTATGAAAGTAAGTGCAAAGTCACTTGTTTCATTTGTCAAATATAGACTTTCTACATCCACCGAAATGAAAGAACCCTTGAAATGAAATAAATCTTAAGAGCGCGTGTCCACCAGGTTAAAATTAACTGAGAGACTTTCATAATTTGCTATTTCACAGGGAGAGAGATTATGCTGCTACCTCTAGACAAAGCACTTCAGTCCCTTTTTTGTCAACCGACCAATCACAGCCTAGATGGGGTGAGATATTGATATTGTGCGCCCACGTCCTCCTCACTCCAAGGTTGTCAGATTGAGTGGTGGCACTGAGAGCAACACCCCCAGCAAGTTCCTCTGACAGCGCCGGAGCAGGCGTTTTATGGTGTTTGAACCCCCGTCGAAAAGCGTGACGTTAAAAATACATTAAAACAAAAAAGCGAGAACAACCGGAGAGTGACAGATGAAGGTTACCATGCGGCACTTTTTTCCCCTCTCTGTGCTGAAGAGCCTCGAGGCTAGACTTCTCACTGTGGGTGTTCTGTGGATTTTGTTAAAGCTCCATTTTGTTATCAAGATTTAATCTTTGTCTGCCCACTCTCCGCACCCATCGCACACCTGATCCGCACTGTAGCCTTACCCAAGGTATCTTTCTTTTTTCCTAAGTTTTCATGGGAGTTTTTTCTTGTTAGTTAGTTGAAGGTCTAGTTCAGTGGTTCTCAACGTGGGGTCCGGGGACCACCAGGGGTCCTTGAGGGGGTTCCAGGGGGTCCCCAGCAAGTTGATGAATTGTTAAACTTCAGCATTATTTAATTTACAAGAATTTAACACAGTTAGAGAATGTAGAAGAATGATTGTGTTGATCATAGTTTCTCTGTTATCTCTCTACCTACAATACAGATAGTCATGGAGTTCTGGACAAAATCATATCTGACAATAAAAACATTCTCAGATTTGGGTCCGAGAGACTAAATCTCATCAAATGGGGGTGTGTGGCCCTAATGTGGACTAAATTAGGGGTCCATGATATGAAAAAGGTTGAGAACCACTGGTCTAGTTGAAGGGGGAGTTGTTTTCATTTTTAATTTATTGTTTTCATAATGTGGCCATTGTGAAGCCCTTTGAGACTATAACAAATAAACTTGATTTGACTTGGAAACACATGCCTAGTCTTCTCAGTCTTCCGTTTTATCCTCCTATAATGTTGGCCAGAGGACAACAATTAAAACTCCTTATGGATGGGGTAGCCACCGCCAATAAAATAAGCCTCATTTCTGACTTAGCCGTTAAAAAATGTCTGTCTCAATGAGAAATCTTTACTGCTTTTCTCTTTTGTAGACAAAGGCAATTGTGTAAACACGCAGGATGCTCTCCCTACATCAGAATAAATAGCTGTCTGTCTGTCTTCAGATGCTGCTGCCATGTACTCCTGTACTTGTTTGTGCTGTCAGGTTTATCACCCTTGGGCAGGACTGGCCTTGCATCCTGACAGAACTTGTCTGAGCAACGATATTTCTGAACACGTCCATGTTCAATCTCCCCCAGGACACCGGTTCAGGTTTTAGGATGATGGCAGCACATCAGAGGTTGCCCCTAATAAATTTAATTGGCTTTCCTCACAGTTCTCCACAGTGACACAGTCTGTTTTCACAGTTTTCTCTCCCGCTCCTCATGACTCTCACTTTTCACTTCAGAAGCAGGTTGACATGATAGCTACTTTAGCTACAAAGCTTGAGAAATAGACAATATTCAGCCTCTGTCGCTAGCTTGCTAAACTAATAATTACAATCAGTTTCCTCTTGGTGCGTTTGCTAACTTCGGAAAGCGCTAGCTTTTTATATGGTAATTTCTTGTTAATTTTTTCCCCAAAAGACTGAGGGAAAAACCACTGCAGGAGTGGGCGTGGCGCCACTTCCACTTATTTTGGATTAATTAACGGCACTTCACTGTTTTGTGACTGTCAAAATGTTTTTTCCCCCCAGAACATGTTTAGTTTTCTACTATGACTTTAGGCAACTCCAGCAGGTTGTGATAATTTTGTGGAATAACTTCACCCTTATTAGTGAGGTTAAACCTTGTATCTGTGCTTTTGTTGCAGAGATGGCAAAGAATGTGACTGTAGAAACAGCAGCTTCATTTGCATCCATCCCTTGAACTGATTGAGCCAATCATGCAGGCGCCTTGCTGGAAGGCTGATTTGCATTAATCTGCTTACAAATTAATATTCAAGGCAAACTATGCCTCTGTAAGTATGTATTTGAAAGAATTGTTTCCAGAGTGATACAAATATTTGATGTTGAAAAATTAATGGATACATCTAAAACATTTGAAAAGTTTCATTCCAAAATCACATAACCACCTAACCATCATCACATAACCATTTTAAAAAAATGCTTAAAAAAAAAAAAAAATGATGCCGACTCTTTCAACATGATTGATGGAATGAAAGTAGCCTACAGCACACTGTGGGATACTAATTAAACTGTGATTCATTTTAAGACCTTTACTTATAAAATATTGACTGATGAATGTTTCTATTTCGTTGTCTTAGTACTTGTACTCTGTGCAATGACAATAAAGTTGAATCTAATCTAATCAAAGTGGACATGCAGTGTTTTGGAATGAAACCCTTAGTTTGTTCGCAGTCTCATCAGCTGCTATCCTTCAACATTAAACGGAAGGGAATTTCTCTGTGCGCACATTTGATGAAAGATGTCAAGTCTCACTCAAACAACAGGGGTCTTACCGCTCTGGTGGGATTGCTCTGATCAATGGGGTTTTTGAAGTCTGTGCGAAGCTCATCAAATGCAATGATCTGAAAAATAATGTACATGTGTAAATTCTACTTTGGAATGCTAATTAATACATACAAAAAAAACCAAAAAAAAAACACAGAACATTATGCATCTTCTGGTATTTTTGAACCATTTCTGTCTCTTTTCACACCATGTTTCAGCCTCAGGAGTTATGACTATGTTGTATAATACTATAGTTTATCTCATGCATATCATTCTGTTCAGTATAGTTTATGGAAACCTGGACCAATGTAACACTGGACACTCACTACATCTCCTCTACTGTTTGCCTGTCACCTGAATACAGATGGTGATTCAATGGTGAATGCAGACTGACACGTATAGTCTGTTGTATGTCTCGCTCTGTCCCTTGCACTTTATGTGAGATGTTGTCATTGTCGTTGTCCTTGTTGTGCCATGTGTCAGTAGGTCAGTATGCAGTGTGTTACTATCTAAAATGTCAAAATGTCTCTGAAAAAGAGATTCTGATTGAAATTCTCCCCGTGTGTCACTATTACAGTGTTGGTTTTGATATGACCTTTTCCTTGCACTGTTTCTCCTGTTTTCATCTCCTCTTTCACTCTCAGAGGTCAGTCTCTGTCTCAGTAAGCTCTTATGGAGTTTACATTATAAACAACAATACCCATGTAATAGGAAAAAGAGACCTGACTGGACATAGATAACAAACTCAAATCTTTGCAGGCAGCATAAACAATCAATCCATATCCAAAGTTATGTGAGGGGTAGTAAGTGACTCTGTTATCTTTAATAAGATTCATTAATGACAAATTGATGCTTTGTTGATTTTGTATGGAAGAGGATTACTGCATCGCAAACAAACAACATGCCCCATTCTTTGCTATTTAATATTCCAGCTAAACTCTTGCATAATTTTTAGTATTGCTATTTTCTTTGGCCTTTTTATTAGGAAACATCAAAGATATATTGTGCTGAGGATGTGGTAAAGCAAAGACTGATTGTTTAAATTAGCTTCACTGTCATAGCAGGCTAACTGCTCCCTGTAACGTGAATGTGGGTGATAATTATTTCCTAACCAACTGTGATTAATAGCCAAATAGAAATACTGATAAATCCTAGTGGAATTCCCATCTGCTGTGCTAATCATCAGTTCAGCTTTCAAATAGCATGGCTTAATTTTGATGGCTTATTGAAAGGCATAATAACTGAATAAAATGGCTTAAAGCAGAAATTGTTTGCAGGTAAGTATGCGTCTGCATCCGACTTGCGTCAAGAATGTCTGATAAGAGGAAAAGAGAAGAATGTTTTTATCTGTTTTGAATAGAGGCTTTTATTTTCCCCATACAGTCTATATGGCTCTCCCTTGTCTTTTTCACACTCAGCTCTGTTGTAAACAGATGCAGTTTCCATAGTGACATGGTGAGCCCCTCAGTGGGCTCCATGGTTACTATAGCAGTGAATGCGCGCTCTGATTGGTTGAGAGCCACACAGAAAATGGGGAGCTCTAATCGTGGATGGAGGCAGATTGGGGGAAGGGGTGGAACTAAATCATAGTTTGATAAGCATTTTCAATCACATGGTTCACTGCCGAGCCAGACACAAGCTTCTACCCGTCTCTCTCACACACAGACACACTGACTGACTCATATGTAGTCTCACCCACTTAGTCAATTCAAGAGCCGGTACGTTAGTCATTTCAAGCCTTATTTTCGTAATGATGTGATTTGTATTTCACATTATTCATGCCGCCATGGATTGAATGTTAAAGCTGGAGGAGCAAGGCTGAAGTATTTGAGAAGTCTGCACCTGTGACAACGAGGGCTAAACGCAGCATACTGAGCGCACCGGTCTCCTGTGATGTCTGTGCAAATTCCACTCAAAATTCTGCAGACAGACAGGTTCACCACAATCTGGCAAGGAGATTTATGATCACGGTGTATTTCTCCCTCCCTATAGACACATTACGTACAGTTTGCTAACGCCAACTGGCCAGCTTGTTTGAAGGACTGTTTTTTTTATGTCAGGACTCAGAAGCCCCTTTCATGTGGAGGGATAAAGCAGGCTGGGATCTGCCTTTTTGCCGGATCGATGGTCTGTGTGAAAGGGTCAGACGAGCACCAGTTTATTATACCAGTAATAAGCCACCTTGTAACTCAGTCATTTGAAGCCACTCATTGGTGCTGTGTGAAAGGAGCTGGAAAAAACCTGCACATTTTGTGTTTTCAAGGCTCAACTTTATGGTCTGTTTAGTGTGAACCATCCTATCTGTGTAATTAATTATTTTTCCATTAAGTACGTAGCACAGCATTTCTGTGCTTAGTATTAAGGGAACATGCTGTCATTTAAGAGGCAATGTGAAGGGTCACATATCCACCAGTATTGCATATTTAAAAATGTTTTGGGGGCAGCTCTTCTGTGCGAAACAGGCTTTAAATTCTTTAGCTGAGATGGACGCTGAGAACAGACTCAGCTCACGCAAAGAAATACTTGTGTGTGATTACCTGAATACGTACATGAGTACATGAGTGATATATGCACTCTCCATTCCTCTCAGTACTGTGTGACTGTGTGTAGGTGGGTGTGTTTGTCTGCCTGTGTGGGAGAGAGCATGGACGTTCGCGGGCCTACAGCTCGCCCGTTTTGTGTTCTGTGTGTAACTCACCTGCCATATGACAAAGAAGATGAGAGCAGCGCACAGCACCAAGGTGAGCATGTAGCAGAAGGCCGCAAAGGTGAACGCCATGGCTGTGCCAGCCAGCCTGACGACGAGAAGGGTCGAGAGAGAGGAAGGGAACTTTCCCCTACTCTCCCTCTCTCTCTATTCTGTCTATCCCCCTCTCTCTCTCTCTCTCTATTGCTCACTCTCCCTCCTTCCTCTAAGGAGGCTATTGTCTGTTTTCTCTCTCTGACTCTTCACCTCGAATGCAGGCTGTATTGAGAGTCTGTATTGTCCAGGTGAGGTGAAGGACTCAACTTGAGCCGTGGCTTCACTGTTCCCTCTTATCTAAGCTTCATCCGCTCGTTCTCTGTCACTTTCTTGGCCCATTTTATATGTCTGAGCAGGAGAAGTCTTTAGAAAGCACTTATATGGTCTGTTCACAGCCACAGTTGTCAGTTGGTCTGGTGCTCCTCTTTTCAGTCTCTGACAGGCATAATGTCTGTCTCCTCCCCTTCCCCCTCCCTGTAGTTTCTCTTTAGACAAAGCCTACACATTTTATTCACAGTAACACAAGCACAAAGTGTCTCACTGACACGCTGACTACAGAGACGCAGGATTCCTCTCGATACTAAGCAAAACACTGTGTTCAAAAACAGCAATGGTTATTGTGAAAGATGGTATGGCTTATGATATTTCAATTATTTGTGGTATGGCTTTCAATTCATCTGTTGCTTTAAATCAAGTATATGAATACCATTAATGACGCATATTACCAAATCATATTGACTGTGTTTGTAAACAACCATAGTTGGCAGATTAGCTATGAGTTATTATTTACATCAGACAGTATTTTGGCATATTACTTTATTTTATTACTATATTGTAAAAAAAGAATCACGTATCTGAACATGTATTTGCTAAAAATACAGGGTATTGCTCTTCCATTAAGAATGCATGTAACACTATTTTAACACAGCAAGTTATTGATCGCTGCAACTAAATGAGCCAAGTATAGATCACAGGCAGCAAATACTGAAATGACGTTTCAAATCAAATGGCTGTTTAAACTAGCAACGCTAATGAAATGTAAAAGAGGATGGACATGAAGATGAGATGACAGCAGAATATCAAAGAGTGTTGTAGATAGCATGGATCAATACCTCGACTGATCTTAATATCGAGTAGAGAATACCTGTGTCTGGTTGGAGATGTGTCTGCCACTGAACAGTCCACTCTTTCCTCGCCCAACTCTGTCTCTGTCAATTTGGGTCGGCACCATGTCAGAATTCTCTGCTTTGCATCTCTCTCTCAGACGCATCCCTCAGATTCCTTCAAACATTTAGATTTTGTCTTGATACAAAAAAAAAAGCATCTAGCAAATCTACCAGGACCCTGCAGAACATCTACATGTTGAGATGCATTTGTTCTTATTTTGAGATCACTCTTGTGCTCAAGCAAAAATCTCCACAGCCCTCAGAAGTCATAAGTTAATTAATCCACCTTTCTCTTGTCCCCTCCCTCCTCATTTGCCTTTCCTCTCTCTCTAAAACCCCCCCTTTTTTTTGCCCTTGCAGGGATTTTGAAAACAGACCTGAATAATATTTCCTGAGTCTACTGTCTGTCTCTGTCTCTTCTTCTATTTCTTAGACTGCGAGAGCAATATTTCTATCACGCTTGATGTTATAACAGTCATCCAATAGCATCGCTCTCTCCCCCTCCCTCTCTCATTTGCTCTCTCTCTCTCCCTCTCTCTCTCTCTCTCTCTCTCTCTCTCCCTCCCCCTCTCTCTCTCTCTCTCTCTCTCTTTCTCTCTCTCTCTCTCTCTCTCTCTCTGTCTCTGTCAGTCTCCCTCTCCCTTGCATTTATACATTTCCATAATCCCTTGTTCCCCAGAGACTGATGAGGGGGCAGGGGAGGCTCCAAATGTTTTTTTTTCTTTTGTCTGCATCCTTCTCTCCCCCTCTCTCTCTCTCTCTCTCTCTCTCTCTCTCTCTCCCCCCCCTCTCTCTCTCTCTCCCTCTTCCTCTCTCTCTCTCTTGCTTTTCTGAATTCTTCCTCCCCTCCCATTCTATCGTTCCCTTTCTTGATAGCCTCCATCCATCCATCATTTCATGAAATATGAGGCTGTTGCTCTCACTCTCTTCTCTTTTCACTCTCCACTCTATTAGCTGTTCTCTCATCCTTTATAGAATTGACCTGTTTCATTTTTTCTATCATTCTCCCACCTCGGGTTGTGATTTTAGAGATATGAGATGGCCCGTACTACTGGTGCCGTCTAATACCCATTGCCGGCCATTCTTATCTCAAAAGCTTCCCACACAACTTCCTGATATCATCATTGATCTTCCATGTTAATCTGTCGACCATAGTTTGTCTTTTTTGACTTGTGTGCTACCTGCTGATTCCCCAGCCTTACAGTTATGGCATTTCTTTAACTGACAAAATCTGTAAGAATCAACTGCACCACAAAAAAAACAAAAAAAAAACACAAACAGGATTTTGCAAATGTGATATTCTCTACAGTACCAGATCCAGTAAGTCTCATTCTAATCTTTGCGCTCTGTGCTGTTAAATGGCGCTGTCCCAGTTGTGCCAGCTGTGTCAGGAGAGGGGCGATGTGATGACCCAGTGGATCCACAGGGGGAGAGGCATCTGCTCCAAGGGAGGCGAGGGAGACGGTCCACTTCTAGATTTGTTGTTAGCTTCTGGCTCAACTCTCCCTATTATAAGGTCACATTAGCTAACCAGCTACTGTGGTTAGCTTGGAGCACCATCTATCTGGATGTACTGTATCTCATTAAATGTTACCAAAAAGGAAAATGCCCATTAATATGGTTGGGATTGGCCAATTGCAGAGATTGTAGGTATATCCTCATTCAATGATAAATTCATTCACACTACATCCCAACCCCAGAAAGCAACCCAAATTAGACATTAAACCTCTGCTTTACCATTATATGGCTAACACACTAATACAGATTACTAAAAATAAAACACATCACCAATTCACTGCTCTTTGCTACAACCCAGATTGCAGGTCTGGTAGAAAACATCACATTCAATATGCCATCTAGCTAACCAATTTAAAGTATGCCCAAATCTAGGTTGCTTTGACATTTGCTATGCAGACCTGATATAGCAATAAAAAATAACTTGATTTTTCATATCTTCTGTATGCATGACTAGCTAAAACCTTTAGTCATTCAGTCAAATGTATAATTTCGCCATGTGAACCATCATTTGATGACAGATTTGACAGACATGACATGGTTAAATGTGTCTTATGCAATGATTTTTCCGAGCTAGACCACTGAGGCACACAGAGTTGCAATTGTGAACTACCAGCTGGAAATTTACATTTGCCAACTTCAAATGGAATACAACTTTAGTTCATGTAAAGTTGATACATTTGAGCAGTTCAAATGGTTTTTTAAATATGTGACATTACATTGACAGCTAAATCTAACCCTCGCTCACAGGCAATAGGTTTATTGGATTGTTGTGCAATCCAACCCCATTTGACTCTGAGTTATGTATAATGTCCAGAATAGTTCCATTCGTCACACAAGTGTTTATAATGGTCTGTTAACATGTAATGTGTGCTATTAAATCAGGTTTTCTAGTTTGGCATAATTTTTTAATCCAAATACATGTCCTGTTCAAAGTTTCCATGCAGAGAGCATCATTCTATCGCTCATAGCCTAAAGTTAACAGCGATGATGAAATCATGTTTCCACATGACAAATTTTGGTTAAATGTGTCTTTCTTTGTGTAAAGTGATTTCATAGATTAAAGTGGTTGTTCAATATTTGACAACACATCAACAGCTAACCCTAAGCTGAGCCTACAGGTGATATGATACGGTCCAACTCCATTTGACTCTGCATGATGTGCAAAATAGTTCCACTCATCCCAAAATGTTCATAAATGGTTATTCTGCTGTTTGGAAAAACATTTTTATGTGGTACCAAAATACTCTGAAGACCTGCAAGATTCATTGCCTTATATTCCTCTGTATTGCAATGTCCCTCTTCATGTGTAAGCTAACTGAAGACAACTAGAGACAAATTGGTTTTATGTTGATTTTGGCCACAAAATGTACAAAATTCTCAGTAATCACACTCAAAATTCTCCTAAATACAAAAAACACTCAACACAACTTGAATAATGTGTGAAGTTTCACTTGACCTCTTTCTCTCTCTCTCACACACAGATGCAATCTGTCCCAATCTCTGTCCCAGGCTACAATATTTATGGCCAATCACATCAATAACTTACTGATTATTTATTGGTTGTTGGCTTGATGTGCAGAGAAGCCAATACTGTGAAATTACATACATTTGACTGAACAGCTTATGGTTGGTGGCTTGTCATGCAGATAGGTGTGAATAATGCGATCTGGGTTGAAGCACAGAGCAGTGAATGAGTGATGTGTTTGATTTTCAGAAATCTGGGTTAGTGTGTTAGCCATTTAATGGTTAAGCAGAGGTTGTTGCTCTAATTTGGGTTGCTGTGTTGGCCAGTGGATGGGGATTCCCTGCAGTCTGGGCAATCTGGGTTGGGATATTGTTTGCAATATGAATGAGTTTCCCATTGAATAAGGTTATTCCTACCATCTAAGAAATTTGGGCTGATAAATTGGCAAACCCAAACCATATCAATGGGCATCTTTGGCACATATTTTTGTACTATCTAATGAGATTCAGCCAGATAGATGGAGCTCTTGGGGTAAGCTACCTTCAGCAGCTACCATGTCGCCCCTTAGTGCTACACTGACATAGTTAACATGGTGTGCTACTTAGCCTATCAGTTTAGTGCCTGACGTGCGCCCGCTCTTCACTATTCAGTTTCAGTTTGGTGCATTCTCAACTCAGCATGCTTGTGTCCCATGGTTATAGCTCTTGTGTGGCTCCTCTCCAGGGTGAAGATGGGCATCATCAATGTCCCTTCAATGTACTGCTGTTGAGCAACTGAGTGAGGGATTTTCTGACATATATATATATATATATATATACAAACTACATTTACATGCCACAGGCACTGAAGGTGCTAGACTATCTTAAGTTTAGAGGTTTTGGCTTCAGCTTGAGCTGAAGATGAGCTACTCTCATCTCATGTAGCTGACGACAGCTCACTCAGAAACCATAAACACCACTTGACTGAGTCAAAATCCACCAGAGGAAGGCCAATAAGGTTAATCCTCTGGCCATCAAATTGAACACTAACTCCTGAGTTTTCTCAGATTAAGGCTGCCCTACCAGGTAACATTACTGCAGGTACTTATTAAGATACCACTAAGGTCTCCCCTGACGAGGATGTTCTGTCCACTTTACCCTCCTGCCACCAGGTTAATGAGAAGGAGCTCAAACAGGAAGTGGAGCAGGATACGTTCTCCCACACCTCAAATGCCATCTCCTATGGGACTGATGTGGTTTTACATATGGCTCAGAGGCCCAGCCACCATCAAACCTGTCATTTTCATGGCCTTGGCATGCCCAGGACTTTATGAAGCCCCTGGTGGAGCTGCTCCCAGAGATGCATTCTGCAAACCTTTGCCATTATGTTAAGAGAGTTCAGCAAGTTGCTGTCAACTCTGACTCTGGCTTGTCACCAAGTCTGGCTCCCTGTCAGATCCTCTGCACTCCTCCAGTGGTCCCAGCACAGGTGCTTGGCCCACTGTAAAACAAACTTGGTGCAGAAAGACAGCAGTTTTCCAGTCTACAGACGGAGACATTATCTATTTCCAGATAGAGAGCCTACCAGATGCAACCCAGCTGCTTTCATCCATTTTCTTACCCAGGTGGCTACATAAGAATCCAGCACTCCTCTAGGCGACCTGACGCCACCATGCTCTGGTGCAGCCAAAACAGCTAAAAACTGTTTGTATGTTTTGATGTATACAAAACTTAATGTCTAAATATAGTCTGAAATCATAGCATTGTAATCAATTTACTGTATCACAACGATGAAATGCAATGCCAGTGGAAATTGAACAATAAGAAAATAAAATAAGAAAATAAATGGTGTATCTAAACCAAAATAAATCAACAATGTTCGGTAAAGAAGAATTAAAAAGACACACCAGTATTGACAGGAAATGAAAGGGAATCTCCACATCTTTGAGATGTGGAGAGTTGGTGAGTTTAAAGACGGACCACCCTCACCCGCATTATTTACTATAATACCAACAATAACTAATATGTATTCAAAAAAGGAGAGTAATCAATCTTCTTATTGAGACCTGGGAAGGTGGAGACTTTAATGGTCATCATTCAATGTTTTGAACAAGAAATAAAGTACTAGTCACTAATATTTGCTTGTATCCCCATGCCGGACTCTGTACACACAGGTGATGTAATTTATAGTCCTAACCCACACAGTAGGCTACTGAGGCTTGCTGTTGCCTCACTGCTGGCTTTAGACCTCCCACTAGTGGTCATAACGAGTCATTGCAGCTTTTGCTGTATTTCCACACTGCTGATGTGACTTGAAAGCTGATTTTGTGTGTGCAAGACACAACTACTTCAGTTAAATGCCGGTATGATGAACCAAAATCTCCTCTCCAGGAACACAACACATATGAACACAGAATGCTGAAATATGGACTGAGATTAGTACATTTATAGCTTGTTTAACATTATTGTATAGAATCCATTTGGTAGCTTCCAGTCACACTCAACGGTGGAAGAAGCACAAAAATAGTAAAAGCAGAAATACCCTGATAGAACAGCACTCTTGTAAATGCTCAGGAATTTGATATTCTACACATAGGCTATAGACATATTTACGTTTCTGCTAGTACATGCACTTAAGTATTTAAAGTAAAAGTACACATTATAAATAAGGTTTTCATATTTCAGTGGTATAGAGTGCTCAGTATTCAGTTCTCTAAAGGTTATGTAACATGGGTTGGTGTCGCTCTTATTCTGCCTCTGATCGCTTCCTCATACAGTTGGCTGCATGGCTCAAACTGAAATTGTGCCATTTTCATTACATGTTTTGTATGTAAAACTGTAAAGCTTATAATTCAAAACAACTAGTGACTTAAGATGACAAATGTAAAGGAATAATAAAAATATATTGAATGTAGTTGAGTGAAAGTATAAAGTCTCATTTTCCCTCTTTATGATCATGGCCATGTGATGAGGTTGCTCCTATCCCAGTCTCAATGTCATTATAATGTTCTTGTAGAAATTAGATAATTCAAGTAAATATCATGGGCCTCATCATATTCTGGTCTGTTCACTGATGCATCATTTACACAAAAAGGGTTAATCAATCAAATCAACAATCATGTGCCGTACTACAGACTGTCTTGTAACCGTCAGTAAGTGAAACAAGACTTTAGTTGCGGTTTAGTGGTTAGTACAAGAAGAGAGTTTCATTTGTGCAGTTTTTCTCAGCTGGACCAGATCTGTGGACTGTTACTGCCAGTGCAACAAAGGCTGACACTAATAAATTTAACTCTGGTTCAAGTCTATATCTGGACTTCTCTATTTTCTCACAAAAATTATGTCTTAACTGGCGCAGTTAATGTAGATGAAGAGTGACGGAGCATAAATTGTCCACAAGATGGCAACATTTATACGCAGCAGAGGCAGCAGAAGGTGGTCATGTTATGTGTCTAATGCCACTATTGATTTACATGACACAAATTACTCCCAATGCAGAATTTTAAACTCCTCCTAAGGGAAGGAAAAACAAGGTTTTCCGCGACACTCTTAGATCCTGCTGCAGATAAATGCTTTAAGGCGTCCATGCCACCTCAGCTGACGGAGAGCAGGCAGCATCCACATCAATAATTCAGGTGAGGTACTGTGGATCTCTATGGGAAAATTAGTGATGAGGAAAAAAAGATGCTCCAGTCATTCATCCAGTACCAATTTTTAAGGTCAATAGCAGGAACATGTTGATTGGAAGCTGATTAATAACTCAGACTTGTTTACTGTATTTACACTAATTTAGCCCAATCACACAGCCTCAGTGTAATTTAGAGCATGGCCTAATCACAGATAAATGAATGTCATGAAGAGCTCAGTGCAGCATTTAGTAGGATATTCTAGCAATCACTAGATACCAAGGCTATCCCAAGGGTACAGAAGTCATCAGCTTCAGTGCCAATAGACCAAAAATACCAGACTGGATGAACTTAATGACTTCCAGCCTGTAGCCCTGATGATGTGTTTTTCAAGCAGCATTATTGGTCACTTAAAATATGAAAACATCAAAGCACAGTTCACCTGCAAGGCACAGCGTGTCGGGGAGGATGCAGCAGCTGCCATGTAAAATCAGGTTTACAGACACCTTGAGAAATCTGGTGCATACACACAGATTCTCTTCACTGACAAGTTTTACAATGCCAAACAGCCTAAGATTGTGGTTAAGAAGCTGCTGGATATAACAGTCAATAATACACTAATGCTGTTGATCAGCAACTTCCTGTCTAACATCACAACAAAAACCTTGGGGTCTTCTGGGATGCTGCATTTCACGACTCCACTTCATGCTCTGTTGAAAACATCTGCAAGGGCAATCAAGTGAACTGTGCACTTAGAGGTGAAATGTAATATGTGAATTTCCTCTTAAAAGAGCAATTCAAGGCCAGAATTATGCTTATTTGTTTCAGCAAACAAAATTGGTCATACATGTCATCATCATTTACTTCCAAAGTATTTTTTTTTTTACAAATTGCAAGCTGTCAATATGGATGGGATCAACACAAAAAACAGTAAATGAAGGAATGTCATAAAACAGGCCTCTTTTCTATCTAAATACTTCTCTCTTTCCCATACTACTGTCTTTTCAAGTCTTTTTTGTGTGTTTTTTTGGATACCCACAAAATAGTGATGGTGTACCCATGAAATAAGGCTTACATTTAAGTAAAGTGTATTAAAAATAATAACTTGAGAAAACTGTCAGTTAAGAGGAAAATAATTGGAGAACAACACAAGACAGGAAAACAAGAAATAAGGAACACAGACAATAACTATGGGATGCTTGCATGTCACCATCTTACAAATCAAAAGACAAAGAGATGCTAACAATCTCAATATATTTTCCACATGCTGTGCAGCCATGGAAAACCCAACAACATGCAGCAAAGTGCTGAGGTTCATCACCAGAGGGTGCAGATGGGCTGGAAATCACAGTAAACCAGGCAGCTATGCTTTCCAACATCTAAATTCTTGAAAGGCTTCTTACCTCGACAACATGAGCTGCACCTAAATTTTAGAGGGGTTTAATGACTCCCATTTATTTGCTCTTGCATCTTTGGCTCTACCCTAACAAAACAATGAATGGCTTTCAATTAAGTTGAACTTGAGGCGGTCTGCCTTAGATTAAATTAAACGTGTGGTTTCACATGCTCCCTAAATTCCCCTTAACTGCTTAAGCTATTTAACCTTAAAATGACATTAATATGTTTGGGGAAATTTGCTTGTATGTCAGAATCTACACTTGGGCCCAAACACCCAACATTAAGTGAGGCTTGTCGGGTTTGTCTTCTCAATTTACAAATTAATTGAAAATTTACAAGTCAGTTAAAGTTTTTAAGGCTCATTTGATTTAACCCTTTGGTTACTGCAGCCCATAAAAATGTACTACTTAAATGCGAAAGTGAATCACTTGAAATTGAGGGTGAATGATTTGAATTTCATGCCTTCTAGTAAATGTCGAGAATTTCTCTCCCACTTTGATTGAACAGTGTATGAATATCACAGAGAAAATGCATTTGTGGTACAAAAACTCAAGAGAGGGGAGAGTGGTTTTTAAGTGACTTTAATGGACAGTTATTATCAATCGTACATAAACAAAGACGAGTTGGAATGAGCACAACATCGATCACCTGGGATTGCTCAAGTGTAGCATCTCCATGGGTAATGATACAAGTCTTTACCCAGGTTTTGTCTCTGATTTACAGTGAGTGCTCTCTGCAGGAACAGTATTTTTCCAAGGTGCTGCTCCACCTCATGATCTTTAGGGTGTTTCCCCTTCTGCTCCTGTCAAGCCTCCAGATCCCAGAGTAATCTCTCTTTTATTTCTCTTCAAACTGTACCATGGTCATCATTTCCCCTACAGGATGTCAGTGATTTACTAAGGTAAATAAACAGGTGGGTAAACTATGGCCTTCAGTTAGTTATTAACAGCCATCAATAAAAGCAAAAATCAATTATATTTTCAGAAAAGCAAGACTTAATGCTTTTTCAATTAAAAGACCCTATCCTCCTGTGACTTATATAAGTTTGCTACCACTTATTATAATGTGAACTATGAATTTGCCTCATAAAGATTTATGCCAGGCTAAAAACAGAGTTTAGGTGGGTTTACCCTCCACTACATCCCTGCCTATAGCCAGGCAGACTGCTACAAAATCAAACCACCAACCCACAAAACAGACCTATAGGTAACATCTGTATGATTTTATGTGTTTCAACGAATTTCACATCTGTGGCCTTTGGGCTACAGCAAGCAACTCCGCGCTGGATCATGAGTGACAACAATATTATGCACACTGTCAGGATTTTTGGGGTGAAATAGTCATTTATCCTGGACTCTTGATGCGCAGTCAGTAGGACCAGCCGTGCGTGTAGAGCTGTTTATGAACGTCTCCTCCCCTGTTTCTGCAGTGTTACTGCTTTTCCTTCTCGCTCATCGTTTCTTGTGCCAAAGCTGCCCACCGCAAGAGTAAGACAAGGCTTCCATTTGCATAACACCAGACTCCTCTTTCTTGTCTACCACCATCCCTCTGCTTGATATCCATCTTGTCCTGATCCGTGTATACTGTATGGTTTGCGTCCTCTCAATCTTTCACCATCCATTCACGCCTACTCTCATGTGCAGTCCTGTTTGGTTCTTTGCGTTATCCAGCTCTGAGAAAAAAAGGATTTCTTTTTTTTCCAATCAGTAATTTTTTTCGGATAAAAAACACCCTTACAGCCTATTAGAAATTGACTGTTTTGGGGGAATTTATGACTGATACAAGCGGGACGATTGAGGACAGAGTCAATAATTTAATTTATTATTTTACGCATCAACAATCGCACGTAGCCTGGAGAGGATAAAGCTGAAAACGCATTTTGATTTTTGAAAAAAATATATTTAGCTGCACGGGAGGTGTCACCGCGGTGGAACAAGGGGGATTTAATCAGAAGAACTAATCCCGGCAGTGTTAAGTTTGCTGAGGTAGGCTACCTGTCAGAAAAAATCGCGAAGAGGCACCATGGAAAGCTACGCGTCATCTCCAAGACACCAGCGCAACAAGCCAACACCATTATATCAGCCTGCTGTGTGAATGGCACACAGGGGTGCCGTCCGCTGTTTAGCTGGTTGTGCAGGGTAGGGACGGTGGAGGAACAGGGTCCAGCTCAGATAGGGCTTTATGTGAGTATTTGTGGGACTACTGTGCGCACCAAATGGATGGGGCATCAGTCTACTTTGTCCCTTATGCACAGCAGAGCAGCCCACTGTTTGGGATGAACGGCTTTTTCTTGCATCTGTAATTTCGAACTTGTCTCAGAAATCAACTGTGTCTTTTTCATTTTCCAGTAACAAAATGTTTTGGAGGCGTGTCTCCAGCCTAGACCAGTAATATTTATTTGGATACGTATTCCAATTGCTGGCCTATTAGTTTTTTAGTTGTTGTGTTTTTTTTGTTCCTTAATGTGGAATCCATTCCAGTTAGTTTTCATGGTGATTATGAAACACTTTACAGTCTTTTCTGGTCTGTTTTTCCTCAGACCAATATGAAAGACAAGTTCACCTCCTAACGCCACAACTTCCCCACTGAGCTGACTCACTGACAGCTGCACCCAGGTGAGTATTGCAGTTTCTTATAATGTTGAAAATGGGGAATAATATTTAATTTTAACATGGCCATCTTGTTATTTGCCAGTTGAAGTTTTTCTGCATAGTCCATCATGCTGAGCTCAGTCACTCTGCATACAGCAACAGCATCTGCTTTATGTCATCTTTGCATAGATTATATTGATTATAGTGTTTTCCAAATGAATGTTTGCCTCTGAAATATCCATTTACAAACTATTCTGAAATACTCTATTTACATTTTTGTTTCATTGTTGTTACATGTTGTGCTTGCTCAATTTTCTTTCCATTTTTGATTTTGTTTTGAGTTTTCATCCCCAAGATAGTAGAAATGGCATTTATGAAGAGTTTCATTACAAAATGAGATATCCACCATTTGAAAAAACCCACACCTTCTCTCTCAAAATGAGTGCTGGTATCAAAGTATGACTCATTGTGTACAACTAGTAACTGGCCAGCCTGAGACCTTTACTTACCACACAGTAATACTTTTGAGGATGAAATCATTCTCATTTATATCAGGTCAGTTGTTTTTCCAATTGATTTAGATTATTTTGGAATTAAATGAGGAACTGTACGAACTGGAAAAGCACAATTTTGCATGTTGCATCTTGCAGTTATTGTCAATAACTGATAGTGAGCAAAGGATGAGAGGGATATGGAGACTTGAGATGATTAACAAACAAAAAGAGCTGCTCATCTTTATATAATCGTGTCTTAAGCTTGGCACTGCATTGATGTAGAAGAGTTTTATTTGGTTGTAGTTCAAGGCATACTTTTCAGAATACTGAAAAGCTTTGTGTTGGACACACACACACACACACACACACACACACACACAATACACATCTGTATCATCTGTATCTTAGCAGCCTTGAATATGTCAAATATCTCCAGTGTAGCTACATCTTCAGAAACTTCATTGAATGCATAAACAATTTTGGTATTTTGGTCTTCAGTAGGTTACTTCCTCATCATGAATGATTAATGGTCCTTTGAGTGTCTTTTCAGCATTTGCATTTTACAAATTGTCAACGTGTGCTGAAAAAGTTTTGGCATCGGTAGTTGTGCAAAATGTCCTGCATTCTTCTTTGAAACAAATGGGAACCTCTGGCTTGCTAGTAGCCAATGATTTCAATGAGGAATGCTAGCAATGCTAATATGGCGTCTTTTGCATCACCGAAAGACAAAATGTAGAAACTTTTCTTCCATATTGTCGCAAGTGTCTACTGAAGAAAAATAACACACACAGATGTCAAAATATTATGCTATCTCTTTAATAGGCTACAGTTCTTATTCATCACTAATTGCTGAGCTAGTTTTTACTGCAGTAGGTTTAGATCGTCACATTTAAATGTCCATCTCATTACAAAACAAGAAAAGTGCAATTTGAAAGAAGACTAGGAAAACATAGGCTAACATCAAATGTCTATTGTTTATGTCAACAGGAATTTTTAAAACTTTTTTTTTGACTGAATATCTCACTCATTTTTCCCACAGGGAATTTATTTATTAGCCATACCTTTTAACAGTATAAGATGGATTTACCATGAGCCACCAGACTGTAAAACAACTACACAGTGTATGTTCCTATAGAAACCATCAGTAAATCTGAGGTGCATTTGATGTCAAAAAATCCTGTTTTATTCCTGAGTTCCATGTGAAATACTACACTACCCACAAGCTTTGGCAAGTTCCCACCAATTGGAGAGCTTGCTGTTACCATAGAAACGTCACCCACTCCAAAGTTGCACATGGATGGTAGCCAGACCAGAGTGAAGTAACGTTAGTCGGCTAGCAACCTGTAAAGGTGATTGGCACCGTTCCACCATGGTTTTACTGTCAGACATGATTTCTGTTTTTATGGATGAGGAGAAGAGTCTGCACAGCAGTCAAAATCATTACAAATCAGTAATCATCATTTTATTTTGATATTATATTATTATTTGGTATCACTGTTGAAGAGGGAATCGATAACGTCACTCACAGTGCTGTATGGGACGAGTTGTTCATTCCCTTTTAAAAATATTGTTTACACAGTCTTGTATTCTTATGTTTGTTTTCATTTTTCATGTTTATTTTTTTATGAATCTATTGGTATATACAGTAAGATCATGATTCATCTAGTAGCCAGTTGGATTATCAGGATTTTCTGAAATGTCTATGGAGAAAATGAATTTACTTCCAGACCCAGGGCCATGTTTCAGTTTCATTGTGCCTGCTTGTTCCAGCAGTAGCTGTCCATGGTCCTGTTCTGGGTATCAGACACCATAGTTAGATGAAGGTTTGCCGATTGATGCTTTACTGAATCTGTTCAGCAGACAGGAGAATTTGTTAAGCTAAGAAATGCTGTTGATTTGTAGGTAATTTATTTGCAAGTTAAAGAAAGGCACAACTTAATTTCTCCGTCTGTGCTTTGCTGCGCTGCTTCACCCTTAAATATAGCCTTCATGGAAAGCCGCGCCCCTCACTCACACCCCTCTCTGGAGCCGTTATACAGGTCAGAGTGGAGATTGCTGCTTTTCTCTGCTGCATGTCAATGAGAGCATGTACACTAAGCACTGTCAAATCTTTTCTGCCCTAGGTAGGCAACCTATTTTTGAATTGGTCTTAAAATTTTCATTAGGATGCACTAAATTACAGTCCCAGATATTTTAGCTGTCTCTCCCTCCCTCCCTCTCTCTCTCTCTCTCTCTCTCTCTCTCTCTCTCTCTCTCCCTTCACACTGATGCAGACGTTAGTCCTCTGGATAGCATTGCGGCTGTGCTCTCTGAATTGTTTTTCACTTGCGGTGTTGAGGTGGCCATCTGAATGGTGCTGCCAAGAGTAACACTATAAGCTATAAACCTGGTACCAGACAAAGTCAAAATGGCATAGTTATCTCAAAATTAAATGTTAAATGAAATTTTAAGACCAGAGTTGAAAGGAATGATGTACTGCCATGAGAAATTGGGATTTTTTCCCCTTTTAAATATTATAGTAGATTGCGGTGGTAGAAGTCTTTATCCACAGGTCTGGGCTATAAAGACAAAAGTAGTAGGACTAGGTTCTTTTTTCTTTGTACTCATGCAATTTTCATTTCTATTTTTAATTTCTGTTTTTTCTGTTAAATGTGCAATAAGTACGTAAAAATCCCCATTGTACAAAATGACCATAATAGATCTGTGTGGGTTTGATAGAGTTGTTGATCAATACCAATGACTCAACGATTACTTCACCAGGTGCTGAAATTTCTGGCTTTCAAAACTCTCCAGCCCAACTGAACTGCTGGATCCCACACAATTTGCATACAGAAGAGCATAACTGTGGACACTTTTGTCATGCCAAAGGTTTGATAATACAGGTTATTTCAAGAAAATAACTCATACAATACAAAAACAAAAACATCTGAATAACATCCTCCCACTGATAACGAATATGACTACCTCATCCTCCATACAACTCTTTTTCTTCTGCCTTTCAGAAGTTTGTATGAAGATTTGGACGTGAAGTGGATTTGACTCAGGCCTCAGAAGACTTGACTCCTAGCATCGCCACGCCGCCATGTTAATGCACAAGCGTATTCTGAGCTGCACTCCACCTTTCACCCCCGGCCTGTTCACCTCCGTGCTGCTGCTCCTGCTGCCGGGCCTCACCCACTTCTCCCTGGCCAGCTCCAGCCATGCAGCCGGCAGCGCGCCAGGCAACTGCTCAGGCGAGGACAGCTGCTCTGAGGGAGTGGTGCTGCCCATGTGGAACCCCCAAAACCCCTCGGTGGGCGATAAGGTGGCACGCGCCATCGTTTACTTTGCAGCTCTCATATACATGTTCCTGGGTATGTCCATTATCGCGGACCGCTTCATGTCTTCTATCGAGGTCATCACCTCTCAGGAGAAGGAAATCACCATCAAGAAGCCCAACGGAGAGACGACCACAACCACCGTGCGCATCTGGAACGAGACGGTGTCCAACCTCACTTTGATGGCTCTGGGCTCGTCCGCTCCGGAGATCCTGCTTTCCGTCATTGAAGTGGTTGGCCATAAGTTTGAGGCTGGGTCTCTGGGTCCCAGCACCATTGTGGGCAGCGCTGCATTCAACATGTTCATCATCATCGCCATCTGTGTGTACGTAGTGCCAGAAAATGAAACCCGCAAGATAAAGCACCTGCGGGTGTTCTTTGTCACTGCTGCCTGGAGCATTTTTGCCTACATCTGGCTGTATCTCATCCTGTCTGTGATCTCCCCTGGAGAGGTGGAGGTGTGGGAGGCCGTCCTCACCTTCCTCTTCTTCCCCCTCTGTGTGTTACAAGCCTGGATTGCAGACCGACGCCTGCTCTTCTACAAGTACGTCCATAAGCGTTATCGTGCCGACAAGAACCGTGGTATTATCATCGAGACGGAGGGAGATGCCATGTTCACCAAAATGGATCTGGAGATGGACGGTCAGGGTGTCAACTCCCACACTCACCCCAAAGAGGCTCTGGATGGGATGTTGGAGGGGGTAGAGGAAGGTGGAGGCATCAGTCCGGGTCAAGACCAAGAGGAAGAGGCTCGACGGGAGATGGCTCGCACACTGAAAGAATTAAAACAGAGGCACCCGGAGAAGGACATGGAGCAGCTGATCGAGATGGCCAACTACCAGGTGCTGGTCCAGCAACAGAAGAGCCGGGCCTTCTATCGTATCCAAGCCACGCGCATGATGATTGGAGCTGGGAACATCTTGAAGAAGCATGCCGCCGACCAGGCCAGGAAGGTGGTGAGCTGTCACGAGGCCAGTGGCCAGGAGGAGGATCCCCATACCATCTACCTGCAGTTTGAACCTCATCACTACCAGTGCTTTGAGAACTGCGGCTCACTTAAGCTGTCAGTCGGGCGCCATGGAGGAGAAAGTGGCTGCACTGTGAAGGTAAGTGATTTCAGAAATATTGTAAATGCAGCTCAAGGTCAATTTAAAATCAACTCCACGCCTACTTTAACTGTTTTAGGCATACAGAAATGTTAATAATTCAGCATCTCATTATAACTCCATTTGATAAATTATTTAATAGTGTAGTACCTTATATAATACTTCAAGTTTACTTCTTCCCTGGTGCCACGCAGGTGGACTACCGAACCGAGGATGGGACCGCCAACGCTGGCTCAGACTATGAGTTTGCTGAAGGCACACTGGTCTTCAAGCCCGGCGAGACGGTCAAAGAGTTCACTGTTGGCGTTATCGATGACGACATTTTCGAAGAGGACGAGCACTTCTACGTACACCTTAGCAACCCTCGCATCGCGCACCGTGCTGAGGTTTCCGTCCTGGAGCCCAGCTCTATCACCTCCAGCAACAGCATGGTGGGCAGTGGCATCTCGTCCCACATCCCCCCTAAGGCAGCTCTGGGCAACGCTCACACCGCCACGGTTACCATCTACGATGACGACCATGCTGGCATTTTCACATTTGAGAATAATTCCATGCGGGTCAGCGAGAGCATCGGCAACATGCAGGTGAAGGTTCACCGGACGTCCGGGGCGAGGGGGAAGGTGGCGGTGCCGTACCACACAGTAGAGGGCACCGCCAAGGCCGGGGAGGACTACGAGGAAGTGGCGGGCAAGCTGGAGTTCCAGAACGACGAGACCATGTGAGTGACAGTTCAGTTTGGTCTCCCCCTTTGATGTGAATGTCTTGTTGTCACTCATCACTGCCTCGACCAAGCATTACAGACCACACATTAGTTTGTTAAACAGTCTTCCTAGATTAAACTGGTTATTCTGGTTATGGGTTAAAGGATACGGCTGATGTTTTTAAATACATGTCTTATCGTCAACAAATCTTGTGAAAATAACAAAATCAACAACGCGTTTGCTCTACTCCCATTACTTCCCGACTTCCCACGTACCGTTTTTAGCCTTCAAACCGGAAGACATTGGCTCCAATTGTAAGCTAAAAACCTTTAAAGGACCTATATGTAACAATGACACCCAGCGGTTAAAATGGGTACTGCAGTCCAAATTCAAAATATTGGAGAGAGTTGTCTCCCCCCGCCCCCTCATCCCCAGACTCGAAGCTCACGCGGGTTGCCAGGTGAAAACAGAAAGAAAACAGACGCAGTTTCCATTTTCATAGATTGAAGAGCGTGAAGCTAATCAGTATGGTAGATAGTGGTAACATGGAAGACAGGACTCTGACTGCTGGAACTTCTGCACCAAAACAAAACAAGAAACCTATAACAGACGAGACTAAAAGAACTAAGAGGGAGAGGGAGGGGAGCGCGACACCCGGAGCTCCCGGGAGCCCTGCGGATCGTTCGGCTTGAAGTTCCCGTTCCCCGGCCCCCTGCAACACGGCAGACCGGAGACTCCGGTCAGGCTCCCGTACAGCTACTAAGCTACGGTATGTAACCTAGCCTAGCAAATTAGCTTCACTTTGTCGGTACATAGCCGGCTGCCGACAGAGAGTGGGACTACAGAAGGGAATGAAACTATCATAGTGACTTACATTTGTCAGCAGACCATGGCGTTCCTCATATCCAGTGTGTGTGCAGGTTGTAATCGCGTCGTTTAGTCCGCATTTGCCGTCTGGTTCCGACGTCCTGTGTCCTGTTCAGTGTCCTGCCTTCTGCCAGCTTGATCGGCCGTAATCGCCACATTTAATACAACTCCATACTCCGATTATGTTACTTGATTTGTGTTTAGTCAAGTTTGTTAGCGGTAGCATTTTCCATTAGCTGCAGCTCGTAGCATCAGAATAGTAAATGTTGGATAAGATATGTTCACAGTCTCCATCTTTCAAATGCATCTCCAATATTTACCCGTATTTTACCACGGCTCTGGTCATGGAGCTTTTTCGATAGAGGACAACGCTTTTTAGGTCGGGTAGAATCCATCTCACTTGATCCAGTTCGTTTGCTTGCTTCCATGGCTGCAGTACGTTGTGTTTGCGTGCCAATTTGTTTCATATCTGGCAACCCGGGGTGTCGAAATGGGCAGTGGGCGGGATCACACAGACCAAAACACAAACAGACGTTCCGCTCCGGAACGGAAATTTCAAAGGAGAACATACTGGCTGTAGCATTGTTGTCGGAGAAGCCAGTATTTCAATTTAGCATGTTTCCTTAATCTCTGATGACATATCATGGTCATTTTATGATTTAGTACAGTAAATATATTACATATTTGTCCTTTAAATACAGCTCACAAAGACAGTTTTAATTTTAAAAATCGCTAACTGTTACCATGAAAAGTCAGACTGTTGTAGTTATTACCAAATCAAATTCAAATGGGAACAAATTCTTCATTACGACGGGGACTATTTTCGGTGCTACGGAACCACTTTCCTGAGATCGAAAACGTGTTTACGGTTGGCTTATTAAGTTGTTTGAGGAAAAAGTCGGCTGGCCCGCTGCATCGCGATGATGAAATATGTTGCCCAGAGCAACGGCATGGCTCTTTGACGTGTTTTTAATCATTTTTTTAATACAATGGAGTTCTATGGCTACTGGGACATGGCTGCATTGGGCATCGGCTACATGGACGAGACTTGTTAGCGAAACAAATTCATTGCTGATTTTGTTATTTTCATAGGATTTGTTGACAGTAAGTATTGACAGTAAGTATTAAAAAACACCAGCCTTAACCTTTATGGGACTACTTTTGTGAGTCATAGGCCCCGTTTACATCTGGCATTAACATGCGTCTCGTATCTGGATTGTGCCCAGATATCTTTTAGCTAGTTTATACCTGGTGTTAAAATGCATCTCATGCATCCACATTGGGAGCGGATTTCTCTTTCCCTCATCAGATTGTCATGTATGTCACTTCCTCTCATCATATTTACATCCTTTAAAACAGACAGTAATTACATTGTCTTGCTTATTCCCCTGACAATCCATTTTTGGTAGTATGTTAGTCCAAGTTTGTTTTGCTTGTGCTTTGCGGTTGGATCCGTGCACGTGATTTTATTTCTGTTAACGTATAGCCACTATATGTGGATTAAAGATGCACTGCATTTACACTACTAATATGGTCAAATGCGTCTCTGTCCACCTCCGGAGGTAGTTTAGATGATTGGATCTTCAATGCGTGTTGAGTGCATTTACACCTGGATTTTATGTGTTTTTGCGCTATCCGATCACAATCCGATCACCTAGGATACATGCTAATGCCTGGTGTAAAGGCAGCCATAGATTTGCTGTGAAGAGTTCAGATCTTTCAGAGGGATGAGAGAGGGAGGATAAGAGGATATAATTGTGATGCAGATAATGAAACAATGCGGCTGCTGTAAAAAAAAAAATATATATAGCAGCAGCTATGAATTCAGGATTAACATGCATGCACATTGGGATTGCTATGAGGGTTATATGGGAGTTCATTGTAATGCAGAGCAACGAAAGCTCCAGTGAAAACAAAGAAAGGGTATGTGAAAGACAGACTAGAGGGAAAAAAATCAGACAAGAGACTGCAAGAGGAGAGAGATGGGGAGAAGGCTGAACAGCTATTGAAACAGGTGTATGTGTTGTAGCTTGTGTGATAATTTCAACAAAACAATTCATGGATGCACCAGCAGAGAGGTAGATACAAAAGCAAGGGGGGAAAGGTAGAGAGTGCAAAGAGTACAGTGAAAGTGTGATGTTTTTACAGCTATCTCTTGAACATTGCATGGAAGGATTGGCTGAATGATGAGTACACTTTGATAATGGTGAGTGTATTGTAGTGTCTGTTTTATCTGCTTGTCTGCGATGAGCAAAAGACTGGCAATTATCCACGCCAGTCATTTTTACCTGACAAAGAAAATGCCTTTAACATATCAAGCTCATCACAAAAATGCTTTACAGCGGAACAAAGGACAAAACAAATGCAATTAGAAACAGGAAAGGAAATCATTGCTGGAGAAAAAGTGTGCGTCTGTGCGTGTCAGATGAATATTCTGTGAGGAGGATTTCAGGGCTCGTGTGTAGGTGTATTATGTGGGTCGGCTGAGTGGGAGAAAGGCAGGTGAATACATTGTGTCAAAAGAGAATGCAGATATCCCTATTTGTCTTTTTTTGCCTTGCAGTGCAGGTGAGAATTTGTGAATATATTTGTCTCTGTGTTAGTCAGTTTGCTTGTCTATCTTTGTGCACATGTATCTGTGTTTTCCTGGCGCTGTGTATTTGTCTGTGTGTGTGTGTGTGTGTGTGTGTGTGTTTGTGTGTGTGTGTGTGTGTGTGTGTGTTACATTCACTTTAAACTCACATCAAACAAAATGTCGCTCCAAATGAGAACTAAAAAAGAGCTTCTCAAGCAGCCAAAGCGATTAAAGGGAGTCAAGAGGGGTAAAAGGAGTCCCAAACGTTCTGAACATGTTAACACAGCACATACAGGTGCAATTATTGAGACAATAGTGTATAACTATTATCTTTGTAATAATGACTTGACACTGCCGTACCACACAGCAGAGGGCATTACCAAGGCTGGGGAAGACTAGGTGGAGGTTGCTGGCAAATTTCCAAAATTATGAGACCATCTGAGTGGCAATTGTTCCCTTTTCTGTTGTGGTTTGATAACCGTAATAATAACCATCCTAAAAAAAAAAAACGTCATCAATATGAATAAGGTACGTAACACAACTATACATTATTTTTATCACCACCCACATCGCAAACCATCATGTGTATTGCGCATGGGATCACAAATTATATCAGAATTTGAAGAGGCTATTTGCAGCTGTTAGTTCTTCCCGTAGATCTGTTGGATTTACAGACAGGCAGCATGTGTCCGCATTCGAACAGAAGCTGAACATTCAATAAACTCCTCAACTACAGGACCATGACCCTGTTCATCGGGCTGGAGCAAGCTCACAATGGCAGAAGTGTCTGCAGACTTTATGGTGTCTGGAGTCATGCTTTCTTCAACAGTGTGGAGAGCTGATCCAGTAAAGCAGGACAGTTTGCCACCAGAAAACCTATGCTGCATGATTCCTATTCGAAGAACGCCATACTTAAAGGGGAATGCCACCCATTTTTAATAGAGAAATATGTCTTTCTCTACCCTTCAGGGAGTACTGTGATCATAGGGGAAAAGTTTGACTCGGTTCCAGAGCCTGCTCATGTACCTTAGATGCTAATTTGGCACGCCCCCTTTTCAGTACAAGGCAATGACGGTGGAAGTTTGGAGTGAAGTAAGTCTAAGTCGTGAACCTGGCGTCAGAAGGGTAGAGAAAGAGAAATGTTTTACTATTGAAAATGGGTGCCATTCCTCTTTAAGTGTCACATCGCTATCTTGGTGTGTGGATGAAAGGCATTGATCAGAGTTGTCTGATGCAATCAACCTTTGGCATAGATCTGTCAGGCTAAAATCCTCTAGTTGAAGAGATTTTCAAAAGGGAAGCCCAGGTCCTTCAACCAGATCAAAATTTCATCCCACTTTAGGCTAATCAGATTCTCTAGTTTGACTCAAATTTTATGAGGATGTTTCGTTTGGAGTGTTGCTCAATCAGTCCTATTAAAAGATTAACAGGATGTATGCAAATGTCATCTCTGTGTGTTTGCCATCGTCCTCATTTATGCATTTCTGTTTGTGCGCATGAGTGTGTGTATGTGTGTGTGTGTGTGTGTGTGTGTGTGTGTGTGTGTGTGTGTGTGTGTGTGTCTTTGAGCACACAAGCTTGCAGATGCTCTGTATATCTGTGTTTCTTCCTGCTGAGCAGGCTGCCAAAGTTCTTCTTTCAAATGGTGGAGCTGGCTTTTCCTACCTGGGTGTTTCCCTGGGCAGTCACAACACAACCAGAGGGGCTTGTTGTGACATCTCTGCGTGTGTGTGTGCGTGTGCATGTGCGTGTGTGTGTGTGTGTTACTGTCTGTTCCTCTGTGTGTCTTTGTGTCTGTGTACATCTGCCCGTTTCTGTCAGTGCTTCAGCATGCAGAGGAACAAGAGAGGAGGAAGCCAAGTTTTATAAGCACTTGACATGGAGCCAGGAGGAATGGGGTAAAATCCAGGCGTTCTGTATAATGAAAATTTGCTGTCTAAATTCTGCACTGCAGTAAATAGATTAGGATTTACAGACACAAACCTCTAAGCCAAAATAAACAGCCTGAGATAGAGAACCATTTTACATTATGTGTTCATGGATTAGGGAAAGATCTGCACAAACCCTTTGATGCTTGTGTATTTTCTGCTTGTATGTTTTTGTCAGCTGCTGTAAGTGTGTGGCACTACACACTAGTTTAGGCTGAAGTGGATAACGGGAGCAGTTACATAAGCTAAGATGAAAGAGATGGGAAAGAGATCACTTCTGTGAGGGAGATCAATACCTAGATATTCTTTACTTCTCACGCTTAATGCAGACTAGATCAATAACAACCTGACCATCCTGACAGATGCAGATAACAGCAGAGTCAGGGTTTTCGGGGAACACATTTGGAAGTAAAACCACTCTGAAGTTGTGTACTTTCTCTAAAGAGTCGCCGTCAGTAAGACAGAAGAAAAGGTTTGCTCCATTTAAGCACCACTGGTTTGAGATTTCCTGTTTCTAATGTCGCAAGGCCTCTTTGTTTATTCTCATATTTTATGCTTACAATAAGTCATCATATCTCCTGGTGATTCTTGTTCCTATTTTGCTTCATATCGTTGCATTTCTCTTCCTCTTTTCCTTTCTTCCTCTTCCTTGTCTCCTCCTCTCACCTGTCTCCTTCTGTGCTCATTCAGGTTTAATTACGCAGCCTTTACTATTATACTATACTATATTCGTCAGGATAACATATTAGATGTGAGGTCATGTCATCATCAATACAATAATATATTGTATTGATGATGACATGACCTCACATCTAATATGTTATCAATACAATAATATATTGTATTGATGATGACATGACCTCACATCTAATATGTTATCCTGACGAATATAGTTGTTTCCATATAAATATGCATAATAACCTAATAACACATTACAAAGGAGACAAAACAATTAATTTCACCGCTGGAGAGAAACTATGGGAGGGAAATCTTTCCTCATAGTGGCGCTTTGATCAACATCTATAGCTTTTTTTTTTCTTATTACTGTCACCAAGATCAAAATAACAATGGCTTACCCATATATTGTCTTTTTTTCAAAGCAGCGATAGATATAATCACTTTTGCATCCATAATAATATTAATAATAATAATGATGCAAGCAGGGGAACTGTTTTCGGGGCAGAGGTCAGGCTCAGCTACAGAGCAGCTGGTAGGGTTCAGTGTTTTGCTCAAGGACACTTCAGCAGGGCGGATACTTGCTGACAGGAGCTTGAACCGGGGTCGTTCAATTGAATGGCAGTTCCCCTGATCAATATGCCTCTCAGCTGCCCAAACTTTCCTTGGAGAAAGTGGGCATAAAGACATAATGTATAGCTACAGCGATTAGGGAAATGTATTCATTCATTAATTTTCTATACCCACTTAATCCTTGTCGGGGTCACGCGGGGGGCTGGAGCCTTCCTCCCAGCATGCACTGGGAGGAAGGCAGCGAGACAGTCTGGACAGGTCGCCAGTCCATCACACAGATAACACAGATAGACAAACAATCACTCACACTTACATTCATATCTATGAGCAATTTAAGTGTCCAATCCAATCCCATGTCTTTGGACTGTGGGAGGAAACTGGAACACCCGGAGGAAACTCACGCGAAGACGGGGAGAACATGGAGACCGCACACAGAGAGGGCCGGGACCGGGAATCAAATCCTGGTCCTTCTTTCTGCAAGGTGACAGTGCTAACCACTGAGCCGCACCGTGCCACCCAAGGGACCTATATTGATTTTTTCTTTTTACTCAGCCTTAATTTAAACAGGTTAATCCAATTTACATCAATGATCTCTTTTGCAAGGGGGACCTAGCCAAGACAGCGGCAGGCAGCACATGTATTTACAGACAAAAAACATTTTGTCACAGAAAAGGTAAAGAGAGGGCAAAAGCATGCATTAAAACAGGGAGAGAGAGAGGGAGGGAGAGAAAGCAAGAGAGAGAAAAGAAAAATAATTTTAATCAAAGCACTGGCAATTTCACTTTCCATAGTTTTACCTTCTTTTACCCTAACAACTGTTTTGAGCCTGTGAAGCTCCTTAAGTTGCTCTGCAGTCTGTTCCTCACAGGGAGCTGATTATGCGCCTTTCAGTTGGAGCTTTAGGGATCATAAACAAAAATTAATCTTGGGACTTCAGACAATCCTCCACGTTTGTGTGATATAGATGCAATAACAGTGAATGTTACCCAGCATGGCCTTAAAGAGAAATGTATCCCAGTGATAGAGCCTACGCAGGAGCAGAGATGGCCAATTTACCCCAGAATGTAATATACTTTTGATGAGTTACAGTCTTGATGCAGTATGACTGTGCCTGTTGGGTTATACTGTACCAACCTGCAGAATGTGGTTCGGGAGTGCAGAACTTGGTGTTGCTATATGGACCTTATTCCCACAGCGGCCATTTTGAACTTCTGTCACACCCAGGGTGGCATAGCTATATATAAAACTAGCTTTACTTCAACACAAAAGTGAGGACTTCAGAAAGATGTAACAGTTAACTAATGAGTTAGCAATCACGGGAACAACAATGACTGCTTGAATTTAGCAGGGAAGTTAGCTTACTACCTAGTTAGCTACAAGCTAGCTAGATTCCAGTAGCTGTGGCTAGAGTCGGCCAAATATGTAAACCTATATTCTTCCAGCTTCTTGAGATCCATTCATTTCTAGTATGTTTTTCAGTGGGAATCTGTGACATGATCAATATTTGTCCGATTCCCAGCGTTTGTATGATGTGCATCTTAGTAGATGCTTGGTACAGTTGGACAGAGCTGGGCTCTACTTGTTCTTCTGGGTAGTTTGAAACCCCAAGGGTGACATAAGTTCAAAATGGCTGCCGTGGGAATAAGGTGAATCATGATTTTATTTTCAGGTCCTTCCACGATGCTTCTAAATAAATTCCTTGAGGTTTCCAACATGAAAAGCAAACGTCGGCTTTTTAAAAATAAACTCAAAAGACTATTTTACCGTTCTCTTCTATTATAAGGAGCGTACATTGCAGTTCTCCTTGCTCCTATTGGCATGACTTTCTCTAGCATTAGACAGTCAATGACGTATCAGTAATGTTTAAAATAAACTTCTTTTATTCTGCTTGCAAAAGCACAGCCTGCGTGTGTCCAATCCTGTGAGTATATGTGTAGACAGAAATAGACAGCCACCCACATATCATTAGGGAGATGGAGAGAGAGAGAGAAAGACTCAATGTGACAGTGTAGGAGAATGTAGAGGGCTGAGGCAAGCATGTCGGTCACAATGAGACGCCACAGCCACACGTTTGTCTTATATTTCAGTACTAATATTAATATTACAAACTGTATTTGTCAATAATTCTTAGAGTTTGTGTTTAACCTGTTTGGAGTGCTAAATGGGTGGGGCTTAACTGACACCAAGAACAATATAATTCAATCAATTTACCGTGACTTGGCAACTTATTTGACCCTATCTAAATAATGTTGATGTGAATAGTTTTGATGTGAGTGGGAGGTATGGAAGCTATTTCATCTGATTTCTCTGGTAGAAGTTTTTGGTGTAGACGGAGCTCGCCCTCTTGTGGGGTGTTAAGAAACTAATTGTTGTGCAGGTTTCCTGTAGGCTACTAAAGGATTATTGTTGTTTTGCTGATACCTTGAGTTAGAAGAGGCAAAGCTGCCATCCTCTCACTGTATCTAACACCTTCGCTTCATGATTCATTATGTGATCATATTCATGTAGGTAGACCACCACTTGGCTACAGTATTTTTTATTAGAATATTCAAGGCAGCTGGAAAACACTCCTGGCGTGTTGGTTCCCATTTTGTGATGGGAAAGTAACCTTAACTACATCGCACCATGCCACAGCAGCTGCAGGTTAACTGATGTTGACAGGGCTAGTGAAAACTGTCGGCTATTCTTACCTCAGTACAAGCCAGACAGTCAGCAAATGTGCTTTCAGCTCCTTAAATTGTGGTCACATATGCAGGCACACACACACACACACACACACACACACTCAAGCACACACACACTTACACATTATCAATTCCAGGAACTAACAATAAAACCGTCCACCATCTCTCATCCTGTCTTTGCTTCCATCTTTATTTCTTTTCCATTTCACTCGCTGTCTGTTTCTGTCCACTTGACTGCGGATGCTCTGACCCTTCTGCCTGTAGGAAGCTGCTGGATGTGAAGGTCATCGACGATGAGGAGTATGAGAAGAACAAGACTTTCACCATTGTGTTGGAGGAGCCTATTCTGCTGGAGGTGGGACAGAAACACGGTGAGTGAACTACACAGCCATATGGTACGACTGTCATACTTCAGCAGCAGTGTGACTCTTCCTCATGACACGATGGTATCAAGTGAGTTTGCTTTGCATTCACTCTCATTCATGTTTTATTTAAATTCTTGGAATGGAGCTGGCTCCTTGCTTTTAAAAGAGCGGTTTATATCCAGTGATATAAAGGGCCTCTGAACTCGAGGGTAATTCCAAGGTTGGTGAGATTGATAACTTTGATCTCCTCTCATTAAATGGAAAGACTCTGAATGTGTAATATGGAAAGGATTTGTCTCTTTGGTGCATTGCATGGACAGCTTTTATCCTTGCGGTGTCAAGTTGTTATTGCTGCACATTAATTGTTATTTATGGTTAGTGTATTTCTCCCCACATAAAATTGCACATTAATTTTTAGTTTAGTTTAGTTTTGTTTGGAAAATGCACTGTAATGTCTTCTGTGCATTTGAATTATTCTTAAAACTGTGGCATCATTGCAAAAGAAGAAAATAACATGACTGGGACCAAATTTGGTATTCTGTATGTTCAATATTGTATTTATATCAGTACTTGTATACGAAGGGTTTCATTCCAAAATGCTATATATAAATCTGGAAAAATTTTCATCAGGCAATATTTGAAAAACGTAAATGATTCTGTCCTCAGAAATGAACTGTTTTATAAGCAAACGTCTTAAGATGACTCCTAACTTCAAAACGAACCCATAATGTGCTTAACTCAACACTCAACTCTTCATATGCCCATGGAGAATAATATTGGCTGATATAGGGATATTAGTGTGTATTCCCATATAGAATAATATTGGCTGCTTGTTTTTGTCCCAGGAGATACCAACGACAACAAGACAGTGGTGGGACTGGAGGACGTGGCGAAGATGGGCTGCCCCTGTCTGGGAGAGCACACCAAGCTGGAGGTGGTCATTGAGGAATCATATGAATTCAAGGTAACTCAAAAACAAGCAGACAGTGTCACCTTCACCTGTCGCACTGACTTTAACATATTTTGGAGCATCTTACCAGCTAACGGGGGCTGGTGAAGGTCAGTGTTTCATTCGTTCTGACAAGAGTCACTTGCTCTTGAATACACAGCGGCTCACTAGGTTTCGGAGAGACTGTAACAGATAGACATCCTTACACCCTTTTAAAGACAGTACAGTAGGAACAGCATGCAAACACACAGGGCAAGATGACATTTAATAAAATGAGGCCAGTGTATAGTGAGGTCTACAGAAGAGGATTAGGGCCATGTAAACAATGTATTTGAGTTCTGACTTTGATCTCAGAATTGTGAGTTTAAAGTCAGAATTCAGAATTCTGACTTTGAACTCAGAATTCTGACTTTATACTCAGAATTCTGAGATTAATCTCAAAATTTTTCACGTGGCCCTAATCCTTTTCCGTAGAGGTCTAATTTTCTTCTCAGCTGTTTGTTCATTTGGCTTACTACTACTCAAAGATGAGCATCAGCTGATTGTCGTGTTAATTTTGCTTTCTTTGTCTTTGCAACCGAAGAACACAGTGGATAAGCTGATCAAGAAGACCAACCTGGCTCTGGTGGTGGGGAGCAGCAGCTGGAGAGAGCAGTTTGTCAGTGCTGTCACTGTCAGTGCAGGTGAGTCCCACAGTCCTGAAGTGACTCCTCTGTTCGTCCCCCTTACACCAGACCTGTGGGAGATGAGCCTGCAGGCTAGATCCGGCCCACCAGCTGCTTCTGTCCAGCCTGACAGTTCTGCAGGATGTTTTTTTTTTGCCTCACAAATGCGATGCTTCCAGTTTCACACTGCTGAATTAAAACAAAAATAGCCCCATGTTGGACATTTTATTGAGTATTACAATGGGGGGATCCTCTGGTTGGCTTCACTGCAACGATGCTGTTTGCTCATGAGCTTGAAAGTGAACTTTAATCCTAAAACAATGCCTGTTTTTATATCTTTTGGTAATGCTGTGCTTATTTTGAGAACTGCATCCTTTTAGGCTAGTCACTGTATTAAAAATGCATGACATGGTGAATTCTTCATGTGGCCGACCCTAAAAACTAATTGGCCACTGCTGCCTGAACAATTAAATGGATCTTAAGAATTTATGTAGATGTAAGCAGTATGGTGAACCCTCTTTTTATCTTGCCCTTTCAAAAGCCACTCATTTGCCTCTCTGAACCTCTTAGATCTGCACAAGAGCGCAGGGCGTTTGGGCAAAAAGCTGCATTGCAAAAGAGGGATGTGTCATTTTCTGAATATTCTCTCTCTTCTCTCCTCTCTCTCTCTCTCTCTCTCTCTCTCTCTCTCTCTTGCTGAACTCATTTAAGTTTGCATGCACATATATATAAACTGAAAGTAAGCCTACATGACTACATCCCATCCTGTATCCCTGTCACTGAGTCACAGCCAGAGAAGTGACAGAAAAATGTGTCCCATACTTACAGATTTAGCTGTCACGCGGTTTAGGAAACCTCAAAAGCATAGCGTTGCATGTGTATGTACTTTGTGCGTCTTCATGCCCCTTTTCTCTTTCTTTGCCAGGCGATGACGACGAGGAGGAGAGTGGGGAGGAACGTTTGCCATCCTGCTTTGATTACATTATGCACTTCCTGACAGTTTTCTGGAAGGTCCTCTTCGCGTTTGTGCCGCCCACCGAGTACTGGAACGGCTGGGCCTGCTTCTTCGTGTCTATTTCCCTCATTGGCGTTCTGACAGCTGTGACCGGTGACTTAGCCTCGCATTTCGGCTGCACGATTGGCCTCAAAGACTCAGTCACCGCTGTGGTGTTTGTGGCCCTTGGCACTTCTGTTCCAGGTGGGTGTCTGGCCGTCTATCAGCTCCATCAGCTCTCTTTATAATCACAGTGTTTTGCCCTGTGCTACCTCTGAAGTTGCCTCTGTAGTAGTGGCAAATATACCTACTCGTCAGATCCCCTTTCTCCACAGTTCTTGTCTTTATAGCTGTAAAAGAAAAAAATATTTTCTTTGTTATTTTCTGTTGCCTAATTGTAGTCCTATTTCACTATTTTCTGAACAGGTTTTTCTGCCATAGAGAAACACAAATGTGACTCTCAATCCATACTCAATAAGCTTTTGACAGGTGTCGGTGTAGTGAACCCTAGATATTTTAGGATCACACTCTGCCTAGTTTGCCACATATGGTGAGGAGATCCTGTACCCACCACTGTCCTGTAGGCTGCTAAATCTTTCCGCTTGGCTGATGAAGTGTTTCGTTGGTAATTGCCCTCCATAAATTCTGAGGGAGTTGCAGTATCCTTATCTTTCTAAGGGCTAATGTGCAGCTGGTAGATATCCCATTATGGCTATGATCATTATCAATAAAAATAATTTTGGTGGGCAGAGAGGTTTTGAAACTTTTTTTTTCTACATTTGTTGTGGTTAAGTCACCAGTCTGTGTTTTAGAAAGTGACTGGCAGTGGGATTTGCACTGGTTTAATGTCTTAAACATATAAAACAAGTTTTGAAAATGCCTCTTGCCACAAGCAAATTTTTAGCACCATATCTTCAAATATTAAAAACATCCCTTTTTACCTATTTATTTTGTTCAAATCCTTTAAAGGGAGGAAAAAACATTTCCACAAAAATTGAGGGAATTTGAAAACACTTATTGAGTCCTGAGAAAACTGTTTTGTGAAACCAAAAGGGGCGGGGCATGAGACACAAAATGGAAGAAGGTTTACTTGACTGACACCTGTGAAAACCTGATTTGCATATTCTCACATCAAGAGTCACATTTCAGTTTCGCATGTGTTGCCTCGTGCCTCCCTCATAACTGTTCTCTATATTATCACAGATACATTTGCGAGCAAAGTGGCAGCCATCCAGGACCAGTACGCCGACGCCTCCATCGGGAACGTGACGGGCAGCAACGCCGTGAACGTGTTCCTGGGCATCGGCGTCGCCTGGACCATCGCCTCCGTCTACTGGAGGACCAAGGGCAAGACGTTCCACGTGCAGCCGGGCTCGCTGGCCTTCTCCGTCACCCTCTTCACCATCATGGCGGTGCTGTGCGTGCTGGTGCTGCTGTACCGCCGGCGTCCCGGCGTGTCGGGCGGGGAGCTGGGGGGCCCACGGACTGCCAAGCTCCTCACCCTGTTCCTCTTCCTCTCCCTCTGGTTCGTCTACATCCTGCTGGCCTCGCTGGAGGCCTACTGCCACGTGCCTGGCTTCTGAGAGAGAAAGAGACAGCTCCTCTCCTTCTTTTTACAGTCTATTAATTAAACGCGTTTTCTCTCTGTTTTTGTCTATTTTCCTGAGCGTTTCTAAATATTTGTATCATTATTTACTCTTGATACCGCACAATATCTGATTGACTTTGGAACTTTGGACTTTTGAACTTTGCTACCATTCACTATGCTACGAAGGATAGTTTTAGCCACTGGAATTGAAGTTCTCACTTCTTCTTCTTCTTCTCACTTTCCAGGTGATATGTGCCACTGGACCTTTATCTAATCATTGCTATCGGCTTAAACCAAGGGGGAGACATGGTGACCGTTAAACTCCTCTCTGAACACTCTTTTTCTACCCTATCTTCGCCCCCTGAGTTCCTTTTCCACATCCAACCTCTTATCACTTGGCTAACACAACACACAATCCCAAACCTCCAGTATCTAGCCCCCCCCCCCCCCCCCCCCCCCCCCCCCCCCCCCTCTCTGTGTGGGCTTATTTGAAAATAGTCAGCCAGGAAATTCAACTCGTTTGTCTTTCTGATTACAAGAAGTGGCAATTCAGACAGGCTTTATAAAGATTTCTTGTATTTTGAGTCGTGAAATGGAAATTGACATGTGCATGGTGCGACATTACACTTAGCCGACATTTATACAAAAAGAATAGTATTACCAAGGCAACAGTGATCAGTAAAAAAAAAATATTTGTGTGTTGATATTTATTACTAATCTATACATCAGTTATTCATTGTATATCATGTAAAAGATGAACATGTGACAGTGTGTGAGAGTTTTGTGAGAGAGTAGGTGTGTTTATTTTTGCACGTATACTGGATTAAGAATTTTGTGGTAATATCTATTTTAAAGTACCGTACGTAATATTTTGATATGGCTGTTAATGTGTTCTTGTACATGTGGATCACAGCTAAGCACATATACAGTAAGTCTATCACTGCCTGGTGCCCCGTCCCGCAAGGTCAGTTACTCTGTCATCGGTACCATGTAGGACGCGGCTAGCCCAGGTGCTCTCCAGGGTTTCAAACGCCTTTTTATTCCAGGTGCGACAACTGAAATCATTCTAGGCCAGAGATCCTGTTTTAAATTGGGCTATGAAATACAAAATTCTTTGAGCACATTCACGTTTTCTGCGCGTGTGGGTGTGTGTGTGTGTGTGTGTGTGTGTGTGCAGTGTGTGTGTGTGCACTACTCTTCTGTCTTCAGCACAAAATGGTGAAAGGCATGGCTTTATCTCATCTCTCTGCGAGTACGGGCGGTTACGACAACAAGTCTGCACTTCTGTGTACCGATACGAGAGGAACACCATTTTTCTTATCTTTCACACTGAAGCTTTGAGCATTTTTCAAACAATATGACCAACAACATGACTTTTAAAAAGCACAGCAGAGAGCAAAGGGGCCGCTTTTCCAATTACTGTAAAGAAAAGTTTTGTCCTTATCATTGCACAAACAATGAGCAGGTCCACGTGCTGAAAGAGAAGACGTTTATTTCCTAAACTGACAGCGTCTCCTTGTGCTGCTCAGCAAGTTCTGTTTTTTTCTTTATTTAATCTAGAATCTGTAGAGCCATATTATATTGTAACAGTATTACAGTAGAGGTATTCTTTATATGAACATTTCAGCTTTAATTTTATTGATATGCACGTTTAATGTGTGAAAAGTGGAAATAAACGTTGATTTATTATGCTACCTTAAGAGGACTGTTTGTCTTAATTCCACAAAACAATGAATACTCTGAAAGAGAGTTGTTATGTTTGCAGGGTGTCACCAAAGAATACAGTACATCTATATGAATACCAATGCTTTGATTAAAATATAGCTCATTTAAAAATCTTAATCATATTATTTTAGTTTGATTCAGGAAATAAAGCAAGGTAATCAGAATATTAATACTGCAAATGAATGCTAATACTGCAATTAAGGCGTGAAGTACTGTGACATTAGATTAACAGAGGGTTGTTTGGACATGTGAACACCTTAATATGAGAAACCCTGTCAATCAGAGTTGTCACTAGCTTTTTGACACTTGCCCAAGCACCGTGACTTGAACATTTTGAAAGATACTATATCTTTGTTTACTCCTAGTCTACCTACCTTGAGTCTCAACTCTGGACAAGCTGTGGGAAAGTGGCATGGGAACATAAAAACCATCCGACTGCAGTTAATGACCGGAGGCAAAGGATTGACTTTGCTTGTAGCCTAGAGTGGAGGAGGCTCACAACAATGTATTCAGTCAATATGGAATCTGTAATGCCTGTAAAAACAATCAAAACATTCTCATAATCAAAGTAGGGCAAAATTAGACTGTTGTGTGCATGTAAACGTACTTATTCCCCTATAGTGCCATGTGAGCCAGTATATAGTTGTGTCACTGAGTGAGTTGATGCATAGTTGCACTAATATGACTAAGACAAATTCCTGTACATTTGTTGTATTTGGCAAATAAAGTGATTCTGATGATATAAGCAATGTCACTTATGAAAATACTGATGGACAGGCTTATGTGGATTATGGTACTTAGCTGTCTGACTGCAGGACTCCACGTCTCAAGTATGACCTAATCAAAGTAACATAATTATATTAAGGTCCCATGGCCCATGTCTCCATTATCATAATTACATCAAGACTGAAGTACTGGTGTGCATGTAGACATAGCCCTTGGGTTGTTATTTTTCATTACTACCATCTAAATCTGTCTTTCATGCCTTGAGTCTCAGTACTGGATACATTTTGCCAAAGTTACAGAGAAGCAGAAGACATACAGCAGCAGAGAAGCTGTATGGCATGAGGGAAGTGATCGACATTCAGGGGGAGGCATGGTTCACTCAGCCAGTAATCACAGTATGTCCGATTATTATCATTAAAGGGCAGTTAGAGCTCAATACATGAGGTGTGTCTTTGATAAAAAAGGAGGTATGAATTGCTCAATGGCGAAAGCAGATTACATAGTATTTGAAGAGGTGCCAATAAAAAATGAAGTGATGAATGGTGATGAAATGTGATTAGGCTTATATCCAAATTGGTTTCATCACTTTACCTGCTTTAGCTTACATTGTGCCTTGATAACTGGCTTTTTTGAACTTGTTAGCAGAACAACAACTCAAAAAAGTAATTTTTCCATTTCATGGATTATTTGACAAAACATAACTTTGATAAAAATAATTATTCTCATATTATTCTCATAATCAATGACAATTCTAAGATTATTGTGTATATAAACACAGTCAGTGAGATACATAAATATTATAAGTATGATAAGATAAAAAAGTAAACCATTTAGTCATTTTAATAAGGTGTTGCAGCGTATTTAATAACTGGCAGTTTCACCTGTACAGGACTCCTACATCACACAACTGTATCGACATTTAGATACCAAGTTTAACACTGGATACATATTGATCAAAGTTACCCAAATGGCACAAAAGATGTCATAGTGTGTAATAGGCTGTTGTTTCTCTTTGTTATGGCCGTTGGTAAGTAACTCTAGCCCTACACATTGCTGCATTGTTACATTTTCCAAATTACACCCAGTGGCCCAAGGGGGGCGCTACATGATGTGATTGTTTGTACACAAACTTCAGGGAATGATGCATCTCACCACACTGTGATGTGGCATTTTCCAAACTACACTGATTAGTCCAAGTTGGGCGCTACATTGTTTGTTCATTCATTCATTTGTTTGTTTGATGGTTGGGTCGTTGGGTCGTTGGGTCGTTGGGTCGTTGGGTCGTTGGGTCGTTGGGTCGTTGGTTCGTTGGTTCATTCATTTGTTGGTTTGTTTGTTTGTCCATGTGTCACACACACTATCTCAGACAACACTGATCAGATTTTGGTGAAACTTGGGGAAACAATGCATCTCACCACTGCACTCTAACATTTTCAAAATGACTCTGATTGGCCCCAGGGGGGGCGCTTCAATTACAGGTCCAAACAAACTGACATACTGTTACTGATCGGCTGTGAGGAAGACAGCAGCATTCATGGGGGAAGACATGCTGTTTACTGTTGTCTTGTTTTCAGGTTGTTTTTACCAGGTTTGGTCCCTGCTCAGGCTCCCTCATCAAGTGGAATATAGAACATCTATGCTGGCAAGGTTTTCTTAAACTTCTGCTCTTCCACAATCAATGTTTTTCAGTTCCCTGTTTCTGTTTTGTTTGGGTTTCTCTTTAGTGGTGACTCCCCAGCCATTCACTTATTCTGCTTACATTCTCAAATTACCAGTTAGTGCAAAGTCTCCTTTAAGAACTTTTACTCAACTGCATAAGCATTCACACCCTCAACACTCATTTCCTTGTCCTCCTCCATATGGTTCGCTTAACCTGGAACATATGCTGCTGGAGGTTTTGATGATGCTTGTTGTTTTTCATCTAAACTGTCTCTGAGCAGGGGAGCTTTGTGTTATCTCCCTAAACAGCAAACTTTTCAGAATGGTAAAAATCTTTCTGCATAACAGTTTGTTCAACATCAGGAGGTACCAAAATGTGGTGGGGGTCTGGGGGCAAAAAGCATCTCCTGTGATTCTGCACACTGTCTAATAAAAGCATGTAAACACTAGCAAGATGGCCCTAAGTGATGGTGTTGTTGTAATAGTGTGGGGTGCTCTTGCAAACATGATTCTTATTGGGGGCAAGGTCAGCGGTAGTCATGACTAACAATGTTTCTGAGTGAACATGGGCCATTGTTATCATAGCAATTCTTTACTTGTTAGAAGAGAAAACCCCATGCAAATAAAAGTCTATAATAAGTCTAGATCAGCAGCCCGACACTGACAGGACTGTGGACTTTGTAGAGCTCACTTTGCCAGAGAAAGATGCAGTAGATGAAGCATATGAAAGAAAGACAGTGAACTTAAAGCCAGAAGCTGAAAAATAAACAGTAAGGATAAAATAAAATAAAAGTAAGATAAAAACTAAGATAAAAATTTAAGATAAAAAGATATCTTGGATGCTGGGATAGGCTCCAGCCCCCCTGTGGCCCTGAAGAGGAATAAGCAGGTAAAGAAAATGAATGAATGAATAATAATGTGATACTTTATTGATCCCAAGGGAGGGAAATCCACTTTTCGCTCTTTTCTTCTGGCAGGCTCAGCTACAGAGCAGCGGCCCTGGAGCTGGTAGGGATTCAGCATGTTGCTCAAGGACACTTCAGCAGGGCTTTAGTCCAGGTAATCTGGCTGAAGGACAGTCTCTCTAACCACCAGGCCACCCTGCTACCCAGAAAAGAGAAAGAATACAACCTGGGGCCCAGATTAGGAAATACGTCTCATGAATGATGTGGAAACTTCTGGAGAAAGAGAATGGAGAATTATAATGGCTTGTTTCACAGGTCTCATATTTTCTTTATTTAACTTTTCCATCATTTATCTGATAGAAATTCAGCACAGATCATACTTGGAGTCCTCATTACAGGGCCTGTTTTGAACTCTACCTACTTTAAGAGGTTTACAAGAGGCGTAACTGACACCTCCTGGAAGCGGATGAATCAACAGAAACTTGACCGCAGATCGTGAGGTAACTTCCCACATATGAGAAGCATATCGCAACTTAATACTGCCTTTCCATTCCAGCTGCTCTAACATGGTAATGAAGCAGAACAATGTGAGTATGAACCACTCACTATGACCATCATTACCTCTGTGGTGAGGCCAGACCAGACCAGACCAGACCAGACCAGATAAGATAAAATAAGATGAACGTTATTGATCCCAAAGTGGGTCATTGCAGCGGCAATTAATAGGGTATAAAGAAAAGTTCAATAAAATAAAAAGAATCTTAAAAAATTGAAGATCTACTGTCTTCATAGTGCTGCAATAATAAAGAGTTTCTACTGGGTAAAAAGAATTCTTGCTATGTTGGCTTTTGATTCATTTATAGATTTACAGATGTTCGCTGTTTTAGATTTAGACATTTAGGCTACACTGCAAGGACATGCAGTGTATTATGCAGGATGTACAAATGTGCAACATTGGCTATTCACATTGTCTGATATACAGATGGTTACTGTACTTTACCAAGTACAGCAGGGGCAAGTAACATGCACAGATGTGTCCCTTTGTTATCCATTGTAAAGTGAATTGGTGGGCCAGGCCAAACTGTTAGTTTGAGACTAAGTGTTTACCTGCGGGAATGGCCTTGGGTTGAGGCATGGTGGGTGAGGGCCTCCAGTCGTGGCCGGGGGAGAGATGGAGCCTGGAGGAAAAGCAGCACTTCAGGAAGCAGGCGTGCCGTCTCAGGGGAGAGTGGTAGCAAAGCTCCAAGGAGGAAGAGCCATAATTGTTCCTCTGTGGAGGCTCTCCTCTCGTCTCCAGGTGAGAAACAAACTCCTTTCCCAGAGGATCCTCTTGACTCTGTGGAAGTGAGGGAGATTCATACAAAATCGACAACTCAAGTCTTTCTAGCGCATTAATATCAACTGTGATCAAAGTGATTCATCTGATGGAAATGATAATGATTCCCTACTTTTCAGCCTTGTTTCAAAAATCGAACCACATTCAGGATAATTCAGTCATTTAGCTTGATTTATTTTATTACATCAAGATGCGTAACTACTGGCTCAGCTAAACGTCTCTGCTTGCTGCCTTTTTCAGCAGCTGTGATGGCTAAAATTGCTTGCTAAAATTAATATGGATCTGTTTGCTCCATACTCGTCCTCGTTATCCTCACTGTAATGGGTGACTGTGGCAGACGACTAGAAAAACAAATTATCTTATGCTTTGCCTCATTTGTATGCGTTTAGAGGTGCATGCTGTTGTGCTCTTAGTCATTCCATATATATGTTTGTATTATATATTATATATTATATATATTATATTTAGCCAGAGTCCAAAACTTTTCGTCGTTGTCGGGTGAAAACCTATTTTTTGGGGGGTGATTTTCATGTTTAAGTTTGAATTGAAGGATTACGTGCTCCTCTGTGGGTTCAGAAAGTTCTACAACCCTTATCCTGAATTCCTGAAAAGTTACCTTTGGGAAATACATTTTTACCTGACAAGGACGTTTTGTTCTTTCCACAATTTCACATAATTTCAAGATACTGTAATTTGTAGATCAGCATAACATCTGTGTCAATCACCTCAACTCAGAGAAATGTGGATTTCTCTGTTCTTGCATTGAAAGCCTTGGATACCTAGCTGCTCAATGGTGACATAAGAGAAAAAGCTACAACCATTTTCATTATGTGTGCATATTTGAGAATACATTTATTGGAAATCAAACAGAATACATAGTGAGATTCAAAAAAGTGACAATTCATTTTGAAAATAACGCAGAGTTTCAAGTATCAGTCAAAAGGTCTTAGACTCCCAAGCCCAATGTATCAAAAGATTGATCCATAAAAATAATACATTACAGCTTTATCATGAAAACCTTAGAGTACAAATATAGCACAATACAAACTTCAAGTAAAACAGTACAGTACACAGTGTGTGTGTGTAATGCTATGCTATTCACAAACCACCACACGTTACAACCTCATCAAATCCTCTCACCTAATATGCACATTCAGTTATTAAAATACTTTATTTATATTAAGGACTGACTCTTTATTTACACTGAAGACTGACCAATGCACATTATCACACATTCATACACATCTTATTTAACTTATACAATGATCATTACATTTCAACTGCAATACAATAAATGACATTATCAATACATGTTCACATGCTATTCCTGTGCCCCAGGACAGTTCAGTCAGCGTTTGTGAACTTGCACTTGAAAACCTTTGACATTTGTGATGTCACTGGGAGTAAAATCAGGGGCTGCTCCATAGGCAGTGAATGGGGTGCTGAAGATGCAAATTTGAAATTAAGTTTATATTTTAGCTTTGCAAACAGGCATGAACTGCAAGAACTCATACAAAAATCTTATGGGTCAACAAAGTCAGCGTCCCATTCACTGTCTATGGACCAGTGCCAGATTTTACATCCCAGTGACATCACAAATTCAAGGGTCAGTTCTCCAGTTTCTAGCTTTGGGAAAGAGCACATTCAGTATTGATTGAACTGTCCTAGGGCACAGAAATAAAATATGTGAAGTGTTAAAATGGGTGGCATTCCCCTTTAATTGTGCCTGAATGCACCAATATCTAATTAAATATCACTATAATATTCCTATAATATTCCTATAGGGACAGTGTGTCTGCAGTAATCAATAGTGAGCTCGTGTTATCTAACTTTATTGTTTTTATCTCCTATGATGCTACAATAATATTCCTATAGGGACTTACAGTGTGTCTGCAGTCATCAATAATGAGCTCATGTTATCTAACTTTATTGTTTTTTATCTCCTATGGTGCTACAATAATATTCCTATAGGGACACATCGTTTTGCTGTCATATGTGAATAGTATGGAACAGTATAATACAGCAGCATTGCTATATTTGTGTTACAGTTAGTATTAATTTAGTACAATAGGTTCAATGTATTTGCCACTATACCATTTACTTAATTGTGCCTAAATGCACCAACATCCTGATTAAAATTACTATAATAGGCCTATTCCTATAATATTACTAAAGGGACTTATAATATTCATATAGTATCTCTCACTCAATATCTTATCCAACTTTATTGTTTTTCATTCATCTCATATGATATTACAATAATATTCCAGTAGAAACACATGCTGTGATATGTGAATGGTTACTACAGCTCTTTTTTTTGTTACACGGGGTTGTGGGTTCAATTCCCTAACCATCACCCCCCACCCCCCACTCTCTACTAGCCCGCACGCGCTGAGCTTGCCACAGAGCCCGACTGAGCCTTTATCACATGTGTTTTGCCATTGGTCTGGGATGATGTCATCCACAGTGGAGACAATAGACCCCACCCCCCCCTCACCCCCCGCCCCCCTCCCCTCACCCCCCATCACTGTCTCCTCACACAAGCATCGAAGCCCAGAGTGACACACGCTCAGACATGACGCCAGCTGAGTTGGCTAAGCACTTTTGGTAACATTTATTTATTTATCTATCTATTTTTAAGTCCGGCCGAGCTGTATAATCTTCCAGTCAAAGCAGGCATTTCTTTTTCCTGTTTTTTTTTTCTTCTTTTTTAAATACATGAACAAACGAGCAGGCAGGGAAGGTGTTACACATCTGGATCATACCAATGCATCGGCTCGTCCTACTCGGGCCACTACAGGCATGAGGATTTCTTCTTACGCTGCGCATAAATGATGAATACACTACGGGACTGCCATTCCTGATGTAAGTGATGTTTCATTTTAGTAATGCACTTATCGTAGCACTCGGTCGGCCTGCGGGCTGTTAGTCTCTGTTAGTCTCTGTCCCTCATCAGCAGTGTGTTTAGTGCAGCGGCTGTCATAGCACTACGTGTCGGCGAGGTTTACGCTTTACAACACACGAAATCGCCTTTTGAATGTCCGGACGCTTCTCGTTATCTCTTTATAACGACGCTTTGCAAATTGATGCCACACACCGTAAATCAGGGAATGCATCCTCGTGTCATATTACGCTGGTAACCGCCTGATGGAAAATGATATCAGCAATCAGTGTTTTTTTTTTTTTTTTTTTTTTTTGCCATAATAGGTGACCTGTTATTATTTATTGAGGTGAATCTCTGCAGCCATGTGAAAGTGTCAAGTGATAATATAACCAACAACAAGGTGCACAGGCCCAGTGGCTTGGGCCCTGCAGCTCACATCAGCTTTGCCTTTATTTCCCTGTTCCCTCATCATGGTTAAGGTTCAAAGACTCTGTGCTACGAAGATGCGAAAAAAAAAAAAAAAAAAAATACAGAGAAATTAGGCGGCGCGCCATCTAGTGGTCAAAAGTATGACGCAGCGAGTGTACAGTAAACAGGAACCAATAGGGATTTGGAGGGGAAAGATATAACCAGGGATTTTCTTTAATTGTGCTGCAGAGTATCCCTTTAGACAATTAAAACAATGCTGAGTAATGATGGTACATGTAATTAGAAATAGCTTGTGGTTGTGCTGATGGGATACAGCAGAGAGCTGCTGATGCTGCTGATGTGGGGGGTTTGTGTCAGGATGGAGGAGGCGGTGATGACTCTTTTGAAAAAAGGGGGAAAGAAATACAAAAAAATCCACAATGTAAATAGTATTGATTGTTTTTCTGTTTAACATATTTCACACCAGAGGTTGATGCTGGATGTTGTTGCTACAGGAAGATGTAGTGGAAGAGGCCAGTGGTAGTGGCTGTTTTCTGTACTCTCCGTGCCAAAAACACAAGAGGGAAAATACATTTGAAAGCAGAATTTGAGCATAGCAGCGTAGTGCAAGCAATGTATTTGGACATTTCAGAAGCAAAGTCTCTCGCATCTCTGTCAACCTAATTGATTGTGTTGTGATCCAGCTGTAACAAGAGGCACTGGGAGTAAGTGATATGTTCACCTGCCTTGGAAGCATGGCACAGAGACGGAGGAGCAGACTGAAAGGCTAAAAATGACTCAGACCTATTTGGAAATCAAGCACACTTTCATGGTTCAGTGTGTGAAGAAGAGCTTCTCCCCCTCTGAACTGCATTTACTTTCAAGCTTCATGTGGGATAAATTATAAAATACCAGGGTTCCCACCAATACCAACACTTTGTATTCAAGAAGCATGCCATGAGCAATTTTAGCATTTCAGGGTATAGTCTGAGCCCTGTGTGCAGTCATGGTTACAAATTCCTTTACTTAAAGAGGCAGAAATATTGAAAAAGCAGACACGTAAATCACTCGTAAATGACAAGCAGGTTGTTCATGAAGGGCCGGTAACTTGACAGGCGAGACACACTGCACAGACAGAAGGAGCACTGCAGTGCATTTGCAGGAATACGTAATTTTGGTTATTACAGATAATAAGCCAAGCAACAGAAGGACATAAACAATCCAATTTAACAAGCAGAGAAAATAACAAAGGCACAAATTTAAGATGTGAGGCCTGTGTGTGTGTGTGTGTGTGTGTGTGTGTGTGTGTGTGTGGGTAGGACTGCAGCACTAAAAGATAAAAGAGAGACTTTCCAAGAGGAGCTCAGGAGCCCCACAAGGAAGGGAAGGGAGGGAAGGGTTTTGCAGTAGTGGTTATTATAGATTATAAAGTATACGCTAAATGGGTTTTGATTCAGGACATCAACATTGAGACGGTGTCTGGTTACCTGACATGGGCAGGACGCTTCTTCCAGAGGGAATGAGCTCTGCAGGAGAAGGCTCTACGTCTAGCTGGTGATGCTGGAGTCTTGTATTCTGGGTTTATAAGGAGTAAATCAGTGCTGTATTATGGAGCGAGACCATTCACTACATTGCAATTTAGGAGTTAGACTTGTTAATCACTCAGAGCCGTTACTGAGAGCCAATGAAGAGAGACTAAGACTTTTGTGATCCTCTTGTTTGGTTTATGTGAGTGTTTTGGCAGCAGAGTTTTGAATGAAGTGAATGTTTTTTTGTGTGTGGAACTGATACAGCAAGATAGTAGTACATTGCAACAATCTATTCACAATGAAACAAAAGCATTGAGAAATGCTTAATCTTGGAGAAATTTATGATGATGATATTATTATCAAGAGAGGTCAAGTCAAAAGCCAATGCAAGATTTTTACCAAAATTATTTTGGAGTAACTGGACTAATTGAGATCGAGTAAAGATTGATCTAGGTGAGTTCTATGGTGCTGAGGAGCTAAAATGAAAATTACAGTTGTGTCAGTGTTAAGGGGTAAAAAGTTATTTGTCATCCGTCTTTTGAATATGGATTTCAGAACCGTTGTTTCATCAGGTTGTACTGCAGTGTAAAGTTGTGTATCTTCTGCGTAAGTGAATGAAAGAGCATGAGTGTAAGTATGTAAGAGAACAGCAGCTTTGCAATATCTCCACTTCATAACCATATTGTTATCGCTTTATAATGTCACCAGTAGGAAGCATGGTGAGTGAAAATAGAAGAGGACCTAAGAAGTTGTCTCATGAATCATAAAATAAAAATAACTCAGCGTTTTATGACACAACTATTTCATCCATGTCATTTGGCATTTTTTCAAATTCAGGGTTTCCAAAAAGTTGTGTGTCATGATGGCATCTGCCTGTGCAGAACGTTTAACGCAGGCCCAGCAGCTGCTTCATGGCAGTATTAAAGTAAGGCCCTATAGCTCCCAAGATGATAGAATCACAAAGAGGCTTTGCAATGATAACATCTGAAATGGGATATTAAAACAGGGCTACATAATTAGGGTTTAATAATGTAGTTACAGAGCCGGCCCCAGGCTTATGGTGGCCCTGGACAAGATTGTGTTTGTGGCCCCAAAACACTCCAACCATAACCATGAAATTACTCTCACCATTAATAATATTAATAACTCCATTATGTGGCCCTTCTTCTTAAGGATGTTTATGCCACAGGCCGGCTGTGCCACTGAGGGAGGTGCTATGTGCTGCGATAGCCTCGGGACGTCCTGTGTTGTCGTTCTCACACACACTCAGACTTTCAGTTAGACTGTCTTCAAGGATCTGAAGATGCTCTCACATAAATTCCAGAGGGCAAACAGAAGCGGGCTGTTGTTACCACATTGCAACTAACAGATGTTGCTGTTGAATTTTTGTTCAAGTTGAGCAACCCCTTGTCAAATAGAATAATGTCAGATACTTTTTGTTTTAATTTTCCTGACGACTTGGGCCTGCAGGAGGCAATTTAGGTTTGGGGGCCCGCGGGGCCTGTAACACACCAGGGGAAACCCTGGATCTGTCTGTCTAGCTGGACGTTGATTGAAGTCTTAAGCTAAATTTAACTCAAGTTAGAGCGCCCGATATAGCTTCCTGCCGAGTGGTAACACCAAAACCGGTTCAACCCAGAATGCATACAGTGAAAGAAACATTAGTCAAATACTGCCATAGAAACTACTCACACTTTGGCCGTCATAGTATGTAATTATTATGCCAGACTAGGGTGAACAGGTTTGCTTGGTTGTTACCTCCGCCAACAAAGCTGGAATGTTTTGTTTTCACCCAATATATCTCAAAAAGCAGCAAAAAAACAATACATCCATGCAGTGTTCTGCTGTTGGCCACTGAGTGGCTCAGCTGGAGCAGGTGGGGGTTAAATACCTCATTCAGAGGCACTTATCCCTCTGCTTGGCAGGCAGCCTTCTGTACAAGGTGCAGGTTGTAGTCATAAATGAGATTTCATTCATATCTCATTAACAATGGGAAGGAGGTGATTCTCTCCCTGCTGCCCCTCCCCGCCCTCAACCCATTTTGACGCCCTGGTGATTAACTTCACTGCCACAATGAATGCTAACAAGGAGAATCTGCATACTGCTTAGCTTTTTCTTTTCTTTTTTTTTTAACAAAGTTTCAGTTTGAGCATTGAACTTAGTCTCTGCTGGCTGAACTGTAGCTGACAGGCTTTAGAAGTGTCCAGGCGGTGCACTGATACACAGTAATGCTGTGTAGCATTTTTGTAGTTTAACCAGATTTATGATGATGTTTGGTACTCTATATAAACTGAATGCTACCCACAAAAGGTTTGGTGCTGAGCCAAATGTATTTTCCAGGTCCAGAAATACATTACTGGAACTATTTTTCTGTTGTGTGGCTGATTATATTTTTAATGCCAAATAATGTTTGTGTTTAAAACATCCTGAAAAGCCTGCTATTCCTGCTTTTGCACCGATTAGTGAATTAGCTTGTTCCAATCTAAGTAGTCTGCCAACATCTTTGCACACTAAAGGAAATCTTTTCTTCCATATTCAGAAGCCATAAGGGCCAAAGTTAGCTTATATCTAAAGACTGTTTCTCCTCCAACTTACCATGAACAATACATGGCCTAGAATTGTTCAAATTCTACCTTACCTCTCAGCAAAGCAGATGTCAGGTCACTTCAATACACTGACATGGGACGTCCAGTGATGGATTTCATAATACCTGCACACTGTGGAATTCATGGTTCACTAATGGGTGGTATTGAAGCTCCTGAGTTCCTGAGGTCCAAAGGTGAAATGTGTCAATCAGGATGACTGTAGGATGTCAAGTTCAATCCCATCTTCACATACCTCTTCCTGCTTCCCTATTAACCAAGAGGACGCTTGCTTTTTTCCGTAGCTATTGTATAAATTTGGTTATAGTTGAATTTGGTTACTGTAAAGAGGAAATGTATATGCATTCCTGTCCACAACTCCATTCTTTTGAGTGTGAAAACAGTCAATTTCAGGTTATAAAAAATTAAAATATTATCGCTACTCTTACTCATACTTGGTTTCACTTGTTGGTATTTACAGGGATTACAGTGTCATTACGTTATGGGTTTATGCTATTACATTATTTAGTCCATTCAATAATGTAATAACCAGTCAATAGTCTTATAAGTTATTACATTTCAGGAAAAATACTAACTAAGAAGTTGGCATCTCAAGATTTAGGTTATTGGTAGGTTATTACATTATTAGCTTGATTACCATCCACAGTTGTTTCTGTGCCTAAGAAAGACCAAGTAACCTGCTTCATGACTGTGGGCCAGTGGCACTGACCTTTAATCTCAACGAAGGCCTTCACATGCCTGCTACTGTCTGGTCTCAAATGTGTCCCACACCTGCTTCCCCTTTCAGTTTGCCAACAGGGAAAAACAGTCAGTGGACGATGCTTTCAACATTTCAACTTTCTTACACTTGAAATGAGTTGACACCCCTGGTTCCGCTACAAGAATCTGTTCATTGATTTCCATTCACATCAGAACTGCTCTTCAGCAAACTGTCCCAGCTGAATATAGCCTCTTCAATCTGTGTGTGGATATGGGACTCTCCGACAGATAAAAGGCAGATTTTGCGGCTGGGTCTCTACCTGTCTGACCCCCATGCTGCTGTTATGTGTGGGATGTGTGTTCTCCACTCCTCTCCTCCCTGTACACCTCCTCCTGCTATCCATCTGTCCGCCTGTCTGAGATAAACACACTTAAAAGTGTGAAAATGAGGATTGTCTTCTGATAGAACCGGCCTGCTCATCACTCCCTGGAAATCAATGACTCGTACATGTTCATGTTCCTGTGATGCACTATCACCAGCACTTTCTAATGCGCTGAAAACATCTACTGTTCTTCCTGCAGCAACCAAAGAAGCTTGATATCTCACAAATCAATTTTACAAGTCAATAATCGAAAGCCTCCTCACATCACAGCCTGGTTTTCCTCCGCATCGTCCTATTTCAAGCTCCAACGCGTCGTCCCCGCTGATGAGTGGGTGTTTGGCTGTCAGATGCTGTTGATGAAGGAGCCGTATAAAGCCGGGGCGGAGAAAAGGACCAGACGGGCTGCCACCGATCCTGCACACCCAGGCAACCATCTGTTCCCCAAAAACACCCGCCACCTCAACAGCTTCTTCCCAAGAAGAATAACACTCAGCACACAGCTGAAACCATACTGTCTGCCACGCTGCGTGAGTCCACATCGTGATTGAATGCTGTATGGATATTTCCGGAGTGATATATAGTCTACTCTCTATCATAAACGTCCGCTTCCGCTGTTTGTGAAGTCCCATTGACCCCTGCAGCATGTGTGTCAGCACGTAATGCGGCGCTTGATATTTCGTCAATATGTCCTTGCACCGCTCTTACCAGGACAAATTCATGTATTTATTGTGCTTGCCAAATAAATGTATTCTCATCCTGATTGAATTTTGTTTTATTACATATTCCACAGTTATTATGTCATGTTCAGTAATGTTATTGCCTGCTACAAGGCTGGTTGAACCCATTCAGAAGTACTAAGATGATTGAAAGTGTGATTCAAATGCCTTATTCTAGGAAAGCATAAAATCTTTAGTATGCTGCAAATTTTCATTATGTATTTGGTGGGAAAAACACTTAGTTTGTCCATTGGAGAGTTCAATGGGCTGGAAAGAGATTGGTGTATATACAGTTGTCCTCTCTGTGGCTCATGCCTGTGACTGTAAGCTGTTGTCTTTATTCCGCTGTGCGTGGCAGCAGGGAGGCGAGGGAGCGGAGCGTCATGGTCTCCCTGTAGGCTCAGCTCTGACTAACTGTAACTGAGTGGCACTTCTCCTAGTTTTTTTTTCATATCTGTGCCGTTTTATATTTCAACTCGTTACACTTGCATGGATTCAAATTCCGAAGCTAATAACATTACTGCAAAGCTTAGCGTACTTTAGCGTTTTCCTTAAATATTAATACATACTTAATCATGCGCACACATTTGCATTTGCCTTTCCTTTTCTTGATCCCTCCTGCAGCGCTTGTTTTTTCAACCTAATCTGAGTAGCTCGCTTCGTTAAATTTGTCATATACTCTGTGGCTGTATGCCTCAGTTGCTCTGAAAGGCTGTCATAACGTTATGAGTACACATTTCACTGTTATCTTATATTGTATACATGATAGATGTATATGTAATCTAGAGTATTGATGTTGGTTGACTGACTTTTAATTCTTAATGTAATGCAATTATGCACTCAATACTTAGTTGTTAGTGTTATAAAGGAACACATGCAGTTAACACATGCAGGTTTAGGTGTTAATTACTGTGCCAAAATCCTCACTACACTATGGAATCATTTACAGAGTTCAACATTAAGGATTGCCCGATGGCCCATGGCCAGTAAAACACTGACTTGGGCCAGTTGATTGGCCCAAGAGTTTCTGGTCTAACTATTTCTCAGGAGGTGATGAGCCTGTTACCTTTGTGTCTCTGCTCTGCCACTGTCCCAGTCTCCTCTCTGTTGTGTTTTTTTCTGATCAGTCAGATTGGACGCGCCTCACACTCACAGCGAGTCAGGGATCCAGCAACTCAAAGAGTTGTGTGGAGCGAACATGGGAAGGAATTACAAAAAACTGTCAAAACAAAGTGAAAAGAAAAAATCTGTTTCTTTCATCGTGCAAGCAACAGTGTCCTGAGTTGAAAATGATAAATCAATCCCATACACTTTGTACCGTTTGGCAGAAATTTTCAAGTAAAGCAGATTGAGCTGGCTCATTTTTAAAAGCACCGGCAATTACTGCAAACACACACTTGATTCCCGTGACAAGAGCCAACAGCACCCAGCCTGTATGTTGGCAAAGCAGGTAGCTGACAGCCCTTTATCAGGTCCTGTTGTATTAGAAAGACGGATGAATCCAGACTAACCAGCCTCATGAATTTCACATAAACATGAAATTACACAAAAAATACTCGTGTACACGGATTGCAAGCACTGAACCTCCTAATCCATCGACTCACACACCCTTTTACAGTCTTATTCTTGAACTGAATCCTTGAACTAGCCGCTCTGTAAAATTCACAAAGATGACAAGAGATTTTAACTCTTTACAATCTTTGCCTTGTCCCATGAAATTTTTATCTTATCTTGAGCCAACGGCCTAAAAGAAGCAGTCAGACTTCTACTCTTGAGATAACCCAAAAGATTCCGGATGCAAGAGATATTCACTCTTAGTTTTCCTCTAAATGTGCCTTGATATTGCAGTTTGGCACAGAGATATTGGCTTGTTGCTTGTTTATGATAAGCACCTGAAATCTCTCTCAATTTAAGAATATAGGCTTCAAAAGTGAGGCGAGATAACATTTTAAGAAATCTGCAGATGGTCTTACACACGATCTACTGTTCCGCTGACAGATGACTGACTGCTTCCTAGTGCTCCTGCAGAGCCATCACATTTGATTAGTTGGAAATCGTCTAACTCCTGACACACGATTTTCTATTCTTACGCACCAGACTCATTTACCTCATGTATCACGGTCAAATGTTATCTTGGCTGTACATACTGCAGCCCTGTTAAGCTGCTTTCTATCATTAGATTTGATTTTATGTCCGCTTTGTTGCTTTTGACGCATCACTTACAAGACTTACCAGTGTACAGGAAATTAATTGTGAAGACTCAAACCTCGCTAAAGTCGCGAATGAAAGGTCAAAGCAGATAACTGTAATACGTGTCTTTTTTGTTGGAATTTAAATCTTTCTTCTGCTGATTTTACCCTATATTGTAATGAGAAAATTCAACATGTTCTACAAAACCTTCGTTGAACAGACTCTGTGCTTTGCTCCTGTTTTATTCTACATCATAACTCTCAAATGGGATATTCTTATTGTAGAAATGCTTGTACTAATCTGTAATCATTTTATTATGTAAACATTTAGCATTGGAATTGCAAGAGGTATCACTGCAGTTATTGACTTTTATTGCACCGACTGAGCCTCTTAGTGACCGCTAAAGCTACGACTGAGTGAATGAAAAGGCCACTAGCCTGGCCGCAGTTTACAGTGTGTGAGCGAAAAGTGATCAGAGTCATAGTGACTTCCACCATGATAAAACTGGGTCAATGTAACCCCCACCCCCTCCACCACAGGCAAGGCTGAAAAAGGAAAAAAGATGAGGATACCATCACCAGACTCTGTGCGTGGATATAGGCATGGGGACGCTCGAGCATGGTTTGCTTTTTCTATGGGTCGGTATCCGTGTTGTGTGGGACTGAACTCGACGTTGACGTTTGACGTTTCCTCCTCCCCCGCAGTCTGTGATATATGGTTTACTGTGTTATGTCACATTCTGTCTCCCTCTATTTTCTATCTCCCAACTCTGTTTCTGTCTGCCAGTCTCTCTGTGGTCCACAGTATCTATTCCTTCCTCTCCCCCTTTTAACTTTCTGCTGCTCCACTGCCTGACAGATTCTTCATAAATACAGCGAGGCTTGAAGGAAAAATCCACCCTAAAACACTTCAACACTGTTAAAAATAGATGGCTATTGGCGATGTACCTTACATTTCTAGGACAATTTCATTGTTTGGTGGTGTATTATTAATATTCCTGCAGATAACTGGCCAAAGATATTTCCAGCGCAGCTACAATGGAGTTTGATAGAATAAAATCTAAAACATCAACATTAAGCATCAGGTTTTGGTGTCAGTCCCTCAGAAACATTCAACAATCATACAGGGAGAAATCCATCGTAGAAGACCAATTTCTCCACTGACAGTAGCCTCAATAGACCAGAATGCAATGCAGCCACAAGACATGTTTCGTGTTAAGTAAAGGCTGTGACTCATGCCTTTTCTCAACTGGACAAACTCGCTGTCTTGCTCATGCTATGCCACATGTATAACCCACAGCTGAGTTCACCCCCGTTCTCTGGGGGTTGGTGAAAGTCATTCTGGGAAACGTAGGAAATCACTAACTGAACTAGAAGTAGACGAAGCAGGCAAGAGGGAAAATGGGTACAAAAAATGCATAAATTACAATGCTTCATCATAAACTAAGCCCTGGAATGCACTGAACATCACAAATTGATGATATATAACAGTGTAAGAGCATCCGGGGGTGAATTTTTCCTTTAATGATAATTTGTGTCAAAATATGCTTAATATCTGAGAGCAGTCTTATAATGAATGCAAGGTATAAATAAATGGAAATTTAAAGTCTAAAGTCCTGTTGTAAATGTGTAATTTTATTACAAAATGCATATTTATAGGCTGTGATCAGTTAATCTCTTCTTTGCTGAGCCGTGGTGAGAAGGCTTTCTCTCCAGCTGAGATGTTGTGTATGTGGTTTTACTTGGTGTTTATACCATGGCCTTGGAAAATGCTCAATTCTGATTGGCCCGGGGGTGTCAGCTAATTTAGTTTATACCTTAGGCTGGCTGAACACTCAGAATTGATTGGCTGGGGGCGGGAGGTGTTGATTCATTTCAGATAATCATACAGCCCCCAAGCATTAAATAGTCTTCAAAATGAATGCGCTGCCACATTTTAAGCCCCCCACTAAGCCATTAGCTGACATTGAGATTGACTTTGTTGTGTTTCTGCCTAGTTTTATGCGAAACTCCACAAGCTTGGCAACAAAGCAGTGCACAGACAGCAACACGACACAATGATCACACTGTCAATATACTTTTTGTTTCACATTTTTGTGTAGTTGATACAAAATTACTTTCCACATCATATGCACAATCATACAGCCAGTCTCCCCAGTTCAACATGCAGTGATGATAGCCAATCGTTAGCCTGGCAGTACTGGCTCAGAGGTGTTTTGGGATTAGAAAACTCTCTCATTTTCCATGTTGAGATGAAGTTTTTTCCTATTTACTGAAGTACTGAAGAAACTTTACATTACATTATAATGTTAACTACGGTGTGGGAGTGACTGTCTTCCAGGTACTAGTCAAACCCTCAGGTGTTAACAGGGAAACAGAGATATAGCTTGTTTTAATTTGGATGCCAAACACCCCAAAATATGAATGAGCATTTTATTACTGGCAAATGGCCATGGTATAAACTGGTTGACAGACTATGAGGTGTATGTTTAAATGGATTCGACAAAGGAAATCACCCTTGGCTTGCATCCGGTGGTTCTTGTCCACAGCGTCATCCATTCAGTTCTTTCAACATACACCTCACTGGGTTTTATCCTTACATAATTTCTCCTTTCATTTGCAGCAAATGTGAAAGGAATTATGTCTGACGTGTTAACGGTCAAAACTGAGATGCAACATTGTTGGTCTTTTGGTTTTGTACAGTATGTTCTTTGTATGTTTTTGATATGCAGAAGACACCTTAAGGATGACTTACAGACATATGCAAAACATAAAAACCCATTGTTGTTGTCTATGTGTTTCTATGTATTGTTATTACTCTGGAATTTGGGTTTTACTTTACATTACATGTATATAGAATAATTAACCATCATCCTGTTGACTTTCATAATCACATTACCTAATATACATATATATAATAATATATCAGTGCTCAAAACTATGGGTTTGCACTGTATTATGTAAATATTTTATAATTGTAAGGCAATATTCAACGTGTGTTTGAATCGATGGAATGTAAAGTGTGCCCCACTAAATGTCATGTTTGTGACAGTAATAATTACCTGACTTCTTTCTCTCTGTCTCTCTCTCCCTCTTCACTGCATAGCTTTGCATAGACCCAGATGCCTCCCCTCCCTCTTGACGAGCGCATAGTGGTTATTCAGCGCCCTAAAAACTTGGCCCTGTGTGGGGGCTCCCCACAAACCATCCCACAGAACCCCAATCAGATATCAACCTCCTCAAATGGACAAGTTGCCCACCCTCCTCATCTCCACCCCTCCCAGTGCCACCCCTATTCCCCCTCCTGTAACTCTCTGAGTCTGGAATGCAAGCGCCGATCTTCCCGCCTGCAGAAGTTCAAGGGCGAGCCGGCTGTCGTCCCAGCGGGCGTCAGACACGTCCCTAGCCACTGCCACAGCAACGGCACAGTGACTCTCGGGCCGCGGCTGCCCTCCCACACACATACTATTGACATCAAAGTGTCAGTGGACAAAGGAGTAAAAGGAGGAGGATTCAGCAACTCGTTGAGGCACAGCGGAAGTGTCAAAGGTGGCAGAGGGAAGCGCGTCTCTTTGCATTTGGACCCGGGACAAGGTGAGAAAAAAACTGGCACCGCGGGGAGGCCGGGTGGAGCCGAACACAACTCACAGAGGAGTCAGCTGTCAGCTTCCCCCGGAGGGATCCTACAGTTTGTCCCCGCCCAGCCGCAGCAGTACAGGTCCAGGAAAGAGAAGGAGAAGGAAAAAGCTGGCGTCGCCTCGAGTTTCCTGCACAAAAGCGAGCAGGAGGTTCCCTGTGTGGGCGGTAAGAAGAATTCCAAACTGGGAACTGTCCATCAAAACCATAATCCTCACAGCCTGTCCTACCACCACAGCTCAGTCCCCGTGCCCCATGCCGCCATCCTAAACTCCAGCTACCCCTCGCCCCCTCCCTCCCACCCCGCCCATGCCCCGGCCCCGGCCCCGTTCCAGCAGCTCAGCCAGCCTCGCCCGTCCCGCAGCAGGGATCACCGCCCTCACATCCTTCATGGTCTACCCCTCTCGCCCTGCTCCTCCCACGCCGGAGGCTTCCCCAGCCCAGACCACACCTGCACCATAGATTTCACGCACCCCTTCAGTTGCGGCTGCTGGAAGCTGGTGAGATGCAGAGGGTGTAGGGGGCGTTCTGCCAGCTGCCAGGGTGGCGGAGGAAGTCCGTCCTCCTCGTTTTCCTGCGTTCACAATGTCGGAGCGGTGAACAGAGGAGGCAAAACGATGGGCCTGAAAACTCTGGGCGGGTGTCTCTCCACCGCCTCCACCTCCAACACCTCGTCCTCCAACAGCACTGCGTCCGACTGCCGAGCGAGCCTGTTCAAACCCCTCAGCTGCCCCTCCTGCTCCGGCGAGGCCGGCAACTTTGAGAGTCCCGCCATCCTTCGTAAAAAGCTGGTGGGGGGATGCCTGCCTTGCGCCCCGCTGTCCTCCTCCGCCCCTCTCCGAGCGTTGCAGAGCTGCGTGACCGGCTGCAACCCCAAAGCCAGTCAGACCGGCAGCTCTACCTGCAGCTACTGCAGCAGCGACCCCATAGTGGTGACTTTTAACCCACGCCGAGGCAAGCCCCCGGGGAGAGGCGTCGGAGCGGCTCACCAAATGGGTGTGTTCCAGTCCGATGACGACGACTACAGTGTGCGTACTATCTGGCCCGAGGAGCTGGCCAAAAAGATGACCCATTCTAAAGCCCAAAAGAATCACTGTGCCGGGATGGGAGTCGGAGTGGGGAAAACCTGCATGAGCAAGGGCCAAAACGGTAGCAACGGAGCGGGTCTCGTCCTCCTGGACTGTCAAAACCTCCGGGAGTTCACGCAGTCTCAGCTAACAGACCACGCAGGCCGACGCCGGCTTCAGCAAGGCAAGATGGCCGCCCTTGATTTTCTCGGTTCCGGGTCGGGGTTCGGGCGCGACGACGGCCGAAACTCCCTGAAGAGGCTCCTGAATAAAGCCGGAGATGCAGCCATGGGGGACGCTGCAGAGCAAGATGGAGATGCAGCATATCCTCACTCCCCCTCGCCCCGCTCCGCCTCGCCCCAGTCACCTATTTCCTTTTCGCCGCCGCCGTCCGCCCCCGGCACGCTCATCAAACCCAAACCCAGGCAGAGAGACAGGGAGGGAGGCCATTCTCTCCCGTCCGCTCAGTCGCTTCACCTGGTCCTAAACTCACTCAACAGAGAGCAAGATGAGGAGAACAGCAGAGGTAAGAATCTCTTACACTACATCCCACTGAGGAAGCAAGATGCCCTCAATATGCAGTTTCAGTGTGACTTTCAGTTCAGTTCAGTTGAATGTTATTTATTTATGATGAGCCTTATTTTTTTTAATAAACTGAATATGAGACCCTTGGTACAGCAAAAGATTTTCAGTGCTTGAAATTGGAAAAAAAATCCTCACCCTGTGTTATGTTGAAAGTTTGAATTTGCTTTCAGCATAACACAATTGAGAGGATTTTTTTCCCAATTTCAAGCACTGAAAACCTTGATTTTTGACACTTATCCCTCCCAAATGAGTCTTTTCTCCTTCCCACCCCACCAAAATATTATTTCTACACACTACCTCTATTATTTGTCTAATATCTCTTCCATCTCAGTTCTCTACTACCTTTCAAATATAACTCAACCGGCTTCACACCATGCAGCAGACTTTTCTCGCCACACTTCATCCGCATCTTGTCTTCTTCCCAGTTCACCTTTCGTTGCCGCTTTCCTCTTCGCTGCCGGCGTCTCTGTCCGACGAGAGCGTGATGACTCCTGACGCGGAGAACGCTGTGGTCAGTCCCATCCTGCCCTTCCTGTTTCTGGGGAACGAGCGAGACGCCCAGGACCTGGACCTGCTGCTGCGCCTCAACATCGGCTACGTGGTCAACGTGACCACGCACCTGCCGCTCTACCACCTCAACTCCGGACTGGTGCGCTACAAGCGGCTGCCCGCCACCGACAACAGCAAGCAGAACCTACGCCAGTATTTTGAGGAGGTGTTTGAGTTCATTGGTGAGAGTCCCGCCCTCACTAAATTGGTGTGTGTGTGTGTGTGTGTGTGTGTTTGATAGAGAGAGACATAAGGCCCTCCATCAGATGTGATTCAGGACAGAGGGAACAAACGGGAAATAATACACAGATCTGCAACCAGATCTGGATCATATTTACAAGAAAATCTAACTAGTTTTCACTGTATAAACCTATATATTTAGCCACTGGTTTGTCTTGGGTTCCGTGAATATCAACTAGCAAAGATGTATGCCAGCGCCGGTAAAAGTAACAGCCGGATTTAAAGAGGCTGAGATTCATACATCAGGCAGTTTAGATAGCATGAGTCCTCAGCAGCAGCGTTACAAGTCTCTGGCAACAGATGGCAACTGATGGAAGTTCAATCATACCGTTTCTGGCCAAAATGTAGTTGTTGTTGTTCTTTCCTTTCAAAGCTGCTGAGTATTGTGTTGTGTAAAGCGATCTGTCTGGAGTGTATCGTCTCTCTGTCAGGCTGACAGGCAGCTGAGGTGAATTCCTGCCCCTCCTCATGTTACTGTAGTAGAAGAGAGTCAGCTGTGGACAAGTTTCTTCAGTGATCGGCAATTAAATGGAGTTTAAGTGCCAGCCTAACTGTAAACTAAGTAATATGTCAGCAATAGGACTTGTATTGTGTTAAAGGGGTATGCTTTCCTGAATAATACATTTTTTTGTATCAACTTTGATGTTTGACTTTATTTTTCATATTTTTTCATTGGTTTTCAGAGGGAAAATTAGTTTGTGTATTACTGGCATATGGGTTGAAAAGTTGCTGAAAAGCTGAAAAGAATTATATATTGATTTGTATTCCTGCAAATGAATAGTTTAGAAGAAGAAACTTCCAGATATGTTTTATTGACCCTTAAATGAAATAAGCGACATGTAGGTGGACACCCTACATATTGTTTGCTGAATCCTTGAATGAGGATGTGACGTTACTGTAAGAGGCCTTACTGAGTGTATGTTAGTAGTAACATGAGATGTTATGTTGTAGTAGTGACCACTTATTGATGAATTGCTTTTCTTCTCACTGTTATATTTTCATTTTCCTAGATGCTCACAGCTGGAAGGAATGCAACAGCGCTAAGCTTGTTCTCACTTGTTTACTTCAGCAAAATGAGATAAGCTGTGTAGGCAAATATGTAATAATGCTTTTCTTGGCGTTTTTCCTCACCCACAGAGGAGGCACATCAGAGTGGACAGGGAGTGTTGGTGCACTGCCAGGCAGGCGTGTCCCGTTCTGCCACCATCGTCATCGCCTACCTTATGAAGCACACCCTCATGACCATGACAGATGCCTACAAATACGTGCGGAGCCGTCGCCCTGTGGTGTCTCCGAACCTCAACTTCATGGGCCAGCTGCTGGAGTTTGAGAGGGACCTCAATTCTGGCGTCACTCCTCGTATCCTGATGCCTAAACTTAGCGGCCTGGAGACGCAGGTGTGAGTGAGGGAGGTAAGGAGTGAAAGAGAAGAAGAGGGGTTAAGGTCACGGCAGTTCAAGGAGGAAGAAACTGACACTAAAGCTGGATTAACGGGAGTGAAATAACCCAGAAGGGGTGCAACACACATTAGAAGGGAACAAATGATGAGAAATGCTACACTGTCATTTGGAAAATGGTGGTGTATTCGGCATCTAGTGCACTTTTATTACTGTGAAACATGAAACAAATTACTGGATGGTCCAGTTGTTGAAGTAGTCTCCGTAACTCCTAGACAACTTGATCATCATCCAATATACTGTTTATAAAATAATGTGCCAATATTTTGTATAGGCCTAATGTCACTCAGATATCTCTCTTCTTTTGACTCTCTGATGCCTCTTCCTTTCTGTTCCCATAGTTTACATGCACAGCCTCTGTAGAAAACCACTGACACTGTCGCCACGAACCGCAAATGCATGCAGAACAAGAACAGACACAAACACGGAAAGGGTTCAGCGTTAGTATCCTACTTCATCCACAGCACTACGTATACGTTTCCGCCACATGTAGCACCAGGCAGGACATCACAATGCACTTTACTGCACATGTATTTTTTTTTAAAGTTTGTTTTTGCCAGTTCTCTGTCAGTTGAGGTGATGCAGTTTGTTTGTTTGATCATCACTAACTAAAATGTCACATGGATGAGGAGAGTTTGTCACAAAGACCTCAGTTGCTGTTTTTGATTTATTTTATCCTGCTACTTTGTCGGTTGTTGTTTTTTTTTCATCCTTTGGGAAACGTGCAATAGAGCAGCATGGACCTAGTAGGGATGTGAGTAGCATTAACCTGGGAAAACTAATGATGAAGGGGAAAACAATGCATGGTAACGCTTTACTTTACAGTGGCCTTATTCCAGTGTAGCAACATTAGCAGATAGAAATGTATTGTAATTATACAATAATACTGTGTACGGACGTAATGAAAACCTCTATATACTTTGTCCATACTTTAATACGCATGTAAACACACTGGAATAAGGCCATTATAAAGTGTTACCCAACTCATTTACTAAAGTGAACTGATATAACAGACTACTACTAAACAGTACTTACAGTATTTCATCTTGGGTGTTATTATACACACGACATGATTTATATATGAGAGAAAGTGTTAGTTGGCAGGTATTGTCCTGCTGTTATAATGTGCTTTATACAACAGACCTTTTCCAACTGTGCCCTGTTTATTTCTGTGGTTAATTCATTCAAAAAAAGGCATTTATTTTTATTTAAATTTTGTAATGTCTGGGTTAAGTTGCGTTTTGCTTTTATTTTAAATGTAGATGTTGTGTTCAAAGTGGGCTGTCAAGGTAAGAGAGGACAGATATTTCTTATAATCAAAGGGGGCAGGGAAACTGGAGTGAATGGAGAAGACAGAGTAACAGTAGAGAGACAATCCTTAACATCTTGCTTGGCCCTTCTGGCCCAGATGATATTGTCATAACAAAATTTTACCATGCAGTCCAGTAGCCACCAAATCAAAGACTACTATGAAATCCCAAAGCCAAACTATTTATTTATGTGTCAGATTGAAAAACTGTGTGAAACTAAACTAAACTAGAGAATATTACAGAGCTTTTATCTGTCTTGTCTCTCTACCCTTGTTTCTCCCTATCCATACATGTCTCAGTTGCCTTTCATTTATTTCTCTTTGATAACTGACTGGAGACTTTTCTAGAGCATGTGTTTTAACAACCTATGGCAGATTCCCCATCAACTCAACAAAATCTTATTTCCCAAATGTCATTTCTTTGCCAGAATGGGATTGGCCACCAAGCAGCAATTTTCAAAACTTATGATTTTGTGGCTTTGTGAGGCAATCTTTCTCACAAAACTTCAGTTTGGGAACAGGCAATATTGGTGTTGCTGACCTGTCGGTGCATTCTAGGGGTCAAAGAAAATACAGAGAAAAGTACCACAACAAAATCATAACCTTTGCCTCCAGTCGGCCCTGCCTGCTTTAGCTGATTCCCTCTCTTACTCCTAACCTTAACTCTATTCTTTCTCCTTGTTATCCTTACTTGACGTTGCCTGTAACACGTTTGTAACATTGCTGTTTCTCTTACTACTATGCATTATTTTTATTATGAAGGCATTGATTAGAAGGTCACTTGGTTGACTGTGAACTCTTCCTCTGTATAAGGTCTAGGCGTGGGTCCTGTCCAACATTTATTTCTCACTCCTGGAGCTGAATAAATTGCAAATTGCTTGTATGCATCACAAGATCCACACATGCTCACAATGTGCAAATGTGTACAGTGATGTCAGCATGCACATTATAATTTGCAAATATTGTAAATTGTAATTTGTAGTTGATCCATTTCTGTTAAGACACACAGAAGTGATTTTTGTACCTAAAGGATCATTCAATTTTTTTTTTAATTCTGGCCGCATGTTTAATAGCTTTGTGATTGTTTTGGTACTTTCATTCAAATTACAAATTATAACTTGTGTGTTAGCTATTCATAACCTGTGCCTGTGAACCTCACAGTAGACATTTGAACTTTGTGATACAAAATGCAATTTATACAGCTTTCAGCTGTAGGTAGATGAATCCATTTACTGTAGAGAAGCTGTGCTGAGTTGAGAACTGATCATCTGTAATCTGATGACTGTAAGGAGGAGAATTATGTTGCACATTTTGTAAACTGATTCCATGCACATTTTGTCAGATACTCTTCCTTTTAGATCGCTATGAAATACTTTTCATGCATTTACTGAAGCAACAGATTTTAACGTTTGGGAAAAAATACTTATTTTTTCTGAGTGCCGATGGTTAACTCATGTAATTTGTGACGTGCTTTTGATGTAACAGTTTTGAGCCTCTGAAAAAGGGCAGTTCCTCAATGCAAGGGGGGTCCATGTTCTTACAAGAGATATTTTTAAAAACTGATGTTAAAAAATGATTTGCAGTGACTTTTGAGAGAAAGATAATGATTTCCAACCAGTACCTGAAAAAAGTTCAAAAGCCCAAACCTCAATCCAAATGTAAACTGACAGGTATGCCTGCCACAGAAAACCAAATCATAAGATCAGAAAAAAAAATGGTATAAAATTGATTGACAGATGCCTTGATGGAAATCCAGTGTGATTTTCAAAGATATTTTGAAGAAATTTCAAAAGCTCCATTTTGAAAGGAGAAGCTTTTATCTTGAAGAATCTTTGAAGGTTTCCAGTTGAACTGCATATAAAAACAGACTGGGGGGAACAACTACAAATATTTGACTAAAATACAACAGATCTGTATTTTCAGTGGAATAAGTGGAGTAAAAGTGTTTAAAAACTGAGTGAAACTCCACCATAAAATAGTATTTATTCCATTTAGTAGAGCATCTAAATTAAACTTTCAAATGACAAATGACAAAACCACCATGTATGCAATTGGATACGAACTTTGGTACTCGAGATAAGGGTTCACAGAATTCAGGCTCCACAAAGTTTTGCTGGAAAGGTTTTGTTTTTTTGTTTTTTTATGATATTTTAATCGACTGCCAGTTGCCCCTTCTCTATTAAAGTCATTTGATTAAAGAAAAGCCCTGCAAGAAGTTTCTAAAACCAAAATGCCTTCAGTTTATCCTTGTATAATTTGGTCCTCCAGTATTGTGTACTATGATTTTGTAAATTGATAGTTTCTGGATTTTGCTTCTGGGATTTATTTCCTGGCAATGTGACTTTGATATAGGCTATATATTTTTCTACAGTCATATTTATTCATTGTGTGCACACAGATCTAGGTATGCACATATATCTGTCTGTGTATTTACTTTTTTTTAATGAATCTTTGTTTTGTATGAAAGGCACTGTTGGGACAGTATGGCATCTTCCAACCATGTAGCGAAAACAAGGACCTTCAGCTGTGTGTAGCATTACAGCGTTTTATTTTCACTCCTATCAGACCTCAGTAAACTTGGGTCGACATGCCATACTCCACTGTTTACCTCTAGCCTTTATTTCAGCAGGGGAGCTCAACCAAACATGCTGTTCACCCTTCCAATCTCTCCAGCTCAAGTCAAAGTAGGTGTAGCGTTAACCTTTGAAGAGAGCCTGTTGCTGTTGCTCCCTGATTTTTATACAAACTTTATATGCAAAGTGGCTGTCGAAGCAATTTCTTTAACTACATATTGTATGGATCTACTGTGCAGCAGTTCACTCACAGCTGACCTCAGCAGTTTGTATTTGAGAGACGCTCGTCTAGGGCTGCAGGAAAAAGTGAACCTGAACTTGAACATTTTCTCTCACTTCATATGAACTGGGAGGGCCGGTGTCTTTAAAAAGAAGCGCGGTGTCAGTGTGTGTCGAGGTCTTCCGTTTGTGTTTTGCACTTGAAAAGAAGAAACAGTTGAAAGTGGTTACTTTCTGTATGATAAGTTTCAAAAACATTGTATATCTGTGCATTGCTTATTTGTGGAAACTTAATTATCCCTGTTTGTATTTCATTGCTCAACTCTAACCCCATTGTATTATTTCCTGTACCAAATATTGAAGTCAAGGATAACGATTAATATTTGATGATGAGAATGATGATGGTATGATTGAGAAAAATGCAGATCACCTCCTTGGTTCCTACGGGAGGTAAGAACTCTTCAGGTATGACTATCATAGTAAAGCTGTGCTGTTCCACCCTGCTGTCCCGCCTCCTTCGGAGAGCAAAAGTTCATGTTAACTTACCTGTGATGCTCTTCTATATCGCCCTCGCTTTTCATAATGGATTGTTTCTCTTAAGCAAATGTAATATTTTCATATTGTAGCAACTGGTCCTTGTATTTAGACAATGTTTTTATCTTCATGTACTAACTACCCTTCGTAAATTCTTTGTAAAAGAGGTGCACTGTGACTAATACGATGCTGCTATATCACAAAGACGTTATTTGTACGTCACATTCAGCTGATGCAAAGTGGTGAATATCACTAAGGGTGACTAGTACAACGCAGGCTTGCATGTGGAAGCCTTGCTTACATCGTTCTGATTTAATCCAGACTTCAGTGTACTGCCTCAGTGCGGCGGCTCGTGAGGCCAGATGCATTGATCTATCTCAGTGTGACTGTGTGCACAAGCGTAGGATCTGTAGCTGTTAGGTCTTCCTTACAATCACGATAGAGGAATAGAAAATAGAGAGTGTGTATGATGGTGAATAGGCAACGTTCTTAAAGCTCTGTCTTATTGCTCACTGTGGGAAAATGAAACTGTGATGTTGCTGCTTTTTCTGCAACAACAGTGTTAATTTTGTCAACATAGTTTTGTTTTGTTTCAGTCCTTGTTTTCTGACTAGATACCGATTGGTTTTAGTCATATGTTAGTCATTTCATCCAAACTAGATTTAGGAATATAGGAACACTTGACATTTTGGTCTAGCTTTTGACACATTTATTTTACAAATATTTTTTGTCCTGTCCAATCTAGATTGATATCAGCTCATCTGCAACTATGAGGATCAGATTATTTAAAACAATATGGAGCTAAAACATCAGAAACCCTGTAACTGAAAATTGAACAAAGTGCATATTTCTATATGCTATATAAGTTACAAATGAACATCACAATGTGCATTTTGTAGTGTTGACATATACATTATAATTTGCCAATGCACAAGTTTTAATTTATAATTTGAATGCAAATAGCAAAACACATCCATTATAAGGATGAAAAACTGTTAGATTATTGCTGTGTTTGTGGCTCTAAATACATTTGTGGAACCACAACCTAGTAGAACCAAATTTCAACACACATATACAACCTGCTTATCTTTCAGCTGCAGGATTTTGAGTTAATATTAGCTTAATAAGAGAAAGCTATTTATCTTGATGGTTTGTTAGCTGGCCAAACATTACTGCTAGGGAACCGTTCTTGCAGCAATGCTTCCACAAATTTTGTTAACGTCAGACACACACATTTTTGTACAAAAACATTTTACACTTTTGTGTGCCAGCCAGCAGCTGCACCTTTGTGCACCTACAAGATTTTGTGTCATTCAATTTTCCTGGGATCAAGAAAGTTCAAATCTAGCAGTAGCAGTAAGCTGCTACAAGTTGGCAAACAGCGTGATTCAGTTTCTGATCTCACTCTGAGAGAGAGAGAGAGAGAGAGACAGAGAGAGAGAGACTGTGAGCGCTGAGGCAGGGAGGCATGACTCATACTCTGCTTTCATCTTGCTATTAATGCTAACAAACAAAAAACAACTCATGTAGCTTCGGGACAGCGACCGTCCATCAGTCTTAATTGTCATTTTTTCACTTTTATTCATGTAAATGACAAATCATTTTGTTTGAATTTAATGGCATCTAGTTTTCATGTAGTTACTGTCATGTAAAAAAGTGTTGAAGAATCATTTTTGTTGACAAAATTAATACTAAACAACAATAATGCTCAAAATTGTCGATAATACAGACACAATTACAGCTACAACATTGTATGTTATAGGCCAACCCCTAAATAAGGGGAGAATGAATGAGAGGCTGGGCCTTTTTATGTTTGCTGTTGAGGTGAACTGCCTGTGGTTGAAGCTTAGGGTGAAGTGCATTTAGAATTTGAAATGTCTGACCCGGCTTAATTTGTCTCCTTATACAACAAAATACAATGTTAGCATATACGTGTGATTTGGGCTTATTAATTTTGAGAACTTTGAATCGATCTCAAGCATAAAAGTATAAATAACTGCATCTTTAAATCTTCTTGTAGCACAAAATAATATGCAAAAAGTCAAGTGGAGTTATACCGAAATACCTTTTTTAGCAACTGTAGCGAGCTCGTCGGCCATTGCTTTGTTTCCAAAACAATGTCAAAATTATCGTCCCAAAGAGACTGAGAGTTTTGGAGGCATGTTGGAACGAGCAGACAGGCCGGTGTGGGAAGTAACGTAGCAAGTACAAAACGTTTTGACACCAGCAGCATGTTAACATTACTTTGCTGCTGTTGCTTGTGCGCTTTGTCGCCACCTCATGGAGTTGCAAGGATGCAGGCATCATGAAAAGTGACATGCGTGGAAATCGATCAGTGCATTGATCAAGACGAACAATTGAACAATACCTAGGTGCAGCCTAGATGCGTAAAGGCGTTTGAAAAACAAAGTCTTTCCATGTAGAAAGTCAAAGTGCTCCAGACTGACAAACTCAGTTCACATACATTGTACTTTCTCTTCTGTTTCTTAGATGTTTGATTAGCAGCACTTCTGAAATATCTGGTTCCCCGTGTTGGTCACATGAATGAAGAATTTCCACCAAGTGATTTAATCAATGTCTTGTCTTCTCTTTTGTTGGTTTTAGCTGAATATGATAATGTTACCATAATAGCATCCTAAAGTGTGCAGTACAAAACCTGATGGCTGGATTGTGAAGTTGTTCTCCATGTTAAATTTCTAGTAAACACACTGGAACTGGCTCTTTTAATAAAAAAAGATGAATAAGAATTTGTGGGCATATTTCTTTGTTTCTTTAAATCATGTCCTCCCTGTGCAGATATATAACAGCAACACATAGGGTTAAGTGGAGCTGCTGTGGTTGGAGTGTGTGAACGCTGTCCTCAACTCAAACATCCTCATCAATAGAACGGTGCGCTGTGATTGGCTAAAGTACGGTCTGCTGACTGATCACCAGCACACTCTGAATGAAGTTATTGAACAGTTACATTACCATCAATAGAACTGGCCGATTGCAATTGATGATTCAGATTATCACCCTACCCAGATCTGCCCTGGTCACCGTTACGTAAGAGCCGGTTTGGGATGCAGTTTGTATTGCGATCAAGCACACAGGGCGGGGGGGCGGGGGGCAGGGGGGGTGCAGATCGATGTGGTCTTTTGGTGAGGATATAACAGACTCAAAGTGTCTGCCCAGCAATAACTAGTACAAATAAAAAGTATGGGACAGCATGATTGTATTTGTGATGTTCAGTATCCCAGGATCCTATTGAATCCTCGGTCGCTAAAATGACAAATCTGAGTAAATGTGGTGATCTCAAACTGTCCAATTCAAATCTAACCTGTTGGTATCCTCATTTTATTTTCAATCAAAAGTTATATCCTAGTTATGTAAATATGTGAAATATGAAAAGAGGACTTCAAAATAGGCTGGTCCAGTACAAGTTTCACTGAATTAACACTAATATCTTCTTGGAATATTAATGTAAGGAGAGTCAGGAATACTTCCATCGTAACATGTTGTTGGCAAGTGAAGGCTACACACCTGCAACTCAACTGTGGGCAAATCTGCTGTCATCTCTACTCCTTGGGTTAAATTATTATTCAATTATTCATAGCCTACATTCCATTTATGAATAGGAAATCATCATTCCACGGGACAAATAAAATACAGGCACTACATGCAATAGCTAGCCTAGCCAATGCTGCATGATTACCTGTATCATATCACCGTATGGTTGTTACTGTGGGAATCTCACACTGATATAATTTCCAGATGGGCCTTATTGAATTCTGGAGACATTTCAGATCCAGCAAATCTGTTAAAAAGCAGTGAAAAGTCTGTCCAGTCTGGGCCTTGTGCCTCCGGCCTCTAGCGCTCATGGCCAGATAATGTATTATGCATAGTGTGTTTTAACTCAACTTTTTTTCAATATCAGCACCACAGTTACAGCTGAGCTTGAAACCCATCCAGCATTTCAATGTCTATCAGCCATCGGGTCCCATCATTGAATCAATGGCCCAAATGGGTTGAAATGAAAATCTTTGACCGACATTGTTTCAGTCTCTATTGACACCAACCCCAGGCACAAAACTGTGCTATCCAGCTACTGCATGGATTCAAATCAAGATGTCAGCAATGAATAGTCAAGGTGTAACTGGCCTCGGTCAGGTATTATTTGAAACAGCAGTGTGTTTGAGAGGGCAATGTGAATCTGACAGCATTAGTCAGGTATCAAAACAGGTTTCAGGTCTCATTCAGATCAGGCTTCCATTCATTTGATGGGACAAATCAAGCTTTCTGAGACTTAAATGCTGTCAAATTTACCTAAATATTGATTTCTACATGCTAGACAGACTGTAACGTGTGTTCAGTAAAAATCCAGTGAGTAATGATGTAAAACAAACTGTATTCATGGAACATTTTGAACATTCAGGAACAGGCTTGAGGTTTTTCGGGCATGGAAACCCCAGTGTGCCATGACAATAATTAAGTATGAGTTAATTAATTATTATTAATTTAAAATAATAATAACTCTTTAGACAATGATTAATTAAGCATGCAAATACATCTTTCTGTGTTTGAGACATTGTTGAATCAATGCATCAATTTGCATTTTTTTGTTTTCAAAAGGGCATTTCAAGTTCAATTTCTTTTTTCCATTTACCAGTTAATTTTCCAACTTTGTTTCCATTTCATATTTCATTTGTGTATTGCTTTACCATTTACATTTTTTTTTAAATTGGATAACAACAACGTTATTGACGTTGATGACTCTTTTTTTATTAGATGCCAGGCACCCAGAGTCCCACACTAATTATAATAGAACATAACCTGCAGAGATGGAACAGAGGCTCTCATGGGCCATCTGGTGATTCTGGAGACATCCCTTGCAATTATGTTCTGGTTTGTTTACCTACTATCAACTGAGGATACAAGTATTGTCACTAAAGCCCTTGGCAATGAATGTTGAATGTTGCATTTACTTGTGATTATCCATTTCCTCTTCATTTCATCTGAAGATTAAAAATATTGCCCTGGTCATGGAAAGGTCATCCACTGTAAATGGGTAATAGGGTAATAGTTTCTACTGTAACATTACCTATCTGGCTGGTTAAGTTAACCCAGTGCTAACTAGCTCACTGTTTTGAATTGTTTCCCAAATTACTCAGGAGCAATTGTTATCCAAAGCTACAAGCAATGTTGCCAAGGCCATGCCAAGTCCCTGCTGAGCAAAACTGTAGGCTTATTGAAACCTAGTTAGAATTGGCTGCTAATCTGCTGTATTAGCCTATTCATATGCATTTGCGAAATCAGTTTGGAGTTGCAAGAAAAATAATTTTTAAAATTTCACCTAAGAAAAGGTTGAAAACCTGTGAAGGTGGGTGGTGTTGCTGCCTATAAGGAAGCTACCTGCCTCAGAAGATGAATTCCTTTTAACATCAGTTTGACTCCCAACAAAAACAAGTGTCAACCACATCACAGCCAGCTGTGGCAAAATGAAAAAGCAGTCACTCTGAGTTGTTGTTTGTTTTTTCTTTCTTTCTTTCTTTCTTTGCAGATTGGAGATGCTTTGGGCTTGTATCGTGCTATGAATTTGTTCAGTGTGTTCAGTGTGTTACGCCCACATTTCCCATGAGTGTGGCATGGGGATACACCAGCAGAGACAAACAACACATACACAGAGTGGAGAGCTCGGTGAACAAACATCTTGTGCTGTTGTGCTGTTTTGACAGCTGACCGCTGTCCGTGGTGCTGAAGCATGATTGTCTGTTTGCAGCCTCGGGATCCACCGTCACACATCCCGATTTCAACTCATGGCAGACCTTCTCCAGTTAGTTACAGATTTAATTTAAAAAAACTTCACAAAGTTGTGAAAAGTTGTAAATTACATTTGAAATGTATAGTGCCCCAGCATAATAAAGGATATAAATTCAACTTGAATTGATGATTTGCCTCTTCCAATTCACAGCAATGACTTTTTCCAGTTCTTGCATGTAGAAAATCATTCAAATGTCAGAGATTACCATTAAAATTCAACAGTCTGTTGCAGCCTGGGATACAGGGAAGGCTCACTGATTATGAACCAGATTCTCCTGATAGGTGCCATTTTTGTCCCGCCCCTGAACCCCTCAGATGGATTGATGTTCAGCTTCAACATTAGGTTTACACTTAGTTTGCAAAAAGGTAAATTCTGAAACTGACTTACAGTGAATTACCTTTGTAAAAAAAAAAAAGACTTGCCTTGCACAGAATGCACTGAGCTATTTTCAAACCTATTAAATAAATCAAAAACAAAACTCTCCAGACAGTTTTCTAGAGACAAATTTCTCGAATAAAGTTGTTGTTTCAGTGAACAAAATGTTTCAGTTCTGAAATTGGTCTTAATTGCAGCACAACACACTGAGGTTGATTGAAGGCATTTTCAGCAGTGATGCAGCCAAGCCTGCCAGCATCCTCCAGCAGATGGAGTCGTTACACTGCAGCCTCAGCTCATGTTCACTCTCTCCTCCCCAGGCCTGCCTCACTTTTTTAATTTAAACAGACAATGGATATTAACATACCAAATCCTTACTAGGCCTATCTGCAATACCTAAAAGGTAGCTTTTAAGTTGCAGTTTTTCCTAACTTGCACAGTTTAACGAAATCGACGGAACGAATTGTATCTCGTGCGCACGAATGGACTAAAACGTGCGCACGTTACAGTAAATCGTGGACTCTATATAACTTTTTTTTCTCTCCCAATGGCCACTCCCGGGCTCCGTAAACTTACGGCAAAAACAAAGGACATTTTAAAAAGAAAACGCGTAAACCGAAGCAGCTTTTCTCTAAATCAGAGATAATCGAAAAAGGAGAATATACACCACCAGCGGATTATGATACGGGGGACAGCATGACGCCATTAACGCCGGAACACTAGCCTAGCAAAGATGGCGTCGGCTGAGTGGGCATGTCGCCACAAAATAACATTTTTTCTACGTAACTGCTGAATAACGTTTGATAAAACCATTGTGCGTTGCGAAGGAGAAGCTCTGAATTAGGAAACAGAAGGAAAAACAACCATAATGTATTCTGAATTTCTGTTGTCGAGATGTAAGTAGTTGTAGACAGGCTGAGCGCCTCTTCCCCGCGACTTTCCCATGATTCCTCAAGTTTGTAGACAATAAATGCGATTTGGTGCTGAGTGAGCTCTTTCCTCTAAAGGCTCTTTGGTCTCTGTGGTCTGAGCGCATCATGCGAGCCGCTAGTAAAGCCAACTACCGGCCAAAAAATAAACACACATGTATTAATTCTCCTTAGACACTTCTTTGTTTACCATTATTACAGCAGAAATGGCATTCGGGAATTACAAATACTAGGCCTACCTATCTATATCTATATTTAAAGATATTGCCTGAATAGAAGAGTTCACTCATGATGTAAACTACCAAACCAGACTGCAGCAGTCCCCATAGCAACAGAGGAGAGAGGGTGGGCATCACAAATGCACGGAGGGTCACAAACAGCATATGATTCTGCTTATTATAGTTCCACATCCCAAACTCTATGCAGTCTTAATGCTGCAAAAAAAAAAAAACAATGCCACACAACATAATCATCTTGCTCCAAAATCAGTGATTGAAACCTGAAAGATTCCACTTTCCTGCCCCCAGTTTCCCAGTAAAGATGTGGTACGATCCGTCCTCATAAGAAAATGTTTCACCAATGGCTTCCCCTCCCCTCGTCTGGCAGGTACCACTCGCTGCCGAGGGGGCGATCCCATCCATGTACCACAGATCTGGTGCTCATTGTAGCAGAATTGCAGTGCACTGGACTGTACAGAGCAGGGTGCCATCAAGGCTGTTGTCTATGAGGGGTGGGGTCCAGCTACACTGATATATCACAAACACAAGCTGATAGAGGGAGAGAGAGAGAAAAAAAGAGATACAGAGAGAAGAGGGGGGAAGATTGCACCTGAAGAGGAATATAATACGGGTAAGGAGAAAAAAGAAAAAGGGGGGTTTATGGAGGGAGAGGGATAAGAAAATGGGGAGAGGTCCAGAATGGTTCAAACAGATTCGGTCCTTTGCTGGGTCTGCCTCTTTTTCTTGTTGACAATCCATCTGATATAAAAAAAATTTAATAGAAGCGTATGTATATTTATTCTTTATTTTTTAAATAATTGGATGTCTGCTGTGCCTGTATTTGTTCTAAATCTGATATTTCTGTGATTTCTTGCTCATAGTGGGGGAATCTGTGTGGGCCATGGAGAATATATGTGGGCATTCGGCCCAGTTTATAGGTTTCTTATGCATTTGAAAATATGTTTTTTTTGTTTGGGCCCTTGAAAATGACTTAATATAGCAGCCGTGCCTATTCTATGACAAAATATTGATTGATATTTATACTGTATCATTGGAGATTGGCTGGCTTGATGTTTGCTTTGCAGCAAAAACTGACAACTATTTGGCTGGAAATGCTATGAATTACACATATATTGAGCATTTTGAGCATATTATACATCATATAATGGTGTTATGCTTTGTTTTGAGATAAAACTTTGTCTCATGAACTGAACTTGTTCAGTAATTCACAGACAGCTCATATCATCAAGCACCTAGAAACTAATATTGCTGTTAATAAACCTAAGATTGTGAATAGTAAATGTCAACATTGCATTTACATTAAAACCACAACTCAAGAATGATTACAACCTAAAAATATAATTTATACATTTTCATCTCTTTTGAACTTTGAAGTATTGTATTTCTAAGGAAAAGAGGAGCGGACCAGTTCTCCCTTGGGGACTGGGTTGTGTAGAGAGAAGAATTTAATGGTATCAATTTATAAAAATACAGAAATCTTGAATGGGTTTCCATTCAATACGAATCCACGACTTTTAAATGTTATTGTATTTGTGAATTTGTCCGTCATCTATGGGTGTAGGATGAAAGGAGACACCCCAGTGAATAGCACCATGAGCGTCGGCCAAGCTAGGAAGCTGGTGGAGCAGCTGAAGATAGAAGCCAGTTTCTGCAGGATAAAGGTAAGACAGACTGAATGCTTCAAACTCAGACATGACCCATGCTATAACAAAGTCATAATCCATAACAGATATTATCCAAATGTAAACAAAGCAGTGACTGGATCGTCAAAAACAAAATTGTGGATTAGAAGAATGTTTTTCAACCTCAAACTGATTGATGGGTCTTTTGATCCAAAGGCTACACATCAAAATATGTCTGTGTGACTAAAAATGTTGTCTAGACATCAGCTAAACCTTAGCTTTCAGTGTATATAAAAGCTGTAAATGGTTTGCTTATTGGTTAAGTTTCTAAATATTGAATTGTATTATAGTATATTCTAATATTACGCAATGAGTTTCAGTGTTTTAAAAACTTCCAAAAAGCCTGTTTTCCAACTACAATTGTCCAACAGGGAAATCTTTACTATATTCATGAGGCCTCTCATGTGATGCGCTCCCATGTTGCAATAGGTCAGTTACATCTCCCTAATTATTATTCATGAGTCCTATTAACCAATTGGCATTTAGCAAAAATCTACTTTATTTTGCAGTTGCTCCGTCTCCAGTCTGACGCTGCTGAGTGAGCAGAGGTCAAACCTAAAGGACAGACCTGCTATTTGCTTTTGGCAAAATGTCCTCACCAGCATTGGGTTGCAGAGGTAGAAAAGCACCGGTGACTTTCTCAAATACACTTTAGGTCCAGGCTATGTCTCCTGTTGGATATTTTCCAAATGTTTTTGGCTTCCACCATGTTTCTAATGCCATCAAAAACAACTTGCGGAGGCAGATTGCCTCTTGGTTTGAAAAGCATGATCTGGCAAAAGAGAAGCAGAGGATGAAAGTATCAAACATTACTTCATAACACTATTATCATGTTTTACAGGGACTATTTTCAGCTGCTGTTACCTCTGGTGGCTCAGAGGCAAAAGAAAACTTTATGGAAATAAATACCAGCTTTGGGTTGAAAGTTTTGCCCTGAACAGGTGTAAGCAAAAGTCTGAACCCGCAGCTGTGTTCACTGCCTTTACGTTTCTATTTGCGTACTCTCAGCATAGAGGAAGAGGTGCTTTCTTCAACTCAGAAATACTCTTGTGTGTAATTTCCACCAAGAGAGTCTGCTTCTCTTTGCCTACAATTGACAACCACAGGACAATTCACATGCAGAAGGACAGACAAGACATTTCAGCATACATACACATACATGTTTCCTGTAAAATGAGAACAAAATCCTCTGTTAAACTTTAGAGGAGCAGCAGACAGCCTCACTGTAACATAGTATAGCTATATGTATATGACAGCTGCAACGTATTGAATTCCATTCACTTGAATCCATACAGCTGGTTTCTCAGACATGGATTAAGCCAAATCCTAGATCTGGCCCTTTAAGGTGGACTTCTACTAACTTAAATCAGCTTTTATAGACATCATTTAAAAAAATATCGTTCTCGATTAAATCAACTGGACTACATAAAGGAAAATTAGAGGCATTCCAGGATTAAATGTGGTACATTAGGATTTTGATTAATCTGAAAATACTAAAAACAATACATATGCAGGGCCTTCTGTAGACTGGTTAATGTGAACATAATGCACATTTGCACATCATGTACACTGCTGTAAAGTCACATAACCTTAGTTATTACATACTGAATATAGACTGATACTTTTCATAATGGTTCCACTACTTCATACTGTATACTGTACATAAGAATGGAAGTAAATCCAAATATTCATGTGATCCATACGCTTTCCCATACTTTCCACTCATTGTCTACTTAACCAGTGCTGAAATACTCACCTTTCTATTTTTGTTGCTTATATTCTATTTTTTTCACTACTGTATCCTATTACCTTTGCTGCTGCAATGATCCAATTTCCCCACATGGATCAATAAAGTTTCATCTTATCTTATCTTATCTGATAAGATTGTTTCTAGACACATTCAAAATTCACACTGTTTTCCAGTTTTGGTACAGAAACATTTGATCTGTTTCACTTTTCTCATTTTAATGACTTGTATATCACTCATTTTGATAAGCTGTTGAGCAAATGTTGAGAAAACTTTCCACATCTGAGCCTGATTAGACCTTCGTTTTCTAAGCAGTGGACTCCATTGTCCAGGAGTAACTAAGCCAAATTTGAGCTGTTGTTCCTGAAAGACACTTCAGATTTAGGCTTACACCTGTAGACTGTCTGTTAAATCTTCCCTATAGGATATAAATGTCCAATCTTCAGTCACATGACCTGATGAGGGACCTTAAATCCAAACTCCCACAAAGTGATGAGTACAGGCCCAAGTCAGATGTATCGAAGTCCACAAGAACATTTACCTGCCCCAGGAAAGTTTCATGATCCCATCAGTTAATGGATCTTAGCTCCCCTCATGTGAACACTTATCTAATGACATGTGTGGTCACATAAGTATTAAATCTAGTTTTAGACTAACATGATTTTTCAGCATTAATCTCCTTTGTAAATGAATGTAGTCTGGCATGAGGCTTGAGGCCTGTAGTGCCAAACTGATACTAGACAACTTTGGATCCTCCAATTCCTGGTTAAAAAAAAAAATGGATTCTTAAAAAAGCAGTGATCCAAAAGAAAACCAAGGCACTCTGTGTCAAGTAAAAAAAAGCCTTTATCACATGGGCTGCAAGACAATTAAAAATGACCAACACATTGACCAAATGGTCTTCATCAGGGTCGTACAGATTAGTCAGTAAAGCCAGCGTTTAAATAAACAACACCTTTACCTCCACCTACATTCCACATGTGGGAAATTACATGACATATAGAAAAATTGGTACATAGATCTGCATAGACAACAAGAGAGAGAAGTGAGAAGGGAGAAGGGAAATAAAGCATCATTTAACAGCCAAATACATGTTATAGATAAAGACTATACAGACCTCCAATATGCAAGAACCTATAGGAAAAGGAGAATAACCAGCCTCTTCATTAAGAGGGCAACTTGTAGCTAATAAACTGACTATCCAAAAGGTTTCCCACTGGAGAAGTCTCTTTAATCTTTTTAAAGACTTTTTAGGTGGCAAATAAATCATTTTCTAAAAGTTTTCTAGTATCAGTTTGAACCTAACTGTCCCTCCAAAGCACCCGTCTGTTCTGTCACACTCAAGCAGGACTTCCTCTTTCTGTAGATTAATAGAATCAAAGAACAGACTATTTAATTTGGTTATTGACCTTCCTAGTAGAATGGACAAAAGATAGAAAGCTTATTTCTGACTCAGTTCTTGATACAGTATGATGTTCATAATCCCCGTTGAATGTGACCCTCCTCACCCTCGTCTCCAGGTGTCGAAGGCAGCAGCCGACCTGATGGCGTACTGCGACGCACACGCCTGCGACGACCCCCTCATCACCCCGGTGCCCACCTCAGAGAACCCCTTCAGGGAGAAGAAGTTCTTCTGCGCTCTCCTTTGAGACCAAATCAGGGATTGTTGTGATGAAAGTACAACTGTACAGTATGTACATGTATGTACAGTATGTACATGTACTTCAAATCTAAATAACACATCAATGTACAATAGTAACCCTTGCATAAAAGCTGCCGATGTACAGTACATACTCGACTACAAAATGTCTTGAGCTAAATTTCACACCTGCTAGTGTCTGTCTTGATGTTAGAGGGGGAGAAATAAAGGAATATATGGGAATTCTTGACAAAACCTGACCATTACCAATAAAGAATCATTGATTATCACTATCAAGACCCAAAACAACCATGTACATCTCATGCTCAAATGCATTACAGGTAACTGCCAAAAAGGAAACACCAACATCAAGTGTCTTAAAAGCTTGTTGTTCACCCCGCAAGACACAAAAACAGCTGCGGCGAGATTCTGCAAGCGTCTGAAACTCTAACGGGGATGCTGTGAGTCTTAAACAAGAAATCCCTCCGTTAGGTATTTGGATTATGGTGGTGCTAAACGCTGTCAGATGCTGCTCCGATAAGAAGTCGCTGTCACTCCAATAAACAGTCCATACATTTGAGATCTGGCAACTGTGACATCATCCTGTAGTCATCCTTCTTCCATCAGGATATAAATGCTTTGCTTAAAACTATAGGTGACCATGCATAACAGCTCTGTTTTATTTCCATTCACCTTATCCTTTAGGGAGTCGAGTAGCTAAACCTGATTTCAATGTATTTTGTATTCCTCATTTACCAAGGTGTTTCCTCTATTTTGGCAGTTACCTGTATCCACCGAGGACAATAGCTGATTATGAGTGGAGTATAATCATTCTTTCAAGGTTTTGTTACATTTTAACATTTCGGTCATTTCTATACTGTTGCTGTAGTGTGTGTGTGTGAGTGTGTGTTGTGTGTATGTGTGTATGTATGTATGTATGTATGTATGTATGTATAGGTGCTACTGTGAAACTTAAGCAACAAATCTGAGCATATGGTCACTGTTTAATCCAGATTTTATAGTTCAATAGCACACAGACCCAAAACATTCCAATGGTTATGGAAGTATAACGAATCTAAGCCATTTAAGCAAAATCAGCTATTGGGTTATTATGAGTCTGTCACATTAACAGTTTTCTATTTCTTTCAGGCAAGAATAAATGCAGCTGTTATACTGTGCTTTTACAGAGAGGTGTACATTGTCATTTTAACAAATTCAGGTCTAAGCGGCACTCTGGAGCAGCGGTTCCCGAAGAACAAACGGGTTCCAGGGGAGGAATAGTTTAATTTACCTATTATTTCATTTGTTTGAAGATAAGAGTGTGAGAGAATGACACGTCTGTTTTGATTAGAGGTACAGTTTAATTCTGTACCAAATCATATCCACCAACAAAAAAAAATATTTTCAAATAAGAGGTCCCTCAAATGGGGGTTCATGGCCTAACGTGCGTCTATTTAGGGGCGTCCTTGGCATATAAAAAAAAGTTTGGAAACCTCTGCTCTAGAGACCATTTCAAAAGCTGACCACTGTATTTCAGATTTCTTGCAAAAATCAAATTCAGAGCTTTGGCTAAAAAGTAACCATGGAACATCATGCATTGAAATAAAAGCTCCTGTCACCAAAAGTTTTCATTTCATTTGACTTTATTTCATAAAAAATGAACCTTTTAATGAACATGTGAAAAAGAAAAAAATCAGTCCAAATCTCCCCTTCATAGCTTTAATAAGAGCAATATAAAAACCAAAACGCCTTCACAGTCAAACACAAACAGATCAGCCAGTGTTTCAACAAGGAGCATCTATAGGAGCCTTTACAGAATTGTTGTATCTCTTCTTTTTTTTTGTAACTGATTTGTGGGTGCAAGCATCAAATCTGTATGGAGGATTATGTGACACTGAGTAACCAGCCTGGACACCTGCATGCACTACTCAACAACTCGAGGTTCATTTGACTAAAATTCTGTTAAAACTAACATGCATTAAGGCATCTCACATTTAGAAAATATTACAGTCAAAGATAATACCGAGCTATTACAGATTAAAAATCAGGAAATTTATGCTAAGGCTAATTTAGGCTTGATAGCGTCTAAAATACATAGAACACTGTATTCTATTTTTCATTTAAAGCCATTAGAATCTCAGATCTGTGATTTATTTCAAAATGTGTAGTTTTTTTTAATCTTTAGGAGGTACAAGAAAGAAGGCATGTTTCTATACTGAGTGAAGTAAAGTCCAGGATTGGATGGGTTTTTCCTTCATTCCTGTTGCTGGGTTTTTGCTTTGGAACAAATCTACTTAAGGTCATCTCAGAAATGTCGTATTCAGGTGCATATACATCCTCTATAATACAATAAAAGAGTACAACAAATAAACTGCTTTACCCATGTAACTACAATGGACAAAAAGGGTACTTATGGTCATTAGTACGCTTAAGATGGCTGCCACAGAATTTTTATAATGTTTTCATGTGAATGAGCATCGTTTCATGTGTGGATAGAGCATGAGACTTAAACAAAATTCTCCACTAGTGTCACTGTAATCATAAAGCAATACACATTTCCCTTATGTTATTAAAAATCTTATGGCAGCCATTTTAAGTACACCAACCAAACAACCTTTCAGTGGTACTGATCTAAATGGGAATGCCCCTTCTATCCATTGTATTGTAATTGTTGACCCTCAGCACTTTAGCACGTGCAAAAGCATGTTTTTTTTTCTCTGTCAAGCAAAGCTGGCAGTATTATCTAGCTATCCTACTAGTCACTCCAGCATTAGTTAATTGCAAACATGATACTAAACTGTGATATGATGTGATTAAAAATACCATTTTACATCAACTTCCCATTGGCTTTAAATGAAAGAGGCAAACAGGTAAACAGTCCAAGAGTTGATAATGAGTACAAATACTTCATATTGTCTTTTGGACTGTACTGATAAATTGTCACCTTTCACAGAAAGAAATATGTGCTGAACTAAAACACATCAAAATGCTTCTGTGAGGCTAAAATGTTTAACTGTAGAACAAGCCAGCATTAGTGAGCATCACAGAGTGATATACCCAGTGAATAACTATAACAATGAATTAACTATAAAAGGAAAATCCAATCCAAAACAGAAATCATGTGTTATTCTGATGATCTTGGACAAGTTGAGTATTGTGAACATGAACAGCTGTCTCCCAAAGCTAGAAACTAGTAGACAAACAATTTAAATATGTCTTCAAGAGCTTCTCTGAAGCTGCTCTACTGAAAGTAAGTAGGGGACGGACTTTGTGGAATTCATAGCATTGTTGTTTTGAGATTAGAGAAATGTGCCTGTATCCACAGAAACCTCAGGTACTCTTACAATGTCCATGAAGTCGGTTTTACATTCATTGCTCCTCAAAGTTAATCTCATGATGATATCACTCAAAATTTAGAGTCTTTAGTCTGTCTCTAGTTTCACGTTTTGGGGGGGGGGGGGGGGGGGGAGTCAATGTTAACAATCTAGCCGCACCTGTCGAAGATCATGAGAAGGGCACAGGGAGTGAATTCTGTTTTGGACGGATTTTGGCTCGCAGGATTTCAGAATTTTACAGCAACAGTTTTAAGCATATTTCAAAACAAGCTGACTTTGTTAAACCCTATTACTGTGTACAGTGTCAGTTCATATACGGTGTAGCTGAGTTGATTCAAGATCACTTAAGAGGTAATGTACATTTGGGACTTCAAAAGTAGAAAACAAAACAAACAAAAAGAAAGAACTACTTTATAGGAAGGAGTCACACCATTCTCGAAGACAGCCGTAGCAGTCACCTTGCTGTTTGACATTCGCCCCGCAAGTGTCCTTCAGCCAGTCCCGGAAAAGCTCCTCTTCTTTCTTTAGCACCAGAAACTGCCCAAGGACAACATAGGCCTGTGGTGGAGAGGAGAGGGAAAAAAGAGATTAACACAGCAGAACAATTAATTAAGACAGGGCTGCAAGAATTTAAGGATTTCCTTGATTAATCACCCAGTTGTCTACTATAACAAAAGAGCTGTCATTCATTAAGCTTTGATAGGAAATAAACAGCACTGATATGTAGATTTTTCAAAACTCCATGATATTGATCAGCATGTAGTAGCAGAATGACTTGACAGGATTTATTGAGAACAGATTTTTGTAAGCTTGATGTTATTTTACATGGCAATTTGTTATTGCTTGGTGCATGAGGGACACCAGTGACACAGTTTAGCCCAGTGAATCATGGGGTCTGGATACTTTTGCATAAGAGACTTTTCTTTTATTTGAATTTTACACCTTGACATAAATTTGTAGAATTTTCCTTTCACTTTTGATAGAGTAGAGCACTTAATGTTACTATGACAAAAAATGCATTTTATGAGGTGCTACATGAGGCAATTTAACAACGATAAATCATTACTTTAGTAAAATTACCGCAAACAAACATCATCGCTGGGAAGATATGTAGCCTGTACACTGCATTTTATATTGTGTGCTTATATGATATTGTATATGTTTGTAGTGCATAAAAATAGTGAAGCAATCAACTTTACATCACCTTGTCAAAGCCTTTTTCCTCCAGCCTTTTGCCAAGAACCTCTCCGATGCCCGCGAGAGCCATCACAGACTTCTCCCCCATGGGCTCTGCCACAAACTCTTTGTGTTTCTGGGATGTCGACGACATGGCTGCTGTGTAGGCGGTCGCAGATCACCAACTGCTGAGCTATACTGCAAAATACGTTGGAAAGCCAAGTTTTAAAAAAAATGATCGAACAATATTTTCACAGAGGATGTAAAATAGTTTCACACATTAATTAAAACAAGTTTACATACAAGTAACGCAAATATGACAATAAAATAGGTAAATATAAGTTATATAAAAAGTCTGACATGTTTTAAGAAGGCGACCGAAAAGATGACACTGGCTGCATGTACACGCACACAGAATGTTAAAACGGTTAGGCCTAGTCAAGTTGCCCATTTTTAAGTCTCTGCATGTGAACGTCATAACTCTGTTAGAATAACCCAGTTAAACTCATACTATTATGAGAAACCCAGTTAAGATGCCTGACTCATGGCTGGTTCATTCTTCACGTAAAAACAAATGCAATGGACTGTGCAGGGGCAAAATGACATAATGGAGCCAAATCAGAAATTTAAACGGCTGATGGCACCGCAGTGACATAAACGCAACTCCGTCGAGGATTGGCTGAACGAAGAGAAACTGAACCCGTTGGCTGATTCTAGTGGGGGTTTCTTCTCATTGGGGGTTTGAAGAGCTGAATTTGACTACAGTGGCACAGTGTTTTCAGGCATGAGGTCGCCATGAAAGCAAGAGAAGCATGAATGCCAAGGTACGTGGACGGCACATCTGCGTTTATATGGAGTTTGCGCACGTCAAGCCACACAGCAAGCATGAACCAGGCATTACTCTGAAATTAAATGGGTTTCTGTGGCATGTGAACATTTTAATCCTTTCACTTTTGGTTTTGGCAAAGTCAGATTCGCACAGCGTTATGGGTACTTTTTGATGTCAACTAACATGGCAGAGAGCAGTAGTTGGTATACAATTATTATTGGGGTGACCGTTTCTTTCCCCTGTGTTAGAAGTAACCTACTATTGCTCAGTCAAAGAGGGTAGCTGGCTGCTCGTTCTGTCTGTGGGTGGGACATCACATGGACAGGAATATTGTGGTTTATTCAAGGCAACAGGGAGACTAAATCGCAGGACACCAAAGGTAGGCTACATGTAAACTGCTTAATTTGACCTTAACTGCAGTATGGCCAATGGCCAGGTTACTCTGGAAACGCACATGGATGCTAAAAGAACCCTGACACACCAAACCCCAAAATTCACTAAGTGTGTAACATTTAAGCCTCGACAGCACTACATTAATTAGGGACACAACTTTTACTTTTTAATTCTGAGTGACTTACTTTCACCCACAGTAATAAATAGACTATTAATTTGGCATCTGTTATAACTTGTAAAGATTTATTAATGAACTAAAATATCCATATATATATATATATATATATATATATATATATATACACACACACACTTAGGTTATTATTTGACATATTTCAAACAAAGCAGAACATTAACAAGACGGAGCAAGACCTACTTGGACGGACCCAAGGACGGACCCCACACACAGAGGTACAATACCGGAAATGATGTCACGCGCAAGTTGGCGGTCCTCAGTCACAATAAAAATATAAACATTTTAATAAAACAGCTGTAACGTAAACAGTTAATTTCTCACTGGTCTCAACGGCTCACAATGAATTATTTTGAACATAAAAATCGCTAACTAGCGCGCAATGGAAACTGACAGACTATTTATTTACTTAACTAGCGTTTGCTAACGCTACCGCTAACGTTAAGCTACATCCAAACTGTTACATTTCACAGTTAGTCAACACCTAGACACACTACTTTAGACACACTACTTTAAGTTATCGTCCATTTAATCACATTGGCTGACATAACACTACCCTCCAAATGTTGAATTGCGCGCGCAATACATTTCAGTGCTAACGTTAGCTAGTTAACGCAGCGAGCTAACGTTTGCTAGCTTAAGCTCCATACAAGGCAAATACCTTCTGCAGTTTCATATAGAGTCGTCGCTAATTCAGGGCAGGGGCACCATTTGCTATTTTAAACCATTACTTAATGTCCAAATAACGCTCGCCATGGCGATGTGTTTGAAGCTAGCATTAGGAAGCTAGGGGATATTAGCTTAGCTTCCATGCGCCTTCAAAACTGCTTAAAACTACAGCCTGAGTTAACTTCTTGGGAACTTTGCTGCTGGCTATACTCTATATATTTTTATTGAAAAACATTGTTATGCTGACTTTTCTTACGACATAATTTGATTTCACTGTTAACGATAACACGGCTGTGTATCAACTTACCTTTCTAATATCCTGTCCCGACTGTTTCAATTCCAAGCACCGGCGACCACAATGCAATGCGGTCGCCTCCAGCTCCAGATACCACAGACACCGACGGGCGAAGTTTGCCCTGAAATGCTGAAATCTGACTTGTAGGTTGACCAACTAGACCAGAGAGCACATATTGCTCTATCAACCGCATTGCAACGACTTGACAATAAAGCAGTTACTTATGATTCTGAAGAACCTTCTGATACTGTAAGTGGCCTTGTAATATGAAGTTAGCCTGTATCCCGCCCTATGCCATGAATTACTCATTTTCGTGTTACTTTTATTCTCTCCCTATAATGGACCGCTTCAATAAATTTACAGGAATTTGTCTTTATAACATTGGTGCAGAGACACAGAGAGGACAACTTTCAAAATTTTACAGTATTGAATGATACATATGGTTGCCATGTATTGATGTAGGTGCATATAAACACACGTTAACAGCATCTAGCCCACTTAAGTCCTTAGTAAAGCTCAATGTCCGTATGCTCAAATACATCCCTGTTCCCTCCTCTCATGAACCACCAGTCTAAAATTTTTAATAACATGATTAATGAGTAGATTTGAGTGAAAATTAAATGATCGATGCAAGCCGTTTATAACTAACAGCAAACCATTAAAAGCCCAGATAGCTGGAGAAAAATATCCATCCTCTATAAAATAAGTCAAATCATAATGTTCAACTAGCTAAATACAAACACTAAAACAATGTGGACTCAGTGTGCAGTGGCTGAGGAGCTCCAGTTACTGAGTATGGGCATTTAGTTTGATTTGTTAGCTGTGAAACAATTGCATGTTATTTGATTGGTTTAGACCTGCAGCTGTCCACCTGATAGGCTGGTGCATGTTAATGAAGCCTACCTACAAACATTAAAGCTAAACCTTGCACATCTGCCCCTCTGTATCATGATACTGAGAAAAGGCAAAAGTGATAATCTCAGTCTTCTCTTTAATATTAGTTATGGGCCACACAAACATCAAATCAAGTGACAGAGGCACTCAGTTCAGTCAAAAGACTTCTACTGTTTAATAAAGGTTACTGCAGTGCATTTTCACTCCTGACAAAGGCCAGCAGCCTTGGAGGTGGGGTGACAGCCCACAAGTGATTTTCCTAAGCAACATTAGCAATTTGTTCAGTAAGCCTAAATCAAGGACGTAGTTTTTATATGCAACACTTAGTCATAAAAGTGTTACCAGTTTATTTTTTTCGGTTTGATCTTTACTATCATGTTCTTGCTTGCTTACATTGCTACTTTGAGACAAAAATATCTTAAATAGTAAGTTTATGTAGCCTAACATGGTAAACATCAATGCACAATGAGTGTTTGTCCTCTAGCACCATTCATTATATTGGTCACTGAGCTGCAGGAAGTAAGATGAACACGTAAATATGCAATATAGGACAACTAAGTGATTATTGCTTACAGGGTGAATTTTATTTACTTACACCTGACAGTATACAGAAGAGGACATACAGTCAGCTGGAGTGCCATTCATGTCACAATTGTGCGCATTAACTACCTTTTTGTTCGTTTTCTGTTTTGACATTAGCATCCATCTGACATTAGCATCCATCTGACATTTGCACCCATCTTTGGGATGAAGAGGAAGCTTTAGGGGGCAGTGGTGGGGGTTGATAGTGCAAGAGAAGTAGAAGTAACAGTAACTCAAGGTTTGCAAGTGAGGGGTCAGTAAGCTCTGAGTAAGCCTAAAGCTCAGACAGGATGTTGGAGGCCAGGCTGCAGGTCAGGCCGGTACCGTCAGGCTCCACGTTGATCTTCTTCACAACTCCATCCTCCACCAACATGGAATATCTGAAATACAGGATGAATTACACATTGATTTATAGCCATGCACTTAGAAGTAGTTAAAAGCCAGAAACTGAATTGATCCAGCCTGCAACTACTTTAAATAATAATATTAAAAACAATAATATTTATTTGCGGAGCACTATACTAAATCTAATTTACTAAGTGCTTTACAGAAAGAATAAAACATAAACGGATGCAAAATTTAAAGAGGCAGAAGATTTCTTTACCTCTTGGATCGCATGTTCCCAAGTACCTGCACAATCTGATCACTGTCAAGCAACAGGTCAACCGCCTAAGAAGCAGAGAAAAGGAGAAGGATGTGCACACACAGCCACAACACATTAAAAAAAGGGAACGTGAATAAGTCAGATGATTCTGGTTTACCTTTGCAAATGCTCCTGTAGGATCAGCCAGCATTCGAACCTGCAAAAGAAAGAGGCAGTAAGCTCAATACTCTCGAATGATTAGTGAAATGTGATTGTGGAAATTCTCTTGGAGCCCAAAAGAGTCCAGGCTTCCTCAAGTGTTTGATGAAAACAACCGTCTCTTTTCAACCTGTTGATCTGGTTTTTGCTGTGTCACCGCAGTCTCTCAACTGTTAAGCAAGGCTACTTAGAGACTCTATGTCGCACAGAAACCAACATCCTGAGTTAATCTACTGATTATTCTCCTTTGTTGGCAGTGAAGTACTGGGCAGGGTCGCCATGGCTATGTAGGCAGCGACAAAGACAACAAGAGCAGAGGAGAAACTGTGGCTCCTCTATTGCAGGCTGGGGTGTGCCAGATTTTCATATCAGAACGAATCACTAAGGGAGTTCAATAGATAGATAGGATAGGCAGATTAGATAGATAGGATGATAGGCAGATTAATAATACAATCAAAAACGGGGGTCCATGGACCCCTAAACCCCTTTTTTCTATGTGCCTACCACTAAGGCTGGAGACACACTACAGGATTATATAATTTCCACCAGATTTGTCTATCCTGACAATCAGGGAGGAAATCCCGATTGGAGGCTTGGGCAAAACTGATGGCCAGACAAAATTATCTGGCAGTGTGAAGGGTTTACAGATTCAGTCTTATCCACACCCACTGACTTGCAGATTGATCTGAGCTGCCCTGATAAATCTCAAACATGTTTGAAATGTATAACCCAACATCTGCAGGGCCGTGAACAAATGTCCTGTAGTCTTTGGGGATCACAGATTCATTCTAAGAGCGGAGACGGCCAACAGCCAATAAGAGTAGAGTTTACATTGAAGTGAGGTGGAAGTGTTATATTAAAGGTGTGGCATCAGTGACATTTCAGGAGTCAGCAGGATAATCTCAGTTCTATTATATCGCCCGTTTGTCAAAGGATATATTGATGCTTACAAATTCTCAGACGGGGCTACCCTGCAGCACTTGAACATCTAAGATGTGTGTTAAGTGTGTTTTATCCTAAGAATCTGAATTATGTGTGTGCCCTATGGCCACTGGCCATTTGTTTAGGCAAACTCATAATCTGACTTTGCACAAGTGATGCTGATAGTCACAGAAACAACTCATCATATGTAAACTACATTCGATACCTTGCCATCTGCTCCATGCTCCTTTCCCCAGGCAGCCATGACAAATGCATCATTGACAGAAATGCAGGCAACCTCCTGCATACCTTTACTCCTCAAGATCTCAGCCTGCTGCACAAAACCTGGGAGATGAGTCTGAAAACACAAATGTGGGGTCAAAAGGTGCATAGAGTCATGTGCACATGACATGGCGAGCAGAGAGATTGAACTGATTCATTAATTAAAGTTAGTGTGGACCTACCTTGGAGCAGCCAGGGGTAAAAGCCCCTGGTACAGCAAAGAGGACTCCTTTTTTCCCCTTGAACAGCTCATCCATAGCCACCTTATTCCCTGGCTCCCCCTCCTGGACCTCCACCGCTGGGAGACTTTCACCAACCTGATGTGCATTGGAATGAGAACAATATAGAGCTATAATAGAAAATACAAAAACAAAAAAGTGTCCACAGGGAATCACAGCGATGCATGATTTCTGTCTGTCCCTGCTGATCTATGAAAGCAGCAAACCTTCTCATTGTTTAATTCTTACATGGAAGGTGTCAGGATACTCACAGGGCATCTGTCTACATATAGGCTGGCCGGTGCAAATATTATTTTCAAAAGATAATGTTTTCTGCTTTGGGCTACCTTTAAGGCTTGCTGTTAACAGTTAAAAGCCAAATGCTGGCTAATTCTGCATGTGCACAACAGCAACCCCACCAAGCAATATGTGATTGTGGACACAACAGAATAACAGAGGCTTGAGAGAAGGTTTAAAATATACAAAACAAACATTTTATAATTTTACATTTACCCAATTTCCTCTTAGGTATCATTCAACTTTAATCAAAACGAATCAGTCTCCAATTAATTGATGACATCACGTATTAGATCCGAGCCTACTGATTCTCTGGTTTGCAAAGAGAGAAATATGTTTATATTCACAATATCTGGTTGAACTTCGTATGATAATGGGAACACACACAGACAAACAGAAAGTGGGAAATAATAATAATGTGTACGCTTGGGCTACTGATCACTGGAGGGCGCTGTGAACCATGCAGATAGAAGCAGGAGGACGGCCCTCTGTATTTAAAATGGCTGAATCGCTTATCTAAATTTGAAACTGACACTGACCCGAGTTTCTCCGACAAGGTGTACGGTGTGTTGGGACGCTGGGATCCTGTCAGGTGTTTGCAAGTGACACACTGAGTCACTTTGACTGCGTAAAAACGGTGCCAACTCGCGCTAATAAACAAAGACTAACCGTCACACTAAGCAGTGTCACGTCATAGAAGATTATTTTTTAATACAAAATTGTAAGAATTGTAATTGTAGACGGCGACTCGTAAAGCTAAGCATGCTTATGGATGTGCGTTTTGACTATATCAACGTTATATAACGTTACAGGGAGGCAGTATGATGCCATTTTATTACAGGCCTCTAAAGTACTAAGATTATTTGCAACTAGTTACTGATATGGGCCAGCCAGTCGACAGCCAGTACACTCAGTACCTCATTTTGACAATTTGCCATAAATCTAAAATAGACTGAACTGCGTGTCTAGCCGGTACAACGGCTGTAATAAAAACAAACAAATTCAACGTTAGCCAGCGGATGTCATGGCGACGGGGTCCATGGCATCGTGATAATAGTTGGCTACCACCGTAAAAAAACGGATGTTATTTAATTCACAGACAACGTCAAGAGCCTTAAAAGCCCTTTAAACCATGTAAGCATTGTTGCAATACATATAGAGGCACGCAGGTCTTACCGTAATGGGCATGTTTGCGACAGGAGTGGTGTGTAGCAGCCTCACGCACTGGATGACACGGGTGTTTTTGAGAGTCGCTGTGATGGAAAGCATAATAATATCTTACGTGAGTTTGTTACATGTGCCCCCTTTCGCCCTTTCGTGAGAGACAGCGACCGACCGAGACCCGACGACACACACCGAATCTGCTCTCACCGACTAGAAGTGTCCCACATCGAGTTTGGTCCGACACACACCAAGTAGTTGCCTCTCTCACTAACTAACTAGTGTCCCACATTGAGTTTAGTGTCCGGTTAGGATTTAGCTTCCAGATTTGGGCCTAACGTTACTAAAGCTTTATTCATTGCGCCATCTGCTAACCTGTGTCCGCTGCAGTATTTCCTAGAATGACCGATATTGTTTTAAAACGTTCACACTAAAATATAACATAGAGACCTGACAGTTTGGTAAGATAGGATATCATAAGATAAACTGTATTGCCCCGAGAGAGAAATTTGTCTTGGACGATATAAAGTTTCTGCAATATTTGAATATTTTTATTTGAGCGTGAGGTCGTGCAATTACAGGGATTTCATTATGATATACGTAATCGGAGAAAAATGTAAGTTTATATTATTATTGTTGTTGTTGTTGGCTGTAATTCTGTATTTAATCCAATTACAGCTCAAGCATAAACTCATTGTCAGTTTTTGCACACAGACACTCTGGACACCCAACCGGACAAAAGCAATGACATCATTTAGCCACTGAGGGGCGCTATAATAAAGCCTCAAATTTAAACCCTCTTTGACTGTGAGGGCTGCAAATTGGAACACATTTTTATGTCCATCTGCTTGACAAATTGTCAATTAGAGATATAGTCAGAGAAGGGGAAGGATAAGCAAAAATAAATAAAAAAATAAAATAAATACAATTAAAAAGCCAATAAAAACAGTGGGGTACACACCCATCCACCACTCCCAACCCATCCACACCACATATTTGTAATACTAACATAATCCTAACAAACTATTTGTATTAGCTTCATCAGTGATTTAGTTGTTTGTTGTCATGGGCATTGGATGGTCAAAATAGTAATCACTAAATGTATTTTTTTTATGTAAAAGATAAAATGAAAATGAAAAGATATTAAGGAGATGTACCTAGATATCAAACTTTCCACATTTATTAAGGAAATTTGTAAGCCAAGACCCACCACGTTTTGAAGTTTGACGATGAGGAGGCGTCTATCTATCCCCCTCCAAGACACACTCTCTCACACACATACACATACACACACACACACACACACACGGAGACATAATGAGACCAATGATATGTGGTGGTGGTGTGTCCATTTATTACACAGCACAAAGCACCTACAATAATCCACTACCTGTTGCTTCAGAGTGGAAGATTTCACTTTTTTCACAGTGATTTTTATGTGGACATGTTTAGACATGGACATTAAACTGTTTTATCTAAATGAAAAAAAGTAGCCTATACACAGAAATTCACAGCCATTATCACACACAAAAATAAAGCAAGTGTCAATAAACAACAGTAAATTGAGTAAAAAATAGAATTTAATCATTTAAATAGTCTTTCAAAATACAAACATTGATTTTAACTTCTAAATAATATAACATTTAGTACAGCTATTCTTCATTATAACTGGCAATGTTAAATTTACACTGTGGCTATACAAGGAAATGTGAGAGAGGTTTGGTAATTTCTTGTATTGCTCATTTATATTAATGCGCACATACTTAATAGAAACTACAAATGACTGTATAATTTAAACAGTGACACTGCAAATGACCCAGCCACTCACCCCACCGTACCTACAACATATTGGTATGTTTATGAAAAATCTAGCTTTGTGTAAATTACCAAGTTATTATGGAGACAAACTTTTTTTTAAACAACTCTTTAACTGGGCCCAGCATCTATGTCTGTGTACATATTTTTCCAGAACTCTAATTGTTAATTGAGAAATAAAAGTTAGTAAACAACAAATCAGAAACAAAGGAAAAAAAAAAAATCAAAACATTTTTACAAGACGGGAAGCTGTAACCTATGAAATCTTGTATTATTTCACACTTTCGGGACCCATGAAGAGTTGAACAGGATAGGTGAAAACCAAACCAAACACATTAGAACACAGGTGAACAAGAACGTCAACTTGAGCTGAAGATAGCAGTCATTTCTCCAGAGTGCTAGCTGCTGAACAGCCGACTTAACAATTGCCGCTAATACTATTAAAAGAGAATCTGGCCAAAGAGCTGTGTGTTAAAAGTTGAAACTGTTTTGGAAATTTGAAATGCTGTGAATTGCCTCCACAACGCCTCCAGTGCTTTTGGGGTGCACCAATAATGCTGTGAAACCATATAAAATGTCAGCTTGCCCTTCAGCTTATCAGTGTGTGCCACCTTGTACCGAGTACTGGGGGGTATTTCAAGAAGCACAATTAATCAGCCAGATACCTCGAAAAGTTAGGAAAAACCAAAAAAAAGTTCTCAGGTGGTATTCAGTTGATACAACTGCACATCGATAAGATCCAATATCCAAGTTTAACTTGACAAATTATTCAAAACATCAAAAATTACATATTTTGTCTCCACAGTTATCTGGCTAACCGGCCAACTCTGCCTCTTGAGGTATCCCTCTGTAGCCTCACCATGCACACCATCTATATAGCCAAGTAAATTGATCCCTAAAATGACAATCAATTTCAGAAAATACACAACTTATTACGTTTTTAAAAACAAATAGCATTCATAATATTCTCAACGGATTGCTTTATTCCAATTCCAAACCCACAGCTAAGTGTCACAATCTAAATAAGGTAGCTTGAAATCCTAGAAAGTAAAATGTATGAAAAAGCAAGAGTTTCAAGTTTTTACAAATTTCAATAAATTGTTAGCTGCACAAATAGAATTGTATCTGGGAATTTCTGTCACATTTTGCTGGCTTTAATATGTTTGTTATAAATTGCATGTTTCTGCAGATTATTTAACTGGAATTCTACATGGCTGCAAGATTAATGGCCCTTTTGCCACTTCAACTTGCAAAATGTTAAAATATTACTTTTAGGGATCCGATTCTGACATCAGATAGTTGTGCATGGCATGTGAAGCTTATTATATTGAAATAATCATTTACATTATAAGTATACAAACCAGCCAAACAATGAGAAGGACTTTCAGAATGGTCTTACACAAGGTTGTAACTTCCAAAATGAGGATAATATGTTGCATTTCTCGTTGCCCTGAGCCCATTATGGGCACTAATAACTTTCAACAGATGTACATAACAGAGGGATCTCATATTGAAAACAATTAAGATCCTTTATGCAACGCTCTTCACCTACTGCAAAAAAACGCAGCGAAATCTTATGACACAACTATCAATCGTATGAGTTAGTGTTACACGTTATAGCCCACAAATCAAATAGGTCACGAATGACACCATCATTTTTGAACATCACATTCTGTTAGAGTCAAAAATGTTGGTTAGATCTGGTGAAGGAGGATAATATAAAAAAGCAAATCAGGCATTTGCGTTCCTCTTCTCTTGTAACCACTGCTGTAGCCACACTAGCTTTAATGTCAAAGAGTTGTGTTTTTCCCTGATCTCGGTGTATCTCATTGGTTTTTGATTGCACACGCACGCACACACATGCATGCATGCCTGTATGGAAGCCAGTTTGTTGTGTGTCTATAGGATTTACATACAACATTGAATATATTAACTTCCAAGTAGAGCATTTTCTGAGTACACAATCTTTATATTCGCTTTTCTTGGACTAAAGATCAATTGCACAGCCTTTTATAAAGCATTCTCCACATCACCTACTGTGTGCACCAGTGGTTCCCAACTCCGGCCCTCGGGACCCAGAGTGCTGATGGTTTTCTATCCTACCAGGTAGTTAATTGCATTCACCTGGCGTCCCGGGCCTAAATCAGTCTCTATTAGACAGCTAGAATGAAAACCAACCACACTCTGGGTCTTGAGGGCCGGAGTTGAGAACCACTGATGTACACACAACTGCTTGCCTCACCATTTTATCCACATTTTAAATGTGACAGACTGACAATCGAGTCATTGTATTGCTTTAACATATTGCAAGTAATTCCTATGAATTTGCCTATAAAAGGCACACTAAACTATAGTAAATACAAGCACTCCTCGGTGCGTGTCAATCTGACCCTATACTGGACCCTTTGTCAATGGCCATTTGCCGGATATTTCATTATGGCTTTTGTGAGTAGATATTGCATTATTTGCAAAAAGTTCAAAAGCCAAGGTTGCAGTCTGGTCTTGGGTACCTCAACGTCGTTCTTCAGTGGTTATGCAACTGCAGATAAATGCTGTGATGGAACACACCAGAAGGATGGTAGAAACTGAATGGTATTCTGGCATTCACGTTCAATGTTTTCACTTCAGGTTTTTTTCCACATTTGGCTTGATGTGGATCTCGGAGCCTTTCACTGAAGTTTGGCAGTTACGACTTAAATAACTGACTCCCGCTTGGGGACATGAATACATGAGGTTTTTCTTTCCTCATATTCTTATCCTTTCTTCACGTAGCCTCAATAGAAAAGGGATTATCCTCCTCGTTATTAATTCCCTAATAAAATCTTTCCATTCACACTAACTCATTCACTCTTGTAGACTAAGATCTGTGTTAAGTCTTTCCCTGCGTCCTCTTTGCTCTCGCTGCTTCTCCCTCTAGGGGGAATCCATCATGGCCTCCAGCATCTCCAGGAAGAGTTTGTGCATGGGTACGCCACCGCGGGTCTTGATGCTGTAGAAGGTGGTGAGAGCACGACCGGCAGTCTGTCGGAGGAGAGGCAACGTAAGGAGGAGGCGTCCTGCCCGCTGGGGGTCCTCGGGGCGCCGCTGGCACTCCAGCTCCAACAGCGCCTGGTGGAGGAGGTCCCGTAGCTTCTGCACAGCCTCCATGTCCTCGATGTAAACAGAGTCTGGAAGAAAGGTGAGGCTGTGTGTTAGGGTGCTGCTATTTACCCAGTATTTGCCACAGGAAAAGAGTAAAAGCCTGTCTGACTAGGTCATTTAACACAGGTGCAAACTAATGGCAGCCTTTATTTACAAAACAAATAGTGAATCTGTAGTGCAAGCAAGCCATGGTGGATGATCTGTTGTTGACAGTAATCTTGAGTGGACCTCATGACACTCCTCTGTTCATCTATATTCATCTCTGTTCTATATGTCTCTGCCATAGTAGACCTGCCTGCCGAAGACCAAAAGATCTTCAGAAATTAAACTGATTTTTTTTGTTTCTTGTTTTGTTTTTTTCACTAGTCTTCACCTCAAACCTGAAACAAAACCATATAGTCCATTAAAAGACGCTGGACCTAGAAGATCTTCATGTTGTCAGGCTGACATGCGCATAATCACATCTAGTGGGTGTGCAGTAGACACTAAGTAGTGCAGCACTTCCAACTAAAAACTGAACAGATGTTGTCTGCCCCCCCTCCTCCCGATCCATTCTCTTTGCTGCCACCCACGCCAAATTTACCAATTAGATGACGACTAACATCCTTGATTTACTAGCTCATTCCATATGGCAAGAGGTATACAGTCCCACAGTTGTAGTTGCTGATACAACAACTCGTTTGTACTAATCACAAAAAGGTCTAGAGCCCAAATAGTAATTCTCAGTGTGTGTCACTATGATGGGGGCAGAGAGCCATGTTTTGTGTTGTGTATATTCCATTTAGTTTTGTGATCAATACCACCACTAAGGTTCACTTTTAGGTCTCAGGTTGGTTTAATCATGGTTAGTGATGTGAAAAACTACAATTTACATACATGAAAATAATAATTCTGTTCTGTTTTCCAGCTGGGTATACACAAGATTACTACTGAGTATATGGTATATGCCCTGTATAAATGCTCAACTACACTGGTGATGTACACCAAAATTACCTGAGTTGGTGAGTGCGATGGCTTTTAGCATGACAAATTCCTCTCGGTCCACGTTTAGGGCACGGAAACGGCGAGCAAGTTGACTAATGGCTGCATTTAGCTCCGTCAGTCCTGCGACACGTGACATCTCCTCATCCAGAACAAAATCCTCTGCGAACACCACCTCGTCCTCACAGCCGAGGGAGCGGTACGCTACACCCAGCACCAGCACCTCCAGCCACACGGACTGCAGCACAGACATCTGGTCTGCTAGGGACAGCGACAGGAAGCCTGCGGGGGAACAGTATATGTTTCAATCAACTGATGTAAGAGATCTGGATGGTTACAATCTAGCGAGCGGTGGTCCGGTGTCTTTACAGTGACCAACTAGTGAGCTATGTAGGTAGCTAGTGGCCCATCTGAAGCTTGTACAACAGCTAACCACCCACTAGCTGTTAACAGGTTGAACTTGGTTTGTCAGCACAACTAGAGTGATGGCTAGCTGATCAGATGCTATGATTTGCTAACTAACCAGCTGATATCATGTAAGCACAAAATTAATCAGATTTATCAGTGGTGAAATGATCAGTTCCCAGTCAAATGCAGCACGGACATTAACCACGTCTTTTCAGTTCTGTTGAGACGACAATAGTCGTGCATTTAGAAATGCAATCAGCTGTTCACAGCCATTGTTGCCCAAGAGGAGTGGACCTCCAATATGGCCACCAGAGTGTGTGTTACATCACCTGAAAGCCGTCTACTCAGAATGGGCCCAATACCAGGTTAAAATACTCCAACTTGGTATTTAACTGAAGAACTGAGAGCTAATCCAATGCTCAAATGAGTTTATCTTACCTCTATCAATTACACCTTTCAGCCATCAGAATCAAGTTCACCCAGGCCATTTTATAATGGTCAGTATTCTAATTCTCTGAAAATAGACCCTGAAGTCACGGCCCATGTGAAACATGACACGGTGAGTTTCCTCCCAGTCAGTGAGATCAGATCACTGCATCTCTCTACCGCCGCTACCCTGCTGTCGCTATCTCAGCTCCCCTATTTTACCCTTCCTGCATCCCTTACCAGGAATGTGTTTGGCCCAACCGATGATGACGACCAGCTCGCGGTCAGCAAGGTCACAGAGGGTGGTGAGCGTGCGCTGGGCTGTATCAGGCTGCAGGGGGTCGGGCATGGCAAACAACTTTTCTGGCTCTGCCACTAGTAGGTGGGACACAATGATGTTGGAGGAACCTGTCACAAAACACACAGAAAATGATGTGTTAAAGTGATGCACAGATAAAAAATTGTAATATACATTCACAGATGTGGTAATGCACAAAATATCAACACTGTCATTATCTAAATGCATAGATTAAAGGTTTTCATTATACAACATGCAGGTCTGTATGTAACTGGAACTACTGTATTCACATAGCAAGTATCTATATTCCTATTTCAATTATAGGCTTGAGACCGCTCTGCTGCAACTGCTTTACCAATCTATCTAACACACACACATAAACAGACACAGTGTATTCTTGTTTCTACATGGTTCACAGTTTTTGTTTTAAACTTACTCAAATCCTAAGCTGGAGTAAAATGAATCATGAATCATGTAAATTCAAATTAGCACTGTGAGGTACTACTATAAATGGTACAACTACAAATGGAGCAACTTGCAGAACATAATTTAGCTTTGGCTGATAGTTAGCAGTGTGACAACTGATCAAGTCAAGTAAACCTAAACCAAAAACATGTTCTCTTATACTGTTACAATGTCGCCTGTTGTAGAATAAAAATTGAACAAGATTGTTGCACTATGTTGCCTGTCGTAGAATACAAATCTAATAAGAACCTAAAAAACACCTTTTTCACCCTCCTTTCTCAGGGGTAGAGGGGCACTCTGGTACGTTGCATTCTCCACTTCTGGACGCCTTTTGTACTTCTGTCTTCCTCCTCTGACCCGGTCAAGACGAACTCCTACATCATAAAACACGGAAGAAAGAAGAAAGAAACACAGCATAAATGTCTAAAATTTAAATATGATATCAAAGCCTGACTAAAACAGTTGCTGGTTTTGTTGAAGTAACTAAATTTGCACACTATCATCACCACTCACCCTCTTTCAGCATGCCTACTTTGAGGCACTTGGTGAAGCGGCATGCCTGGCAAGCCTTTCTGCGCCTTTTGGTGATCTCACACTCATTTGATGCCGGACAGCTGTATTCAATGTTACCTTTTGGGGATTACACAAAATGTCAGTTTAGAGTTAAGAAGATGAAGAAAGAATACAAATTTGGGTGGGCATTCAATATGAATCCCAACCCCCTTCAATTTTCTTGACCATCCTCTTTCTGATCTTTTAAACACACAATTTACTCACAGTGGAAATCACAAACCTCCAGCTGAAAATTAGATGCCAAGTTGCAGTTTCTCTCAGTTTTTGGCCTATCCACCTGAGCTTCTTTAACATACAGATAGAGGACTATACAAACCAACATGCATACATAATTACAGAGTGGGATCTCGTGTTTTTTGTTTAACGTACCATTATATATGGTATCATATGGGGTTGGTTGTGGTTAAATTGTTTGTAATGAGGCATGTTAAAGAATAACATCATTAGTATGTGGGTCCTTTGTCATTCCTGCAGTAGGAACATCCTTAGTTCTTCTATAACAGGCCTAACAAGTTCATCAACCCTGTTCACACACTCCATATTTCTGAGCAAATGTGATAATAGTAGTATTTTAGAGATGGTAAATTTAGCTGACATACCACATTTTCTATGTGCATACATTTGAGCGGATATAGGATATGAAAAAAATGACCAAAGTAAAAATGTAGATTTGACATACTTATATCTATCTTTCATTGATTTTTAAAAAGATAAAGTTACAGTTTTTGAAAAGGATCCTTATTGTGGAACAAGCAGCTGTGATTATAATGACACCACGATCCAGCTGCCAAATTTTCTTAATGATAATTTGTGATTATGTTTTTCAAAAGCAATGAAAGAGTCCTTCCTCCATGGGAATTTGTGTGTTTTAAAAGATGAAAAGGCTCTGACAGGTGAAGAAAGGTGGTCAGAGTCATGCAGCCAGCCCCACTGATGAAGGAGCATTAAACACAATAAATATACACTCCAAACATCAAACAAGTCAGCTTTTTCCATTACATAAGTTGTCAGAGGAATGCATTCATTGTGCCACTATACAAACACTCAGCTTCGACCCGGCACACACCTTGGATGGTTCTCTTGAAGAAGGCTTTGCAGGCCTCGCATGACGCCACACCGTAGTGGTAGCCTGAAGCCACGTCCCCGCACACCAAGCACAGCCTCTTGGGTAGTGTACTCAGGGCGTACTTGCACCGCCCTCCTCCGCTGCCGGTAGAGCCCTCCTCTGCCCCATCGCCACCCTCCTCCTTGAAGTGGCAGCGCAGAGCGGGCGTGTAGAGCGGTGGGGAGTAACGCCTGGCACCGTCTCCTCTGGTCCCACCGCCGCCACTTTGGGACGAGTCTGAGGACGCCCCGCCCGGGCTGGTCCGACCTCCCCCGCCTCCTTCTGGACTGCTTGGTTCTGCCTTTATGTAGAGATCTGACCGACGCTCCCTGGAAGACATGACGTCTAGAGGGAAAGGAAAGGAAGAAAAACGACAAAGAGAGATCAATGTAAAAAAGTGTTTGAGGAATGCGATCCGTTTTTGTTATTTGAAGCTACCCTTACACTTCACATCTCTACTGTCTTTTAAATCCAGTAATATGGTACCAGATCACAAGACTCCACCCACAAAATCTGATCTGGCCAAGACTGGTTTCTGGTACTATGCACCTTATAAAACAAACTGCAAAGCACTTTGAAATTAGAATTCCCCTAGATGATTTCCTAAAAATATTGCATTCCTGCCTACTATGCCAAAAAATCCTAACAGCCATCAATTATTTATCATGTTATCTTTTTTTATAATCTAGAAAAATGACCAAAGGCACAAAGAATAAGGGCAGGACACACAAAAATCTATGCCTGCCTATACAATAATCGACTGTACACATTAAAAAAAAAACAAAGAACAATGTGGCATCAACCCCTCGGTTCAGGACACGCTGTGAACAAGATGACGCCTTTGCAAAGTTAGCCTGAATCATGTAGTGATTTAAAATATTATAAATTACTACTGGGTTGTGCATCATTATTTTACAATAAGCATAAAGCAAAAACTACCTAGAGGACTGAGTCAGTGTGAAGGCTGTGAGTACAAAACCCAACAGATCTTTGCACTCTGAATGAGCACAGCAAGCGCACTGCAAATGAAGCAGGGTTTGAGTCAGACTGTCTGCCAAAAATTTACAGCTGTAGTCTCTTCTTAGTGAAATTGTTCTGGTCAAGTAATTCCTGAATCTGAAAACTCACTCAGAATTAGTGAAACAGTGCAGTGAAAATCTCAATGTCTCAATCTCACAATGCCAAAGATGGGTAGCTTTAATACTGGTGGTGTTGGCGTAAACATACATACATACACACACACTTCTTATACTGTCTAATGAGCCTAAAATAGCAGAATAAGAGCCACCTAACAATAGAAGAACCAAATATGTCGTTCTTACACCTGATCTGAAACATCACGTCCTCCAAATGTCCCCCCAGTGTGAATTCTTTGTCTGTGACATTTCTAGAGGTCAAAGTAGGCAAGGTGACTGGATGAAGGTCACTATGATCAGACAGAGTGACCACTGTGCTCTCCAAACAGACGCATAACTTATGTTCAAATACGGCAGCCAGAGTGCTGCAACATCTTGCTTGCCTGCTAACGCCTAGGTACTTGTAATTCATAATTGCCTCTCAGTGATCACAATCAGTACAGAGTGGCTCTCTCTCCTACAGTGGATAAACACAGAGACAAAAAAAAAACCTGACATAAATACATAAATATATCTTCTTGTGTACGAAATGTAATAAAAGATAGGTGTATTATAACAAATACAAGCACACTGGAGGCTCACGAGTCTCCAAATTGCGGTTAATATCATTCTGTGTTGGCACCTATAACTTAATAAATGAGAAAAAAATGACATTGGGGCAAAATTTAAGGGGTGCAGCGGTCAGATGCAGTCTGCAGGTTGCCAGTTGCCAATCACTGCAATAAATGTTTATCATTTATACTTGCCAGTAAAACATTAGAATTTGTCTTTCTAATCTCCATATTATTCAGAATGACAGAATTCTATCCAACAAGCATCAAAGCTATATTCTTCATAATAATACATGGAAGACAGGCGATTCTCTGAGGGTGAGGTTGCCACAAAGACGCAAACTGAATTCTCAAGAACTGAAATCTAATTGTCTAATCTAAAAGCACTTTTTCAGACTGCATGATAGTGACTCACATCCTTAGTGAGTCAATAGCTCTAAGTTTAGACAATGTAATAGAGACAAGTTTTTGTTTTTTTATTATTCAGTTGGTAAAAAAAATGCTCTTGCAACATGCAAAAATGCTGCCCAAAGTTATGCTAAGGAAGAAATAAAACTTCCTTTGGGTAAAAAAGGAAAATTAAAAGAAAGAAGAAGATTAAATTTAATAAGTGTATAGAGTTATGACTATGCTGCATCAAATGTGAACTCAGCCATGAGTAATGTGAATGGTTAGACCACTATGAGTAATACTGTTGAATGCTTTTTAGCTGTGATTCAATTGCAAATAGATTTGTCCAAATGCCAAACACTGATGTCTGGATTCTTAATGCCAATCAGACAATGCAGCCATTATATATATGAGACAATTAGTCTAAAAGTAGCCTAATCTCTTTGGCACAAAGATATCTTAATATAAAATGTGTGCGTGTGTGTGTGTGTGTATGTATGTAAGGAGGTGTGTTTCTTGCATGCAAGTGGGTGAATTTTTGTGTTTGAGTGAGTGCAAGGACACTATGGGCAGAGAAGAGAAAGTGACCGCAATCCCAGCTTCAACCTTCTCTGCACTCCGCAGATTAGGGTCATTAATCCAGAACACAGCCACGCCACTCCTGTAATTAAACCCCCATAAGGACTCCCAGTAAGGAGACAGCCAAACACTGACTGTGTTCCTGAGGCTGCTTAGCAAATGAAGATAAGGGTGCAACCTGCACAGAATGGGTGAAAAAGAGGGGTAGAAGGTGAAACTGGCTGTGTGCATGTACTCTAGTCTGCACTATGTCTGTCTCTTTTCGTAATACTTCAACTCATCACTGACTACATTAATGTGGAGCCGAAGAATCCATTACTTAGACTAATGTACTCTTGTTCCAGCTTAATTGATCTCTATGTGAGGCCCATATCGGGACTAGTGCAACCCAAATGGCCTCAACCCAGTTGACACATGAAAGTGACTTGTGATTTTCTCCTGCATATAAAACTGGCAATCCAATGCAATGACCCGGCATTTTTTTTCCCTAATCAGTTGGATAGATAATCCAGTTGCAACCTGCATGTTTACGTAGTGTTGCAATATTGGAAATGCATTGCTTATGGTCGGTCCAATGTTCCAGTGCCTCGCCCGCAGTGAGTACATTTCCATGCAGTACGATTTCCTATAGATATAGGTGGTTGGGGTTATTTTGGGTTAAAGCCCCAGGTTCGCTCCTGGGCCCATTCCAGGATCTGTTCTAGTAGGTGTTGCAGTAAAAATGGCTCTTATTTGGGTATTTACGTCATGATATACAGTTGTGCTGAAATAGGCTATCAATTGTAAAAAAAAAAATTTTTTTTTGGGGGGGGGGGCTGCGCAATAAGGCCAGATGATGAATTTTCAGTACTCTGCTTGTCTCTGTCTAAGTCATTCTACAGATTATGAAGAATTGTTACATGATAGCTATTTATTCACAAGGGCATCAAGAGTGCATTACTTAAAAAAGTCTGACTCTTCTTGGTGCTCTCCATTGTGTAAGAATAATACCAACTGATAACCAAACACTCTTGTTTTAACTAACCTGTGGCCTACTTTTGCCTCTGTTGTGTGGATGAATACTTTAAGTCTGAGCATGCGTATTAAAATACAATTTTAAAAGCGACCAAGGGTGTACAATTTCAATATCAGGCCTATCATGTGATGCTGTGAGGAGAACCGAATCAGTTCCTGGATGTCAAAGTGTCAAAGAAAATAAAAGATCAGTAGATCAAAGAGAACAAAGATGCCATATATGTTTCGAGCATTTTTTTGGATATTGGAGACACAGCAAAGCAAACGAAAATATACATAACATTTAGGGGCAGCAGGTTGTGCTAATGGTTAGGGAGACCATCTTTCTCTCGGACATCCTGTGTTCAAGCTACTGAGCCAGACACTGGATCCCTACCAGCTCCAGGGTAACTGTTCTGCAGCTGCCCTGACCTCTGACCTCCCCTGGGGGGGAGCACGCAAAAAATAAATATGCCTCCCAAGACAAACAAAGTATCGCATATTATTATTATAACTACTGTTGTGGTAGGTAACACAATAATCTCAGGACCAAGGGTCTGAGTGATGTAATTAGTCTGGAAAATAAGAGTAAGATATGGGATGTTTCCCCTTTTGTCTTGATTCTTGAAAATAAAGCAATTGATAAATGATAATGATAAATCCAGTAGTTGGCAGTAATGCACTGTGTCTGGAGTTTGCCCCCTCTTGGACTTGTCTATAAGGTAGCACTGTTTTGCAGGCAACCAGAGGGGTGACAGCAAATCTCGACAGTTTTTAAATTCAGCCTCTTTGGACTGCGTTTACAAGTTCAATGAATGGATCAGACAATACCATGAGGACTAGTCCATGAGTCCTGAATACCAGCAATGGGATTCAGTTTGTCTCAGGCTTTGAGCAGTGCAGAGCATCCCAATACCATGTACAACTCTGCCTTGGCAAAGGGAGAAACGTCAATTTTAGTAGAAAATAGAAAAAGGACTTGATAGCTCATTGGTCACTTATTCGACTGTATAAAGCTGAGTTAACAGTATGTACTACAAGATAACGTTAGCTAAATACGTACAGTTTCCGATTATGGATATCCTAACGTGAGTAATGCACTCTAAACTGATCCACCAACATGCTGGGGTAACGTTAGCATTAGCTACCACTGCAGGTTAGCTAACGTTAGCTAGCTAGCTAACTCTAATCCTGACTGACCAGCTCTCTCTTCCTGGGGCCGAGGCTTATTATTTTTTTCCTCCAGCCCAGGCTGTACTGCAGCTTACCTGGCAACGGTGACTACTGTACTTTCGTCTCCCCACGCCGTTATAACATCGCACAAGTTTGAAAGAAATGTTGTCCCCAAACGTAATTTACCGGCTCAACTTGTTTAAAACGCCTCAAAAGAGTAGCTAACGCTTGCTAGCTCGTGTTGACTGTTGAGATGGGAGGTCTTAATACATATGGCTGGGCCGGGCTACAAAGAGGCTTTCTCACTAATGATAAATGGGTCTAGTTAAATAAAAAGGATGGATATACAGTAGCTACTTCATCATACACACCTCTTAGTGTTTACAGCTGCCTGGAGAACAAACACTCTGTAAAGCCGTTTGACAGGATTACCCGAAATAAGGAGAGTTTTTCACCCTTATCTACCTGACAACAGGACGACTGAACTATTCTGCTAAAATGTCCTTACTTATTTACACAAACTCTCACACACGCTAGAGCTCATGGGTAAAATTCACAAAAAGATAAATCCTGAGAGGGTGTGGGGACATAAAAACATAAAAAATAAAAAAAATAAAAGGTGGTTGTAAAACTGTTGTGTGGCCTTGGAGACATTTGTTCAGCTCTAAACTGGCAGCTTCATACAAGCTAACGGACAGTAGGCCAGGGTAGGAAATTAACTATCAGCAAATAATGGTAATGAACTCAAAGGCTCAAGTTATTTTACCAGAAAGAATACAAAAGAGCATCCAAATGATGGGTGGCTGTCTGCCAAGATTTACTAGCATTTGACTGGTGATTGGTGGTTATTTCATTAAAGGTGATAATGAGTTTTGCATGCATTTGGAAGCAGATTTCTGAAAATTTTGCTTTACATTATGTTGGACGAGTTCAGTTCTATTACATTGAAATGACATTAAAATAATATTAATACTGCTGAAATGAAAATAGTGCAGAAAGCCTTTTTGCAACATTGGCCTGCGTAAAATATAAAAAGCAGCACCCTAAGGCCTCCTCATAAATTAAAAAACAATGTCCCAAAAGTGTGATCTTCAGGCAAAGTTACAACATCAATGTGCCCTTCAGACTGACGCCTTTCTCCTCACTTTAGGTTTTTGGAAATTCTCAGATACCCTCCAGTCATTTTTTACCATTTCAGCACAGTGCAATCTTCTCTTCCCCTCCCTTTACTACTTGAAGGGTTTCACTCCAAAACACTATACATCAATTTTTGCTTCCTAAATTTCATCAGTCAATACATCAAAACCGCAGATGATTAAATCCTCAAACACATAACTGTTTCCTAACTTCAACAGTTACCCATAATGGATTTTAATACCAGCTATCATTTTGAGGAGGTTTTCAAATGGTGGATATCTCATTTTGGAATGAAACTCTTCACCATCATTAATCCTTTGTTGCTACTGTATCATAACTGCCTTCATTCATAGGGAAATCGCTGCCTGCTATTTCAGGCTCCCATCCTTTTCAGTGAAACCGAGTAAAAAAAAAACAACTCAGTAGTGTCAGTATAATACACTCAAAGGTGCAACTGTGTTGGAGCCACTGGCTCTGCTTTCATGAAACAAGCAGCTCTTTTGTCCTCAGAATTACAGCAGAATGCTCAAAACGACAGCAACACATTATTTTGGTTTAGCTTCACCCCCTTAGTATTTTGGATGAGAAATAAGTAAGATTTATGTACATACGTTTGATGGGATTTTCAGCTGTATTGGATAATAATAGAGACTCCCCCCATCCCACCCAAATGATCCTATACAATTCTCATAATTCATGCCAACATTTTCAAGATCATTCTCCATTCTTTTTGCTTATCTTTCCTCTTCCATGTCTCCATCCTTCCTCTTGTCTATTAGTCAGGTCCTATTAGTCAGCACTAAATTTGCCACCTCCAAGTACAACATAGTCTTACATTGCACACTGGTTTATCTACCTTGCTCAAGGCAACATCAAATATGGTTATTTATGGAGAGGAAAAGCCAACATTTGTCTGCTTTCCCAGAAGGTCTGGGGATTCAAACCAGCAGCTTTCCAGTCACAGGTTACTGCTGTTGCCATCTGTAGGAGGTTAGCCGTCTTAGTGTGTAATGTTAGGCATAGTAGGCTTCATATCTGGAGCTGCCTTCAAAACAAACTGCATGGTCAAAACAAGGATGACTGTAAGTAGGTCTGGACGATGTGGCTGAAATCAATATCACCAATATCATCATTTTTTTTTTCGATATTAATATATATCACAATATGGCTCACAAAATCACATGTTAAATAATCAAATTAATGTTGATCCCATTGAACATGTAATGGTAATGTTAGGTGTCATGTGATTTTCAAATAATAGCCTAGTAGTAGTAGTAGCCATAGTTTTTTAATAACATTTGCTTGTTATCATCAATTTAGACACCAGAATTGTGTGCCACGATATCCCAAATTCACGATATGATTCCACTGAAAGATGATAAACGATAATATAGAATTACTGCCCAGCCCTACCTGTAAGGGAGGTTTTGCGCTACACTATACAAATAACACACTGGATCCTAACTGAAGCATAGCATAGTAAGATAACGTTTGCATCAGTAATAAAAGAGAGCCGAAAAGACTCATTACCTGTTTACCAAACTGCAGTTCGGAGCCTATTTATCCGTCTCTTCCGGTGGCAGCTCACTGAAGTGCTATTGGTTTGGAGTATAGGCCGAGAAAATGGGGTGAACTCTCCAGTTATCAGGACACCTGCAAAAGAGGCAAAAGAGTTTTTTGAGTGCAGTCACAGAATTTAGTTGTCATTTTCCATTTTAACCTCCCATCTGTGATTTTAACTTTCAAAAACACAGAATTATACAGTGTACAATTAGGTTTCACGATGGTTACCATGACGTCCGAGTTGGAAGTATTCTCTTATCATCAATAAAACAATGAATCAGGTCCTGCTGACCAGTGCCAGTGTTCAAATGTGCAGCAGAGAACCTTTATAGTGACAATATCTTCATTTCCTCTGTGGCAGTATGGTACCTACATGCCCTTAGCACTGACTTTTCCCTTCCTAAAATACATAGCCCACTGTATCTTTACACATTTCTGCTCACTCCTCTCTCCTCCCCTCCCCCTAACGTTCGGTGACACACTCCAAAGGTCACAGTCACAGGAATGCTTGAAGGACAGACAGAGTAAAACCAACACCTTGTCTCTCGCACTCTCCTTGCTTACTCAGTAGCTTTAGGTTTGGTAATAATTCTCTGTAAATAATTAAAGAGACTGGTTAAAAAGAAAAGGTAAAATGAAACATACATTTAGACATATAAAATGTAAATATGACTAGTAGCTTTGGACATTTTAAAAAGAAGACAACATTAAATAAAGCAATAAAATAGGAGCTCAGATGTTTTTTTCATGCAAGTTTAACCTTGAGCTGCAAGACTGCAGTATGTAAAGACAAATTCATATGGAAGCACTATAGTTTCTAGGAAATTACCATAAAACATGACAATTAGAACCTTTATTTTGAACTTTATTTTGCAAAAGTTCAATTTAAAGGATTTGGAGACCATGCATTTAAGATTTCATTCACTCACAATTACAGCAACATTATAAGGAAAGTGTATAACAAACTATTAATTGGCATAAACTCAACTGATTGCTTGGGCTACATGTTTTCTCTGAACACACTTTTTTTTTTTTTCTCCTCACAAATGAAACGTCAAACTTCCCAGCATGGCGTGGCTCTGCACACCTAATTCGTTTCTCTTGAATTGCTTTAAAGGTTTCTTATCTCGGATATTAAGGAGGCAGCTGTTAGTCAGCGTGTGATAGGTCACTGATAGTGCAACATACTGTACATTAAACTCATTTGAGGGCTTTACATGCGGCACACCGTGGAGGCGGCGAGAACAGCAGTCAGGGGTGACCTTGCCTACTGATCTCGGACCGGTGAAAGGTTAATTGCAAAAGTGGATTATGTCTTTAAGATCAGAAATCCCAATCCTGGTCCAGTAGGGTCGGTGACTTGCACGGGTCACCGTGTTGAGATAGAGAATAGATACAGAATAGAATAACGCAGGGGGTTCAAATGCAAAGCCGGGTTGTTATAGCCTAGTTGGAGAAGTGTGGGTGCAATTTGCCCAGGACCGAGGACAGAGAGCCAGACGAGGACAGTCCTGATTCCTGCATCTGATTCCTCCGGATGACCTGCATCCGTCATTCACTCCATACATTGCCGACATATCCCATTTTATTGCGGATTATTGGGAAATTCCCTGGGATTTTATTGGCGATTAGAGCATAGCCCATTGCACAGATTGCTGCAGCACTGTACCTTGCCGTGTGGATTAGTCGAGGGTCAGTTTATAAGAATGAGATGTATGCTGCTTGACAGTAGGTTTAGTGGCAAATTGTTACAGCGATAACGTTAGTTATTTATCGCTGCTGCCCCCACCCCCAATAACGTGCTCACGCAAACTTAGCTTTGCCAGGCGAATCGTGCATGCAAATTAAACAGACTATAGGCTATATCGTTTAGGCAGATGACAGTTTCTCCAACAAAAGGGATTAATAAACATGCTATGTTCCGTCTCGGCAGTGTGAGGCTACTTACTGGGAAATGCAAAAACATCGCAGGCTTGTCTTTTAAGTCAAGTCAGCCAAGTCGCTGCGGCCGGTAAATCCACCGCCTGCACCGGTTGAACTGCGCCGTAAAAGCCTCGCAGGTTTGCTAACATGGCATCAGTACCGTGTAATAACCGTAACCAGCCGGACGACCACTCTCTTATTTGCCTGTCCGGTTCCGTACACTGGTGTTATAAATTCCCGTCTTTAGCTGCCACAACTGAGGTTGTAGTTGCGTACCAGCGTCAAGCCCGACCGAAGAAAAACAACGTCCGGTCAAGCGTTTCAACGTAAAACCGTTAGTGACGAACATAACGTTGCACCTTTTCTTGAGTCGTGCAAAGTACCAAAGTGACAATGAAAACATATGTGACGATTACTTTACACTAAATGAAAATATCATATACACCACGGTATTTACTTATTCCTTTATTTTTTAAAAAGTGACACATTCTACGCTTTTATTTTGAAGGCGACACCTCCGGTCTCGTTCTCGCTTTCTGCGGCTGGCTTGACGCAGCCCAGTGACGTCAGCCTCTATCCCGTGTCTACTCTCCTCCCTCTTCCCAATTGCGTCTGCTGTGTCTCCGTTACGTCCGCACGCAGCTTCCACTAGCGTCATCAGCATTAAAGGCCTGTAACAAATGCAAAAAAATATGACCTAGTCCACTCTAATCCTGGTGCTGCATTCAATCCTGGCCCGCTGCTGCTGTAGCGGAGGAGCCCAACTAGCCATGTGAGTTTCGGGGAATTGTCTTTACAAATTAGTTATGTCGTGCAACTCGATGGAAATCTAGATATGTTCTTCCAGCAGCATCCCATCCCCCCATTCATATGATATTCCTATAGGGATTTATAGTATGTCAGTGATATTCAGTTGTGAATTTATATTATCATACTTTATGGTATATATCTCCTATGTTTCACAATAATAATATTTCCACTTAGTTTTGCTGTGATATTTGTAACCCATAATATCTTAAAATTCATTAAAGGATTAGTTCAGCCCCTTTTCATAAGAGATATTAAAATGGCTTTTAGGGAGATTTGCAGTCTATCTATAGGCCTATTTCCACGCGCTTTAGGGGACTGCGGAAGGAATAAATGCCCCCATCAATGCCACACGCGCGCGCACACACACATTCCATGAAACACAGAGGCACACACATCCCTCTTCTGATAGCATGGAAAATGTGGTCATGCAGTCAACTCGGTCTTGTGACACTGACCCGGCTCCCTCCACTACTACAGCAGGCGCTTTCTGGACAGAAGCCAAGGAAGTGGAGATCAGCGGATCACTGCAATGGGATGAGAAAAGGAGATAATCAGGGAGTACTTTGAAAAGCAGAAGTAGATACAAACAAGGAGATTCAGATACAACCAAGCAACGACTCTGAGAGATCTCCTATGTAGACATCCATGAAAAAATAAAACGGATACGGTGTTTATGTGTAATGCATCACACCGAGAACTAAATGCAATTATTTGCAGTTATCTAACTTTGTCCTGCTTCTTGAAATAGGCTGCATGCCCCTCCGCTCCCCCCCCCAATATGCCTGGTAACTTGACCATAACAGCTGGCACAGAGGGAGGAAGCAAAGTTGTCACGCAGGAGTTGACAACCGTGTCCCGTGATTTAAAAAGAATAATACAAAAAAAAGCAGGACATGTAATTGATTGAAAAAGAAAATGTATTAACCCAGTATTCCCTTTAGATGTATGAACATTTCCCCACTAACATTTTGTCTTATCTGTTTCTAATTATAAGCAAACAGTCTAGTCTGTTTGAGCCACACTTGCATTTGCCTCTCTGAAAGTGCAGGACAGCACTCTGTACCCGGTTTTAATTCCACAATAGTCTGTGTACGGCGGCGAGGGCTCGAGGCTGTGACAGGATTTTCGTGGCGCGCGCACGAGAGGAAAAACTGACGGCAGTGTCATTGCGACCTTGAAGCAAGGTCATTCACAGTCTCTGCAGACACTGCAATTCAGCCGGGCTGCATCATATTGGTGCAGAGTCTGCATTATCATCCTGTCGGAGGCTAAACTGGTCATGCTATGCTTATTATACTCACTCAAACCCGGGTAATCTCATTTTCTGCGCGTGGTAGAAACACTTTATATTTTTTTGTTTTGTGGAGATTTACTGCCTTATAATGATATAGTGATATAAGTGGGGCTACAGTTGCCTCACATGATAGTGCAGTAAGGAAGGCTATTCATTGATGTTGAAACCATGGAGGAGAATAGATGTGGGTGAATGGTAACACAGTGTGAATGCCAGAGGGGTCCCAAGGGTGCTGCTTACAGCCAGCCGTGACCTGAGATAGGTGTGGGCCGAAATACAAACACTGAGAAGTAATTGCGCATGTGGCGCACAAAAGGCACGAGAGGGACCCCATCCACTCACGACTCACAGATAACATGAATGACAGAGAGAAGAGTCTATTAGCCTATAAACACGGCTTAATGTTCCCTAATTATTCCCAGCGGTGGATTTCCTCCTCCTGTCCCAATCCCGTCATTATGAGCCAGGTGAGGACTTCGAAAAGTGAAGAGGCTTGAGGATTTATGACTTGGCAGCTTGGTTGTCTTCAACCTGTTCTGATCCATCTGAGGCTGAATAAACACAAGACTTGACAAATGGGTAAACAAGATGCAAGGGAAGAGATAGGGGAAGGAATTAAGGGAATAAATGGGAAAATATATTAGGCCATTTCCAGCATGCTGTAAATGACTGTGTTACTGCATTTTGAGGAGTAACGTCCATGCTTGTATTTGCTGTTACCATGATTGCACAATTTCTGGTCACCTACATCAGTATCTCCCACATCAGTGACCCGCTGTTCGCCCTCTAGTGGCCGGCTGTGGAAAAGACAGTAATGTGACCGGTGACGTTTCAGCAGCTGAATGTCTGTCCTCCAGTTTAAGGTCACCGACTGCCACTGCACATCATCACTGCCTGCACACTTCCTGATCACACCGCCTAATCGCAGCCCTTGTCTGGAATAGCCTTTCCGAAGAGCTGATTAACATTTACGGGCTGCTTCTCCTTTAAAAAAAACAGTTTGCTTGTTTACTATACAAAGGAGAGTAGGATGCAGAGGAGGCTGCACGAGAGGCAACATAATCGGCATAGACTTGCCTCGTTTCAAAAGCTCCAAACGATATGACAAGTCAAAGTCAGACTGAGTCTACATGTGTTCAGATTGCTATTGGGACGGAAAGCGTCAACTTACGCCATCTGCTGGTTGCGCTCCTTAAAAAAAGAAGAAAAAAAAAATCAGCATTAATTTTCCCATGGGGGGATTTTTACTAATTGACTGTAAATTAGTAACAGCATGAAGTTTCATATATCTGACATTTTACAACACAAAGGCATCTGTGAATGAAATAAAACATATATTGCAAAAGGCATATTTGTCCTAGGTGCTCTTTTCTGTTCAGATTGAAACACAGAGATAGAGTTTCTAACGGCGCATCACTAACACTGATCACCTGAGGAGATAGAAGCTAAAAGGGCCACAGCTGAAGGACATTTACACTGCAGTATTTCCTCTATATAGCTGCTCAGTCCTGGTGCACATGCCTTCCCTCTCTTCAACAGTTTACATTGGTCAGCAGTGAGCAGAGAATGTTTTCGTCCTCTGCATAAGTCACTTGCCACCGCCTCTTATCCAATCTGTGGAAAAAATGTCTGGAGCTCCTTCAGATGGAAACACTGACACGATTGTGAGATGCCAAGCTGCATTGAGAAGCAACTATTAGGGGCTGGAAATACATTTAATTACACTTAGACCTATCTGTTTCACTTGTGTCATTTTCACACTGTTAACTGTGTGATTGCTTTTGGTCTCTTTTTTAACTATCAATAAAGTGATTCTCAAAATGCCTCTTCAGTTTCAACAGTCTAGTGCAGTTAAACCTGGAAATTTTAATGGCAAAAAGAGTTGAGCATTGACTCTTATTGATCAAATTGTGATTAACTTGTGGAGGAAGGTGGAAATTTCAGTTGCTGAACACCAACACTAGCTATTTTGTATAAAGTGTGGTTAGTTGGTTAATCTAAAAATCCTAAAACTGGCTGAGTGCTTTCTTATCTTGCGTGGAAACATATTTTTTCTTAGTTTCTGGAAAATGAAAATGGAAACTATATTGCTAAACACTTGGATAGGGTCCTATTTGATATTTCAAAGTTGCTCAATTTCATAATTTTATATGTGTAATTTTTAGATTGGATACGAAGTGAGAGGTCAGAAATGTCATTTTCTCCCTTAAAAAGAGGATTGTACATGTCACTGTGCAAAACCCACCAGAAATGAGCTTTTAAAAGCAGATTATCAGAATTTTCTCTCCCCCATAGCATTGGACTTTTACATTTTTTATGGCATTTCAGCTTTACTAATAGACACAGTGAAAAGACACATTTGCAGTGAAAACAGACAGAAATGATGGGAGAGAGCAGATGCAACAAGCAACAGAGGCTCCATGCCGTTTTTGAACCCAAGACGTTGCATTGACATGGTAGGACAGTCCAGAAGTTTCCCTTTTTGGTGGTTTCCTCTCTCAGTCTGTACAGCCCCTGTAGCACGGTGTGATTGCGTCACGTTTCTAAAACAAGGGAGAGCAATAAATAGCTCTATATGCCATGACTCATACAGGTTTCAGCACGCCGGATACTTTTTTGATCAAACCCGAAGTATTTGACAAGACAGCTCATGGATGTAGGCATCTTTGCGGGACCGCGGTGACGTCATTTGTAGTCCGCTTTGAAAAATCCCAATGAAAACTAGGCCATTGCATTGTAATGCCACAGATGATTTTAAACACTGTGGCAACGATCAGTTTAATAGGACATAGAGGTTTTGTGTAATTTGAAATCTGTAAACCATCCGATTCATTTTGATGGCCTTCCAGGTTGTGAACGCAAACAGCAGCAGGGGGCGACATGACGAGTTTCCCTCCCTGTTGATTAATATTCTTCAGGTGTTTGAGCAATGCAGGCCTGTCTGAGAAATTTACTGTCCTGGTTATGGTTTTATAAAAAAAATCAATGTCTGTTTAGTTCAATTCATACATATTTGGAAGCCATCATTATTGCCATCAATAATGTGAGAGTCATTTTTATGTGTTTTAGAAGTTAACATAAAAAAAAAGAATGCTGTAAATCATTATTTCTGTCTTAGTTTGTGTGTTTTCGTGGGGATTAAGAGTTGATTGATCAAACTCACGTGTCGTTGCCTGTCCATGTAGTTTTTGTATGTAAAGTATCCAGCAATTGCGTCCAAAATTTATTTATCATTTATTTTTATTTAGAATTTTTCTGTCAACCTTCGAGAGGCATATGAGGCGATAGGATATCAGAACCATTTATATTTTGGCTTATGTCATTTTGAAACATTTTAAAATATAAAATATTTTTACAGAAAATATAGTTTATCCACCATTTCTGTTGATATTATTTCCAGTGCAGTTGCTGATGACTTTGTTTGGATTGTTTGGATAAAAATTCACCAAGCTATACTAGATTTCATGATCATAAATGCTAAAATATGAATTATAATATTTGAGTTTCTATGTATTGTGTAATTCAGCATGCGTTAAGTTTTTACACCCCAAATGATAGAGATCTATTGGATCCTGGTTTTATACAGAAGAGGCCCACACTGCCACCAAGAGGCGTTGGTGGGCTATTTTCTCAGCTCAATGATGTGACTCAGTGTATGAGTAACGTTTCCTGTAGGCCAGACCTCCATAGGTCCAGCATGTATTGCCCTAACCCAGAGATATCTGACATGGCCAACTGGTATAAAGATACAAATCTGGTATGCAAACATCATGGCCATTTTAAATGATAAATTTGCCAAAGGGTGTGACTTCTGATGTAGAAGTTACAGTAATAACTCAAACACTCCAATATGTTCAGTCATCATGAAACGTGACACCATACTCAATACCAGTTAATAGATTATGTTTGTGAAGTGGTGTGTTTGCTGGGCGCTGTGAAAGCCACAAATTGACTTCGCTTCAATGGTATGCCCCAATCCCAATGAATTTAGCGCACATGTTCTGCAGTATGGGCCAGGCCACTATGGTTGTCGGTGAGTAAATGGTTTGGCTTGGGCTCATGGACAAACATATAAACACTTATAACTCCTAAGTGATTCAGCCCATCCTAATGCAACTTATATTTTTCCACAGCTTTGTTAGAGTTTAACACAGTGTGATAATTAACCCTCTGAACTTCAACAGCATTTTTAAGTTACAATTCAAGAACTTGTATAAACGCTACATGATAAACATGCAAAACTCAGTGCTGCTTTCATTCCAAAAATGTTTATTACATATATGCAATACATTAAGATTAATACATTTTTTGTCTCAAAATGTTAATATTATAGTTGTACACAGTCCTAAAAAAGTCATGTCAGTATTCTAATACATATACTGGATATGTACAAGACCTTGTTTAACTGTTGGCAGGATTCAAGAGTAACTGTCTCAGACCAAAGTGTTTTCTCCTTAATGTCACCTCCAGATGGCTCTACATGTCGGACCAAAATGACTTCAGGTTGATCTTTCCTACTTTCATCTTTACACTATATGAATTGGTGAAATGCCAAACGCCTGTGTGTAGGAACCCTCATGTCAAGAGGAGAGTGGTAGGTAGTGCAGTTCAATGTTGGCCCAGTAGAGACCACTAACTCCACAGAAATTAATCAGTTGAGAACAAGGGCATAAAAATCACTTCATCATCTTTGGAGGCATACACACTCTCATGCTTGGAGCATCAAATGCAAACCGCAAGTGGTTAGGTTTCCACAACATCTTTTCATTTAAGGTGTCTGGAAGTAAGCAGTAAACACAAATAAATTGCTACATCGAGAACTCCTCTGTCAGATTTTGAATACATCTCATATCTCTCACGGGAATATTTGTGCAAGCAGAGGAGTTCCTGTAATCAGCCTGAATCTTAACACTTGAGCGGTACATCTGGAAGGGGCTTTGGATTTCCGTTGGGCTCCTTCTTGCCGGGGTGGGAGCTGTTGGTTTTCGGGCTCTTGTGCGGCAGAGGTCTTCTTTGGCGTCTCCTCCTAGGGTGACGAGAGCGCGCAGAGTTGGGTTGTGCTGGATCCAGCAGAGGATCCAAATGTAGTTTTCCACTCTGTGCGTCTGAAGACTCATCAATGAACGCCAGGTTCTCCCCAAAGTAGTCCAGAGGCTGAGAAAACAGGGGATCTGGCAAAGCGTTCTCCTTCATGGCCTCAACACTTTTTGCCTCAGGCACGTGGTCCGTCTGAGTGGCCGGAGATCCCGTTTCTGAGCCGGACTCAGATTCATTCGAGGAGGAAGAGGAGGAGGAGCAGGAAGATCCAGACTCTGTTTGACTCTCATGCTGCTGCTCTTTCCCCTCCGGGTCGCCGGTGGCTGACACACTGTGCCCATGGTTGCGAGGACCGTGGCGACGCTTTCGCCGACGGCGCTTGAAGGGGTCGTCGATTTTTCCTGGAATGCGGAAATCGACCGACATGTTCTGGATGTTCTGGGTCCAGTCGGTGGCGTGGGCTCGCAGTTCCTCCATCTAAGAGGAGACGGTGAAAGAAGACATGATGAAAAGGGAGGAAACAAGGCATGATAAACAGAGAGAAGAGAAGAGAAGAGAAGAGAAGAGAAGAGAAGAGAAGAGAAGAGATGAGAAGAGAAGAGAAGAAAAAAGATGTGAAGAGAGGAGAGGAGGAGAGGAGACGAGACGAGACGAGAGTAGAGGAAAGGAGAGGAGGAGATGAGAGGAGAAGAGAGAAGAGAAGAGATGTGAAGAGAGGAGAGGGAGAAGAGAAGAGAAGAGAAAGAAGAGGAGAGGTAATAGAGAGGAGAAGAGAAGAAAAAAGAAGATAAGAGATGTGAAGAGAGGAGAGGAGAGGGAAGAGAGAAGAGAGCAAAGAGAGAAGAGAAGAGAAGAGGAGAAGGAGAGCGATGAGAGGAGAAAAGAGGAGAGGAGAGGAGAGCGATGAGAGAAGAGAAGAGGAGAGGAGAGGAGAGGAGAGGAGAGGAGAGGAGAGGAGAGGAGAGGAGAGGAGAGGAGAGGAGTGGTACCTCAGCTCTGGTCTTCTTGGACAGAACCCGCAGCCAGTTACCAATCATGGTCAGGATAGATGCAAAGTAGGCGAGACCCAGCAGGATCCAGAACCACACCAAAGGCTTGTACCAGTGGTCACTCCCTGCATGTCCAGAATCACCTTAGGAAAGACACATGGGCATAAGTGTAGGCAGTACATGCAAACATGCAACTGGAGTAAAAAAATGATATGTCAGGAGATATATCAGATGAGATAACCAATAATTCATCTCTTACTAGAAAATGATCATGAATAATTCAAGAGGTAAATGAAAATTGTCTGTGCTAAGTGAACTTAATGCATTACACCTGACAGATAAATTTATGGATGACTGGTGAAGTCGCTAGATTCCTACCAGCATATCCAAATTATCTATAGACACAGAGAAATTCCACATAATTACTGAAGGTAAATGCATGTGAAATGTAACCATAAATTGGACTGCAGTAGAAACCATGTTTTCTCTGTTACCGCTGCCTTGAACAAACAAGTAAATGTCGAGAATAAAATTTTAATGATTCGTATAGTAGAATGCCACATGCCTGCAGTGATGACGTCTACAAGCTATGTTTAGAAACTTGTGGGTGACTGATTTACTGTACATACCTGCAACATAGTCTCCGAACCCCACTGTTGTCAGGGTGATGACTACAAAGTAGGCCGACTCCAGGAGAGTCCAGCCCTCCACCTCTTGGAAAATCAGAATAGGCACTGCAACGAACAGCAGGCATCCCAGCAGGATGGAGAGGACGGCTGAAATGACACGCACGATGGTGGGACTGACCCGCCACTTCTGTAGAGGAGGAGGAAACAACATAGTGGTGAAAGACGGGTCAAATGGGCAGACAATGAAGGGGTAAAATGCAAGTAAACGACACATTAAGCCTCCATTGAGGGTCTCACCAGGAAGAGAGTCTCTATTTTGGCAATGGCTTTCCTCAGCCCGGTACCCAGATGGTCCCCAACTCCAGCAAGCAGGATACCAAACATGGGGATCCCCACCAGAGCGTAGAAGATGCAGAACAGCTGCCCACCTTCTGTCTTGGGGGAGATGTTTCCAAAACCTGCATACAGCAGGTTAGAGATGGAGAGGCAGTTGCTTTGAAAACACAAAATGTACAAGTCAGAAATCAGGCAGTTTCCAGTATGAATATTAGGCTTGGGCCGATATTTGATAATATCGAATATCACAATATGTTTTTGTGAATATCGTGATATTTTCAGCTGTATTGAATATCGCAAATATTTATTGAACGTATTATTATTTTGGTAACGCTTTATTTTACAGCCCGCTAATTACGGTGTAACTAGTTTGTAATTATGGGGTACTAATAAAATAACAATGCTGTAGTTACAGGGTAACAAAACAAGAAGCCTGGGAATTAAGGGGTAACAATTTTGTAATTATGAGAGATTTATAAGGTAGTTATGGTGTAACTATTTTTGTGATTACTGCATTCTTAAAAAATAATTACAGGGCACAATAATGTAATTAGGGGGGACAAAACAAATGTTATTGGTGCTTGTTCCCTGGTGTTATAATTTTATTTATTTTTTTACATTAAACAAGGAAGATGACAGGAGTTCAGAAGTGGACTGCAGGTGAGAGGGTGTTCAAGCAGGACTTTGGCTCATCTGCTTCTGTTTGGCAGGTCTGTTGGAGCAGCGTCTCTGCTGTTGCAACCATGTTGTCAGCAGATTTCTTGTTCTATATGTGGGATAGCCAAGAAAAGAAGCCACGCTTCTTCTTCTTTGGTTTTGTCAACAGGCTGTCTTTGGCACTGGAACTCTGAGGTCCTGTAGGTTTGACCGGTTGGACAGGTGAAAGTGTCTTTTCCAGTGTCAGACAGGACAGATCCTTGGTGTCCTTTACAGTTTCAACCACAAGGCTTGGTGGAGCTTTGACCTCAACCTGGATGGCTGCTGTCTGGGACTCCTGATGCAGGTTGGTTGATCCTTCCTTAAGCAGGTGGATCAGGGTGTTTTCAGCAGGAGAGACGGGGAGAATCTCCTCTGAGGTGGAGATATTGTCAGGTCCAGCAGAGAGGACAGTGACTTTTGTTCCCTCACAACATTCAGGTTGATGCAGGACGGTGACAGAGCTTTCAGCAGCGGCCTCAATATGTGCACAAGAGTTGATCGTTTCCCTCTTGATGATAAAAGGACATTGTTCGTCCTCCTTCTCCAAGTCCTAGAGGAACAGCATCAGTTTAGAATCAGCTCTGACGATTGGCTCCCATTCATCAAGATGATCTTGAGTAGGGGCATGGTGTGCAGCGCAGGCAGCCATAAATGTAGAACTCACTGATGAGGAAGCATTCATGTGCTTTTCACCAAGTTCCTCCTCCTCCAGGAGGACTGAGAGGAACTGCATCAGGTGAGAATCAGTGCTGCTGACAACAGGTTCCCATTTGTCAAGCTGGTCCAGAGTCGGCCCATGCTGTGGGGAGCAGTCAGCTACAAATCTAGAGAGATGTGATGAAGCGTAGAGGAGCTCTTCATCAAATCCCTCCTTCTCCAAGTCAAAGTGGGATTTGAGCAGTGGCTCCCACTCATCCAGGCAGCCCAGAGTGGATCTACAGGGTGAGCAGCAGTCAGCCACAAATCCAGATGTGTCACCTGGGGGGGCATAGAGGTATCTCTTTCCAACTGCCTCCAGGTGGTAGTCATCGTCAAAACCAAAGGGGGAGCGCTGAAGCAGCCTCAATCTCTCAATGATTTTGAAGTCATTAGTCATTTGAGCCTCATGGGATGGAGCCTCAACAAGGCGGAGCAGGTTGGACTGAGCCTCAACATGCTGAGCTGGGTGGATGGATGCTCCAGCACTATCTAACACTGTGTCCTCGGTCATGAGAGGAGACTCTTTCTCTGTGGGAGGAAGGTCTCCTTTTGTCCTTATCCAAGAGAAGTTTGCATGCTGATGAAGCTGCACTGGCTATTGGTTCCCATATATTGAGGCTCTCAAATCCACAAGCAGGTTTGGAGCCGAGACCAACAGCAGACTGAGGTGAAAGATCACAGTCGAGCTCAGCAGGACCTCCAGAGAAACTAGAGGCTTCAGCATAAAGGTATTGCTCCTTATTCAGGACTTTCGCAAACATGCAGTTGATGTTTTCATGGCGATCGTCTTTAAGGGCATTGAGTTGAGCGACCATTTGCATGGATGCTGAAAGAAATGCAATGGCAACATCTTAATAATCAAATAACCATAAGGCCACCTGATGTAGCTTCATTCAAGGTCAACATGCTTCATCATAGCTTCATCTTATGCCTTTCATCATAGTTTTGTTTCAACAACAAATCTAACTGTCAATTTACAATGTAAATCAAACTAAGGAAGAACTGGACACAAATGTAAATCCTTCAACACAAACATTTTTTTTTTGTTTGTGCATGAACTTTTAAGCACCGATAAAATTAGTTTATGTTATTGTACCCTGTAATTATTTTTTAAGTATGGCGTAATTACGAAAACAGTTACACCATAACTACCTTATAAATGTCTCAGAATTACAAAATTGTTACCCCTTAATTCCTGGACTTCTTGTTTTGTTACCCTGTAACTACAGCATTGTTATTTTATTAGTACCCCATAATTACAAACTAGTTACACTGTAGTTAGCAGGCTGTAAAATAAAGCGTTGCCATTATTTTTAATAGCCTAAAAATTTGATGCAATTTAGAAGAAATAAATTAAAATACCCCAAAAAAACAAAAACAATAATACAACAAAGAATAATATCGTTTATCGCGATATTTTGGACAGCATCGCAATATTAAATTCGCCCAAGCCTAATGAATATAGGTGAATTGTCATTAGGGGTTCAGTGATCTTAATGAGACAATTGTACTGGACACCTACCGATGGTCGTGATGATTGTCCCTGAGAAAAAAAAGGCACTGGCCAGATCCCACTGGCTGGAGAAGGTGGAAGAGTTGGTGCTCGGATCCGCACCGGCACCGACGGCATCCACCACCTCCTGGGATCGGAGGTTAGAAAAGAGAAGAAGTCAGTGGAGAAGAACATGATGAGGACAGGAGACCAGATGCTGTCAGACAATATGGACATGAGGAATCTGTGCTGTAGGAAATGAATCAACTGAACTAGCCTACTTTCCCCTACTCATGAACAACACCATGCAGTGACAAAAAAGGGACTGGTGGGGTTTCCTATACTTCTCCATCCCAGTCTTGAGCACACAGACGACTGCCAGCAAAAATAATCGAATTCTCGAATCTAATTATCTATTTTGCGTCTGTCGGTACTTGAAGATATCTGTTAACTCCGTAGAGTTGAATATGAAGTTGTGATTGAACACGTTTTTCACTCATGCAGACTTCATTGCTTCTAACAAATGAGAGGTTTGTGATTACAGAGACAAGGCTGGATCTGTTTGATTCTGTCTGTTAGATTGGAGCCACTTTGTCCGATCTATGTCCCAACTAATCTGATTATTGTAGTAGCATTTATTGTGAAATTGATTTCTAATGCTCTCCTAATTCCTTTTGTGACTTATCCTCATTTGTGACTTATCCTCATTTGAATTACTGACCGTCCTAATTAGCACTAGCACTGCTGACAGTTTGCCAATTTTCCACGTATAACAAAGACTAAGACAATCATATACAGTATATTGTAATACTGGGTATGGACTTCGGGTTATGGGCCTGCTCTCTACATATTAACCTGCATTTCATTGGAGAGAGGTGTACACTGTAGTGAGTTTGGGAATTTGTAGAGGGAAAAGTTGGAGGTTTTGCAGCCAGAAATGTGTGTAATATGCAAATGAGAAATACTTTTGTTGCTCGACAAGCTAAAGTTAAATTAACATAAATGAATTCGGGGTCGAAGGATAAGTCACAGAGGTTAGCCAGCCTGTTTATTGTTTTCCATGAGCACTCGATGTCTTCTGCTCACCACAGCGGGGAAGCTGCCTGAGCTGTTTGGAGCCAGCAAGACAATATTGTCTCATCCAGATACATCACAGTGCAATTAAAATATCAAATAGTACAGGAAATAAGATAGTAGAGGGAAATACTGTAGTCACAGTAGGGAGTAGTACACTTCAACTTCATACGTAAATGTGTAATTAGAGACATAACAATATATGCATACAGGCAAACGAACCGCTCATATTAAAACAAACAGGTTATGATGATGTTTAGCCTGAAATAGTTGAAAGACGAATAAAATCCTGGTTAAAAGTGACCACATGTGACCAGTTATCTATAGCGTTTCATTTTGGAAATTTGTTTTTGGAGTGCATTAGTTAAGAAGACAAACATTAGTGAGATGTTCTTCAGTACGATGCTGAGTCAGAATAAAGTCAGAATAAAAACAAACCATGTGCATAAAATCATCTCTGTCTGAGCCATCCAGGGCATTTATCATAACAAGTTCAACCATCTTCATGATGGTGTGTGAAGTTTTAAGTGAAAATTTAAAGGGCAGTACACATGCAATTTTTTTTTTTTTACAAAACTGACAATGAAGAAGAAGAAGAAAAATGACCCTGGTGTTTCTAATTTTACACATACTTAGTTGAAATACATTTTTCAATGTCATCTTTTTCAATCCCAATTTTCTCAGAGCAGTTTTTTATGATCAGTTTTATGCGTATGATCAGAAAGTTACCCACTGTGCAATATTCTCTGACAGACGACAGCAAGAGCGCTGGTGATGTGTGGCCGGCGAGTTTGATCATCATGGCTACAAATGTCACCTTCAACAGCAGATTGCAGTGCGAAATCTACACATAGGAGCTGCACTTGTTTGCCCCCCAAAAACACCAAATGTCAAGTGTGACACAGCCATCCATCACATGATTAACTACATTAATGGCAGGTAGAAGCTGATTAATTATTACCAGTCTGCATAGCTGACACGTTTGATCCAGCCCTCTCATCTGTTGACCAATGTGGGGTGCAGTGGTGTGTGACACCCAACATATTTCTACTCAGCATGGATTATTCCATTCGAATGAACAGCTTGTACTAGGTTCATTTAATTCCACTGAAGCTATGTCCAAACAGTTGTAGACATTGGTATGTTGAAATCTGAGCTATAATGCCAGCTTGTTAAACAGACTGTAGGCAGTAACACTATAAAACATCTGAAGAATAGCTTCATAACAGCCACATGGCACATTCATGAATAGATGATTCAGTTCCTATGTCACCGTTCATTAGATGTACATGTAATACTTGACTCGTTTGTTGCATAGCAGTGGATCAGTATGTCAATTTATGACTGAAAGCTCTGCTAGTTGTTATGAAGCTGCTGCTCAGGTGTTATGAATGTGTCATAAGTCGGGGTTCATTTAAAGTCTTACCTTTTAGTCAACCTGCTCAGCCAAACGGCACCAGCCAAACTAACTTAATGATTGCTATGAATCAATTTGTAGGGAATGTTTTCATGAGAGAGGATATTCTCCCATGTCACAGATAGATGCCCAAAGATGCTCATTCAAGAATTATTCAAACATCTGTCACTTATTATGCTTCAAATATTACTCTGGGATACGCCCAGATGTAATCATCCATGCTTGTTGCTTGTATCATACACATTTTATGAACCTTCATGTGTTTTTATTGTGAATTCAATCTTTAAATCCAGTCTGTAAACTGGCCTGCACACCTAAAGGGATACACCACAGACGTCTTTTCGTCTTACAAAATATATTTATGTGTTTGACCATTGGCCACAATATTTAATATATGTTGTCTTGCTCTACCTTTAACTTGCATGCAAATGTCAGCTATTGCATCTACAGATACTTTACAGGTTAAAAAAGTAATTTACAATCGTCATTCTAGAGCAGTGACAAACATCAGGGGATTGCAGTTCTACCGCTCCGAAGCGGTAGAACAGGCGGCCTGCAGAATTGGTCGGTTCACTAACTGAGGCCCCAGTGTGTTGTTTTTGTGTGGACAGTAATGATAAGAATATGTAAAAAGCTTCACAGAAAGGACACAAATAGAGCTGTGGTCTGTATGATAGCATTTGCTGGCCTAACCTCCACAGAAAAAAAAAAAGCCAATATAAAGTTTCACCTCACTGCAATAAGAAAGAAGATATTCCACAAAATTATCACCACCCGCTGAATTTGCAAAAGTCATAAAGGAACACCAGATATGCCACCTGGAATTTACTTTTTACAGATTATTTTTTATGGCATTTCAGCTTTATTAGATAATGTTCAGAGAGCATAGAGACAGGAAGATGGGAGGGAGAGCAGGATTAATGTGACAAAGGCCGGGCTGCAATCCTCCAATGTTTGTCATTGTTCTAGTATGACAATTTTAAATTACTTTTTTTAGCCTGTAAAGTGATCTATAGATGCAATAGTTGATATTTGCATGTGGGTTAAAGGTAGAGCAGGACAAAAGTATACTAAATACTGTGGGCATATGGCCAAACACATGAATATATTTAGTCTTTAGATTGTTAAAGGTAAGACGAAAATATGTCTATTGTATATCTTTTGGTGTGCAGACCTGTTTACAAGATTAACAAATTGAATTCACATTGTTACATGGCAGGCTAATCCACCGTGATGTCCCACTTCCTGGAAAAAGGAGAACAGAGGGAGAGAAACCCCTTAGCTGTCCAATTAGAATCATTACATTTCGGATACTTATCTATCTGTCAAATGCTGTCAGTTAATCCAAAATAAAAGCAAAGTGATATCTGTGTGTTGTCTGTCTGTGTGTAGCTGTGCTGTACCTCTATAAGGGCCTGCAGGTTGTCCGGGCCGACGCAGGTGAAGTTCAGCAGGAAGTCCCGGCGCGTGTCCTGCAGCTGCATGTGCTGGCCCTCCTCCTGCGGAGCCTCCAGGGTGCGGAACACCACAGCACCCAGCACCAGGTAGAGCAGCACCCCGGTCAGGATGCCTAGTAGGGTGGAGCAGCGCATGGCCGCACCTCCGCCCAGTCCGAAAGCAGACTGCTGCTGTTTGTCTCTTCCGCTGCCGGTGCTGGAGCGCTCTGGATCCCAGCCGCTGCTGCAGACCGATACATCAGCAACCACACGGACACGAGGGTTTCATACTGACCACATCGCCCCACAGCAGCCCCACTACTACATGTCATGTCTGCAGCCGGCCTATTAGCTGCAAGCAAGGCATTAAATGGACTGCAGGCTTACCACAGTGCTGACACACAGTGAATACAGCATCCCCAATAAAGCCTGTCTTCTTAACTTTCTGGCATTTCAGACAGATGTGACTTCCTTATCCAAAACATCAATGGTCAACATCCTGAATACAGCCATGGTTACCTGTTTTTCTCCTTTTGTTGTACACGCCTTCGTCTCTTCCAGTCCCTCCTCTCACTGGGCCTGAGGATGGAGTCCCTGGATCCGTACCCACTGGGGAGGCCGTCCACCTCACACTCTGAAGTGGGGGACACTGGATAGCACCGGAGTTATATATATATAGATAATACAGTAAATTTTATATGCATTAACTTTGTGTACAATCCAGCAAGATGATCGCTGGATTGCATGATCAAGCAAGCGTGACGCTGCTCGAGCAGTCTGTAAACATAAGGAAGGGTTCTTTATCACGCTACCAGGCCACCAAAAACAAAAACAAAAACAAAAAGAACATGGGATTGCTCAGAAACACTGAGCTCTTGGTTGTGAGAACAATATCAGTGATGACAGGCAGCGATGGACAACAGGGAGAAGCTGTCAGCGGTGCTCATGTTGTGGAACCAAAGCCATCTGTTATGTATTTCTTTTTCTTTACTATTTCCATGCCCCACGGCCACATGTGTGTACATCTAAGATATGTAGCAGTACTCATCTTCTCTTATCAAGTTTGCTAGTAATAAATCCCAAGCTTCACACAGAACGATGTGTTGGCATGTTTTTTGATCATATTCAGCATTTATGCATGAGGTCTTTGCAGAGAGATAGCAGCTTTGTGTTCCCACCCACTCCCAGGTACATCGTGCAATCCATTTTGCATCAAGGACTCACTGGATTCCTTGCCGTGGATTAGGGCCATGTCATGTTGTAGTGGGACATTAAAGTATATTTTGTTTAGGTGATGCAGGTCAGCAGTTAGGGAGGGAACATGATAGTTGCCTACAAATAGATATCAACTTCACACAGACCTTTGTGGATCATTTGTGGGAGTAAACATTAAAGACGCAGCAACTTTGGAGCAGGAGCAGCATCCAGCAATGAAACCTGTTTTGGTCTGTTGAGATTATATGCTGGTCATAGCAGGCTCTCACTGAAGCAGTATTTTAACATTCAAATTTAAACATTAAACTGGAGCAAAAGCTACATAGTCTGATGCATTTAAGCAACAGAGCTGAGAGGCTGATAAATGTCTCAGTGAGTGAAAACACTCCCTTTTCCAGGAAATATTGGAACAATTCAAGAAGGAAGGATTTTATCATTTGGACCAGGAGCTCGGCCATTTGCAGTTTGCACTCTGCATCATTGCACTGAAAGCCAGAATAAAACAAACCCCCCTCTCCTAAAGTAGAACTTCTGTCCTTGCAGTCCTTCAGTCAGCAGATCTGCTGGCCTTGATTCAAAATTAGACCAATAAACTGTCACACAGTGACAGCAAAATATACACTACCTAGCCAAACAGCTTTGGAGCTTCTTGGAATAAACAAACCAACAGTCCACTTACTAAATTAAACATATTGACATTTGACATTAGCGGTATATGTAAAACTCACACTTATATTCCCATAGTTTCATTGGCACAAATTTTTTTTCAAAATTTCATACCTGAGTCATACATACTGTATGTTTCATGCATATATAAAACGGGATGAAAGAAAATTGTGCAAATGAAACAAGTGTGATTGTCACAATGTAAGTCACTATATATTTCATGAATGTAGTAGCGCAGTAAGCCATATTTTGATTTCACACCAAACACATTATTGTAGCTTATTCTGGCCCAACTAGAGAGTAAAAAGAATATCTGGACATGCAAACTGCATCTGTAAACATGCATCAAACATGGATGGCTAGATGCATTTAAAGAAAATAGCAAATACACAGCATATCTCTACTGTGTACCTACCTCACACAGCAACACAGCATGCCAGACAGATTATGCACCAGCAGACTAAGGATACTGTAACACGGCTCACATTAACTGCCAACAGTATTGCTGCAACCAAGCCATAGCCTTAGTGATCCCATTTTATTACCACTTAGTGTCCCTGTGGGTCCATAAGATCTATGGTACTGACCAGTGCACCAGACAGTCCAGCCTCTGTCCGCTTACCTCAAAATGAACGATCATAAGAATCCAGTGTACCGGTCGCCTCATGCAGAGTATTTCATGAGTTCAGGCAGCCACACACACAGAGAGACAGCGTGAGTGTGTGTGTGTGTGTGGGAGAGGGAGGCTGTTGCTGAGTGCAGAAGAGAGAAAAAGATACTCAATCAAAGTGACTTTATGTGGGGTGAACGAGAGGGAGAGTGAATTAAAGAGAGAGAGCAACAGAAATGTAGGGGAAGAGAAGCGGTGCGTGAAAGAGACACATGCAGAGCTGAAAGGAGAGACCACTGCTTTCAGCTAGAATGAGCTTCTGACTTTATTTTGTGAACTGATGTGGAATCATTGTTCCTTCAGATAAAAGCAAAAGACTTTCTCAGATGTTGTACAGTTAGATCAATTTGCTCTTCATAGGTCGAGGCTGAGCTTTCAGTCTGTACTTGATCAAAGTATGCAAACAGTATACATGACAGTATACATGGGCATGGATCTGGTTAAGGTAGGCCACATTGTCACAATTCAGAATTTGTGCTGTCTGTAATTGCAATACTGTTTCTCCCTTTGCTCCCTTGAAACAATGTTAAGCTCACTATGTTGCAATGTGCAGTGGTAACTAATCTCTGTGACCAAATGTTTGCATACGTATCGATGTTTCTATTAGAGTGCGGCGGCTAAAATATCAATTTTTCAGTTTCTATGGAGTCTGCTGGTGCTACATTGCCGACTCTGCAGGAAGAGGCCAGCTCAGCCACCCTTCACCCTGCATTCAGTATCCCATCTTCCTCACAAGCTGGCTGCTTGACAGAACTGCTGCCGCTCTCTGTCTCTTTCTGTGTGTGTGTGTGTGTGTGTGTGTGTGTGTGAGTGAGATGCATGTACAGGGGTGCAATTAGGTTACTCAGGCGTATCCAAGAGATTGAAACAAACTCTCAGATGTTCCTTTGCAAGACTGAATCATTACACAACCGAACTAGCAGCTCTGTTAGGACGGTTACTTTCCAAATGTGACAAGTCTGTTGCAGATTTCTGATTCCTGGTTTGAAACAACACAATTACATAATTGATTTCATTGATCCAAATCAGTAACGATTACCCTGATTACCCTTGGGTTACTGCACAATCAAAATCTGTAGCATAAATTTAACAGGCAAATGATTCCTGTTTACACACTGTCATTTGAATAGTTTTATTATATTCCTGCAATCACCTTACATCTAATCAATTACTCCCCAGCAAAGACTGCAGTGTCTTTCTGTTCCCTTTTAAGTCTTATTCTGCATTCAGCCCACTTCAAATGCTTGAAATATATTTGTGGCTTGTTTTTTTCTCTCTGCACTAGTATCAACATAAAATATGGAAAGGCTGTGTTGTGCATTTTGCTTATTCATCACATCAAAAAGTGGTGAACATTTCTTTGGCACAGTAGAGCTGACTAGAAAAAAGTGAATCGAAGAACATGAAAGACAAGCAAAGACCAAGTTTACAGGCTCTCTTCATATTTACAAAACCTTGCCAACCGCATCATTTCACACTAAATATTTGACTAAATAATAGTCAGTGCTACATTATTATTCATGAGAATATGTTGCAATATTTTCTGTTATTTTAACGTGATAGCATAAACAATATAAACAACAGCTTTCTCTCCACTGCAACAACATGGAGTGACTAATGAAGTGAGGCTGAAATTAGGCTTTTCAGCTTCATAATTAATACAAACAACTGTGGCAGATTGCATTACATTTTTCTTGCTTTATTGAAAAAGAGAAGTATAGGCGACACTGTCGGCTTTGAGAGTATGAACTAAGATTATAAAGCCAAATTGGCAACTACCCAAGATGCATCACTGTTGCTCACTCATCGTTGTCAGTGGAGATCAAATACATTAGCCTGTTACTCAGCTTAACAAGGATTTCAAAGGAAAACGCAAACTTTCCGGAAGTCTTTCTGACTTCTGCCCAGTATGTGACTGACACTGAGCAGCCCACCACATTTTGTCACTGCGTATAATCACCTAATGCACTGAAAACATGCCTGATCAATCAGAACAATAATGCTTGTTAATATATGTTTCAACATCAAGACAAAATTAAGAGTTTGAATGGTTTTTTTTCTGTAGACATGCCTTTCTCTGTATATCACCAAGTGTGATATACCCAGAGGAGGACTAGCTAAGCACTGCTGTTCCTGAACACACAGGACTTGTGTGTTGTGTGGACGTGTGTGTGTGTGTGTGTGTGGTTTTCTCCTGGTCACTGTCTGAGGAGTTGAGGTGATGGTAACCCATTATTGGTTTCTCTGACAAGAAATCCAATCCTAGACATCTCCACATCCCAAAGTTCTTTCTTCCTCTCCACACTCTCCACACTAACCCAGGTCAGATCATCCATTGTCCCAGCTTAACCTGAGAAAATGCTTTGGCACACTTTGCCACTTCCCCCTTGGCAAGGCATTCGCTCTACTGAAGATCCTGGCAGCCACAATTTGGTAAGTGAACGGATATTAATTCTTTACCTGTGAGGAGAGAGAAAGCTATACATGAAGCTGGCTTTGTACATGAAACTGAGCCAGTCATTAGAGAGTTTATTTATTTATTGAGGCAAATTTATTGAGTTAGGACAGCTAAGGGAGGCTAGGGACTGGGAACAGTGGGAAACATACTGTAGGTCAGCAATTTACTGTCCACCAGAGAGTTAGCACCAATCTAACATGTGACCTGAAGCCTGATTACTTTGTGGAGCTCACTGTGCCGTCACTGGACAGAAAGGCAGAGGGTTGAAGATCCAGTGCAATAATTTCAGCTCAGTCGGGAAAAGATTGTTCTTGATTTCTAATTGATTTCTTTCAGTTTTTAATGGTTAGATGGTCCAAAGCCTGTTGGACTGAGTGAGAGCCGAATCTTCCACTGCAGCCAATATTTCTATCTTTAGGGAACAAATATCTAGTGTTGGAACGTCAGCACCCAGCAACAACGGAGGCACGGAGATTTTGGCTAGTTTGGCAAGTAGCTGGCTCGCTATTACAGACCTGATTATATGTATACTGTTGACCAATCAGAGCATTCATTAAGACCTGGGTGTAGGTGATATCAGTTACACCTGGAGGTAGATTGGAAATCTAAACCTGTTTGCTTCTGTTGACAACTGCAGGGAGAGTTTTTCAAAGGGCGTTAGTCAAATTTCCACAATGCTGACAGTTATAATAATTTGGGTAACTTTACATTAACAGGTGCTTTGTTAAATGAAACTGGAATGCAGTTCTCATTGCGCTAGACCTTTAAATCCACCGAGCTGGCTGCTGAAGATGACAAGCAAGGCGAGGAAGCCAGGATCCGCCCTGTGGAAGTTGGGTGCCGTGAATTTGGACCAACATTCACTACCAGTACTCAGGGAGTCTGGGATTTGTGGTCTGGGATTACAGCAGGCCACGAAAGAAGCTGTTGAAGCAGCCGAAAAGAGCAGCCAGTGGCTCATCGGTTAGAGTCCAAACAGTAGAAGTTCATCTCATGTCTTCAGCTCCTGGTGTAACTGTTTGACGTAGAAAGGCTTACTGTATTGAACTGCTGAGTGGGTCGTTGCAGCCCAGCAGGCTAAGAGGTCCCATCAGCCTATTGCTGCTGGAAATTACAAGTTGACATGTTGTGGACTGGGTGGTGTCAGCCTATGTAGGTGCAACGAGTAAAGGAGTACGGGTCTGAGTAATACTGAGAGTGGGTGTGGAGGGCGGCGCTCGGTCACCAAACCTCCGTGAACCTAATTCAACAAAACATGCGTGACAGAGGAAACCACTTGATCACCCAGAAGACAGACATGCCTTCACCCAGGCCCAGTTCCTACAGAGAGGCTCATCCTAAACAGCACAAGGAAAGTTACATCAGATCATGTGTGCTGGTAAATGTCTGTATTTGCTTTTGTGCATAACTACAATTTTGACACTTTGTTATACGATACATTTTGTATTAATGCACACATTACATGTATATCTATGACATAATGTGTAGTTGAACCTTACAGAGAATTGATGTAAACTATAATGTATCACCTTCATATTCTGAATGATTATGCATTACTGGCGTGATTCAGGGAGCAAGTTTAACCAAAAAAGGAATTTACCTTAACCTTTCTATTTCTTTTAATCACGCAAGGGGAAATATAAACAATTTACACTTTGTGTGTGAGCACTTTTCTGCTATAGAGCACTAAGCTTGCATTAAAATGTAAAATACATTACATACACTTTAACAATAAAACAGTTGCACATAAGGCTACGTAGTTAACATGCGCACATTGTGCTCTAGTTCAGTAAAATGGAAACATATAATGTTCGGGACAACAAACTGAAGTGTTTTTGACCAGGACTGTTGTGTTATCAGGTGAGCACATACAGTAAATGAGTTGTGCTAGCAGAGTGTTGTAGCAACAAATTGCAGACACTGTTTTGTTTTGAATTTGAAACAAACCCACATGTCAGCTCTGAGACGGTTTAACTCAGACTTGCTGGTATCTGCCAGCTCTTTAGACACTGGACAGAAGTAGTTTGGTCCAGAGAGCCAAGGCTGCAGTAAAATGATGCGCTGATGATGCCAACAAGAGCAGAGTCCTTGATAAAGACGTAAAATATATCTGCATTTGTTTTACAGCCATAAAATATTAACCCAAGTAGGCCTACCAACATTATAATTCACAGAATCAATTTTCAATCAGGAAAGAAATAAACGGTAATTTATTGATGTATTGACTTTTTTACCCCGCCCAAGTAATGAATAAACAGCCAACTGGTTTGTGTACATTTCCAATGACTGAACAAAGCACACCACTGGGATTACCTATTGTAACAGTGACAGTTGCTTTGTGTATAAAATACATGTATTTAAAATAATGCATCAAAGTATTACAGTAATACAGTAGGGTATTAAAGTATTTAATTATTTATTTTGATACATTTATTGAAAGAGTGTATGCAATTTGTAAAAAGATACATTTGACGTATCTTTTCCCATCTTTTCTTGCAGATATCCAGTACTTTGTCCTCACTTGCAGACCGGCAGAATGTGATTTGCTTTATGCACTCACGAAATAAACTGTGAAATACACTTAGCTCCCTCAATTCAATCTGTGTGAGAGCTGCTGTCTCCCTGATCTCACAAAAACTGAACTGAGTCCAGCTGCTATGAAACAGGTGTCTTATTACTTTGGCTGAATAAATCAAGACAAAGCCTGAGTGCAGACACAGTGCGATACGAGAGATACGCGGCTTTAGGAGCGTTAAGGTAAATGAAAATAGAGAGAAAGAGGAAGAAAGAGAAAAAGATGCACGATCGATATTTAACTGAAGGCACTGTAGAACACATGAGGTAAAAATACTGCAAACAAAAGCTGGAATCAAACAGCATTTCTTTTTTGCATAGCTCATGCAAAAAAGTTATTTTCTTCCTGCAGCAGAATTTATATTCTCAGAAAAAAACACTTCTAAACATATTTGATATGATTCAGAAGCCCCTGCTTATACCAAATCGATACTGTATAATTACATCTCTACTCTAAAATCAGAAATGACCTCTACAAGTAACGACAGACATTTTATCTCCAATGCCATATTCATAGGTTTTCTTTACATTGTAATTCAGATATCTCTGTCATTGTTTTCTGATCATATCAATAACACAAAACAAAATCAGAGCTGAAATCTCATCTGCTGCTGGGTCTACATCACTCATTCATACAAGGAAGTTAGAAAATGTAAAGATCCTTACTTCTCGTCCTTCTGGCTGATTATGGCTTTAATTCCAGTTGTTCTTCTTCCAGTTGTATCTTTATGATTCTCTGTGTGGGTTTTCTTACCACTGTAAAGACGCACTAATAAAGGTACATCCAATGGAGAGAAACAAGAGACAGATTTTGGAAAAACAAGTGATAAGGGATAAGAAGGGATCGGGGCCATCCGAGGGCCGGGCAATCGACATCTGAAAAGTAGCTACATGGGAATAAAATGCTCAGACTGATTGATTGACCTGATGTAAAATATGCAAGCAATTACACAAGTAAAGGAAGGTGGTAGTAAATAAAACACGCAGAGGGAGGGGGAAAGAGGGAAAAGTGAGGAGGATGATGACTTCACTGCTATTATGAGCACTTTATTTTCAATTAAGCCTTCTTACATCTACTGTAAGCTCACTTTCTGCCATTTTTGATGATGCAGGGACTTCAAGGTCTGGAAATTGACTGGTTAGCAAACGTCTGCAACTTTGTCCATTTAACTGGAGATGCACGTTCAATATTGTAGAGAAAAAAGACATTGTTTTGATTTTATAAGGGCAGCAGCACAAAAATGGGAAGTACAAGCCATTATATTTCCTAGAAAAAACCCCCTGCATAAATAACCTGCAAGTTTATGCAGGTTTAAAGGGATATAAGGGATTTTGATTCTTACACAACGTAGTGGTTATATGTTTTAAATGCAAAAAATACTATTCAAAATTGTAATTATAGTAATTGCCTGTTATATTCCATAGATTAAGCTAAATAAGCCAAAAGCACATAATATTAATCAGATAACATTTTTAAGTAATCACTAATGGATTATGTTTTGAAAGCAACTTTCTTAACCCTGGTGAAAATAACATAATTGACGATGTATAACTTTTGGGACAATAATAGGACAGCACCATATACCTTGAATTATAATTAGTAAGGATTCTAATAAGCTAATGTACACCACACTATGTTCATTGCAGAAACATGAGCGAAGAACATTTTGCCTATTATTTCTTTAGATAAATGGTCCTAACCCATTAGAAAGACAGTGGAATATCTGAGAACCACCAGCACACTGTTACACCTCTAATCGATTTGCCAAGGAATCCACTTTACACTTTAATCTAATCCCTCTAAGTTCTGAAAAGCTTTTAAACCGGGGAGGGGAAGCTAACATAACCGAGGAGAGTGTGAAGTAAGAAAAGACCCAAGAAGAAATGTTACAGGCTGACCGACTGGAAGGTGTGTGTGTGTGTGCGTGTGTGCGTGTGTGTGTGTGTGTGTGGGGGGACAATCACAGACATCAGTCCAACACACGCCTCCCTTTCAAAACCACTGACTCATTCTTCTGCAGAGAGACTATCGACAGATGTCCCCATTAAAATGTCAGCTATGGTGCCAGATCCTATGCAATTTTCACTCAAATCAGTCAAGTTATCCTGGCTCAAGCTGAAATGAAGAAGAAAAAGATTATCTAAATGCTGAGAGATGCATTTTGGAAACAGTGACCAAACAGTAACACATATGTATAAAGTTTCAAATTAGAGCAGAGAAACAATCCAAAGCGAGACATTTGGATTTCAGGGCTTTATTTGCATCAGCAGTGAAGTCTTGTTATTTGATCAACGCTGTATTCAAAGACCGAAGCTGTGACCTTTTGACCCCTCTCACAAACTCAGACATGAAATGCAAAGAGGCCAGTTCAGTTCCCATCAGTGCAGAGGACGAGCATCGGCCTTCAAGCGTTCATGGGCTTTGCAGCATTGTGAATGCGTGCTGTCCTCTGTATTTACTGGGAACTAAAGCTCGACCTTCCTGTTAGTAGACTTTGCTCTAGTAAGTCCAGTTTGGATGATTTGACAAGGGAATAGAGGAGGAAGCAAGAAAGTGTAAAGTGGATGCATTATTCAACAAATGAGAGAAAGGGGACTGCACCAAATACTGCTTCTGACTCCTTGAAGTTTTCCTCTTATTTCTCCACAAACTCACCCATGTGGACCAGTATTCAGTCCATATTGTGTCATATATGTACAGTATATTAAAGTCGCATTAGCTTCTGCTGCTCATAGGATCCTGTTCAGTTCAAAATGGCACCAAATAAAGCAAGTGACAGACTCTTTGTTAGTGTGAAGCTGTAATCCATCAATATGCAGTGAATGTTTTCCTTTGCTTTCGTGCCAAGAGCTTCCATACTCCATTCAGAAATAACCTTTCCTCACTGGCAGCTCCCAGATAACAAGTATTTAAATCTACTGTATATGCATCAGTATGGACGCTGAATAACATGCATTTACCTGTTACAACTGTTCTAATTTTGCTGTGGAGACAATCATGGAGGCAGCAGGAGGGGGAAAGGCAGCACATTTATTGTCAGGGTTCAGATTATACACAGGCCGCTCTAGACAGCCAACACTCAAATTTACCAAAATGTAATTTTAATAAATTGTATTTTTGAACTCCTACAGGGAATACAAAAGGGAGAAACAACTGCTGAAGTCATCCAAATTCTGTATCAGGAGCATAACAATGTAAAGCTGGTTTGACAACACAAACCATATTTGTATTTTTTATTTTAGCCATTGACGTACTCCATACTGCACTAGTATAATTTAGAGCCAAATCCACAGCATAATTCTCAAAAACTGAAATACAATTTGGCCGAGAAAAGCACATGAATAAGATGTAGAGGGGCGATGTGCACTTCAAGAGCTTTTGACTGTATGCTGAAAACGACTTCATTGATTATAATCTTCTAAGTAAAGGACACTTTCAAAACAATGTCACAGATTACCTGCTACATAATGTAATCAGTAACATAATCTGCAGTTTTACTTGAATTTATTAAAGTAATTTCATTACATTAAGTGTTGGATTACTTATCTTCCAAGATCTATGACATGGCCAATTGACCAACATGACCAAATTACACATTACTAAATAATGTTTACATCTATACATTTAAAATGAAAATATTAACTTTCTTGTTTTCTTTAAGTAATCCAACAAATATTCATTTACGTTCTCAAAATATTTGTAGTCATTTTAGCAATTTTTTCAACTATAAGTTATAATTTATTGTAAAACCCATTACTTGGAATTAATTTCCTATAAAGCCACAGAGGTAAACACAACTATGACCAAAAACAACAAAACACACACACTAAAGTTTACAATTTTCTTTTATTGATATAGCAGGCCGAGTAAGAGTTATTCACTTCTCTGACAAAATGAATGGAATGTGATAGGAAACATACTGAGATGTATTTGAAGCTTTGGCACATTGAGGCCCACTGATTTCCAAAAGGTAAAAATACTAGCCAACGTCTTTGTGTGCAACTGGAAAGTCTATAAGTCTATAAGTATTGTGAGGAAAACGGTAAGTGAAATACCAGTTACTTAGTGTTGTGATTTGTCTATTTTAGGGAGTTTTATCAATATTACTAATAATCAGTGCTGTCTATGTTAACACCAAAGCCCACAATGGAAAGGTCTTAGACTTTTATGTGTTGACATTGATAACAGACGCATTTTATCACGTTTTAAAATTGTCCAATAAAAAAAAAGTTCAATCTTACTGATCTTATGATGAAAGCTTTCACACATTATCCCTTCTCATAACAAAGGTTGCAAATAATCTCTTCCTCCTCATGATTTGCCTCTTCATCCCAAGGCTTCTACATCTGTTCAACATTGGCTCTTCAAAAGATTATGTAAAAAAATAGCTATACGGTGAAGTGATATCAGGTTATTAAGCTTCAAATGAAACAAAATAAAAATTGATCATGCTTTACCGTGGAACTAATTAAAGAGTGATCAATCCATTTGCACCAGCTATTAAAAATTAATACCCTAATAAATATAGGAAACATTTTGTGGAATGCAGCATAAATTACATCTATGAAGAATTACTGTAAATGTGAAGCATAAGCAGCAACTAAAAAAATTCACAAATTACTTTGCTGGTGATGTATTTTCTTTAGGATAGAGTTTGCATTTTAAACTCATCGGGTTATCCCGTCACAACATGAAATTCCCGTCTGAGCTGTCGTCGCCTTTGCAAGAAACATCAGTTCCGGAAATGACAACAGATCAAAACAGCTTGATCATGCTCTCTCTGGATTTGCCGACTCCAACCCATTTCACTGAAAAGACAAAAAGGACAAAACAGGATGAAGGTTCCTCAAACTGAAGAACAGTTTAGCTGCAGTCTCTCCCTTAATGAACCAAGCACTGCATCTCTTTACTAACCTGGCACTTGCAAGAAGTCCTCAATGAAGCGAATGTAATTTTGTGCCTGGGAGGGAAGCTGCTCGAAGCTTCGCACTCCCTCGGTGCCGCAGCACCAGCCGGGCAACGTCTCATACTGGACCGACACCCGCGTCAACACATCCATATTAGCTAGAACAGAAGCAGATTAATAAATAACTGATTCATTATTTCCCTCCAGGAACATGACAGCGCTCCAGCCAGTAGAAGACATGCTGGAGAAACAGAACGGTCCTTGACTGGCTTTGAAGGGCTGGATGCAAATAAGACACTATATTAATAAGCCACTCCCTAGAACCTGATCAGATGTGATGCACCCAAGTGTCTCTTGAAAGTGATTTCAACCTTTGAAGTGTCATGCTGTCAGCTTCTGATGGGCCGCAGCACCATCAAACAAAATTTGGAGCAAGAAATGCCCAAAACAGCCACTTCTATAAACATACAATACATTCAGCACAAAAATCGAGATAAACATATGGAGCAAATCAAGGTAAACATGCTGGTAAAGCACAGCTGCATAGTGTCATATTATGCAGGAATAAATACTGTTGCTTTTTTAATCTTCTACTCATAAACTTAACAATTCAATTTGCTCCATTTGGAACTACAAGCAGAGTAATACAGAAGATAATTGTATCATCAAAAATGCTGCAAAACAGATTTTCAAAAACCAAAGATGTTGTATTTCCTGCTATTAAAAGCTGACGAAAGTAAAACAAGACCTTAGGAGGCATTAGAGCCATTTCCATTCAACCTTTGCCAAAATCTGAGCATTAGCTCTGAAAATAATACTACTTTTGAGCAGATGCTCTTCCTGTACAAGAAACTAGAGTAAATTATGTTTTTGTGTCATTCAAACTTTGATGAATGGACAGTTATGAAAGTAGTATGAAAGTATTTGCCATCAACTTTTAATTAGATTTCAAGGCAAAAGGTGATCAAGCATTCACAGTTGTGAATGCAATCTCTTGACTTTGGAACACCTTGCCTGAGGACAGTCATCAAACTTTTAACCAATAATTAATTTTTCTCATTTGCTGTAGCAGTGATTTGTTTGTCAGGTGTGCTACAGTTTCTGAATTGTTGAGTTGACTGTAAAGATCCAGTACATAATTTTTCTATAATATTCATCAGCACCTGAAATTCAGTAGCCAACTTCTTAAAAATGGGCCCCCGAAAAAACACGTCCCCATTCTGTATCGTCACGTTTTTATACCGTGCGTGACTGATGGACGGACACTGTGGGGGACAAAGAGCAAATCTCTAAAGTATTTTGTCAAAGAGTGAATCACCTACCTGGGAAACTGGGTAGAGGCTTGTCATCGACTGTGTAGGCCACACCCACTTTGATCTCAGACAGCGTGTCCAGGATGTCCAGCTTCGTCAAAGCAATTCTGCAAAAGGGGAATCACGGGTCAAATTCGAGGGGAAGGCATAGTGAGAGCGCATGATGGAGCACATTTCTAATCTAAGCTAAAACTCCAGACAAGAGTAATTACATCAGTAGGTGAGGATAATATTCAGAAATGGTGTGATGGTTCCTTACGCAGAGAAGCCGTTGACCATGTGGGCGTATCTGACCAAAATCAGGTCCAGCCAACCACAGCGCCTCTTTCGGCCGGTAGTCACACCAACCTCCCTCCCTCTGGACTGCAACAGCGCCCCAAGATCCTAAAACACAGCAAACAGCCAATATACATAAACATATATAAACAAATATAATATTAAACAGTTACACTGAGTTTTGAAACTGCGTTAAATGCTCAAGAACAAGCATTAATCAACATAATCTTTGTAGAGGCGGTGTTAAGACCCAGTACTAACAAATACTGTATTTTACAATAAAAAAGGACCCTGGTTATCACATATTCACTTTTACAGATATTGGGGCTTCCATTTATGAGGGATGCACTGTTTGACATAATTTTCCAGTTGTTCATTCTGCCTGTTTTATAACCTTTATTTATCCATGGAAGGTCAACTGAGCACACATGCTCTTTCCCAGCAACGCCTCGGTCCATGCAGTTACACAGTCTCATATGGGAGCTGCCCAGTACAACCACAGTCCTCTACTGGAGGCCATCGGGGGGCTGAACTGGAGCAGTTGGGGGTTAAGTGCCTTGCTAAAGTGCACATCATTGATAGTTGCTGAGAGAAGGAACAACATTAGTCTTTCACTTTCTCCCCCACAGATTTTCCCCAGCCAATCTGGGGATTTGAACTGACCACAGGTCTGCTTCTTCAACCTCAAGGCTGCCACTGTCCCAAGTACCTGAGTGACTGATGATATCACAGCAGACAGTAAAGGGCTACAGAGGGAAGTGATGCCCTGAAATGACATTCTGTGCCTTGTAACTTCTGACTCATTTGTTCATGAGCTCAGCAGGTGCCGGTCCTCCTCTGAGGCTTGATGTAGGCCAACCAGTATGATCAGTTAGATGGTTTCATTGATGAATACACTAATAAACCTAATATGAAAGTGATAAGATGTCCGTGTTTCTCTACATGACGTAACAATAATGTGAAAATGGAAAACTGTTCCATCATTTCACTTAAATATTAAGCTAATGAATGCATTAATTGGCAATTATTTCTATATCAACATATGTCTTCACATAACACATGGGTATGTGAATTCTGCATCTTAGAGCATTAAGAAGTTATAGTAGTTAAAATATATATATATTTTTCTCCTCATTAATATGCACATTTATGCAGCAAGGTGCTCCATCTACCTCATCTACACTAGAGGGGGAATCTGTGGTGCAAGGATGAAGTTTCTACCATGTATTGCTCTTGAGTTATTGTGTTACAAGAATGTGTCTACACACACATGCCATCAAGACGACATAAAAACCAACCAAGTGTAAATGTGCAGACTCATCATCACTCACATTGTTCTGCTCTGTTGGGAAAGCGCCAACGCCCACCCGGGTGGTGTAAGCTTTGACGACGCCATAAACCCTGCCGACGTATGAAGGAGGCACGCCAAGACCCGTGCAAACCCCTCCAACGGTGCAGTTTGACGACGTCACGAAGGGGTACGTCCCTAAATAAAGGAACATCTGTTAACTTCATTTGGCAAATATCCATCTCTCTTCAAAGTTAATCCCACAAAGTAGCCCATCACACCAACAAGCCCATCGTTGCTCACCAAAGTCAATATCCAGGAGGGCAGCGTTGGCTCCCTCAACCAGAATCTTCTTACTGGGGCCGGTAAGAGCTTTGTGCATGAAGTACACACCGTCAGTCACCAGAGGACGCAATCTTTCTGCATATTCCTGGGAAAACAGACACACAACAACACCTTAGGTAAATGTGAAATGTGGATCATCTCCAGCTGCCACATTTGAATTCTACAACTCTAATTCTGCATGTAAAAAATGTAATAACCAAAATAATGGGAGCATTGAATATTGCACAGTATAAAATACCATACAGTCACACAAATATATTGCCAAAATCACCTCAGCCCAAGTAACTTGTTATCATTAGCTGCTCCCACATGTAGTCCAAGCTGCAAGTGAGACAGACGACACAGACACTCTCCAAAAACATTAAGAAATGCCATGCTGAGCTGTCTTCACCTTCAACTGCTGCAGCTCACTGTCAATGTTGACATTAAGGTTGGGATACATCGCCAGGAAATGCTCCGCCAACACACGGAACCTGCAGAAAAGAGCAAGAACAGGGCGTTAAGAGTCCGACAGTAAACAGAAGGCTTGCATCGGCTGCAAGCAGATGTTTGATATAATGCTTTACAACAAAAGAGGTTGTTTACAGTGTAACATCTATCCTATATCAATAACATACATACAACAATAATACCAATATTTAATTAGGTCCAGAATGGAAAATGGACAAAATGTATAATTTTGTGTTCAATTTTGGCATGATATCAACTAACTAAGGGGAAGGTGACGGAAAAGAAAAAGATGGTTAGTGCCAATGAGAAATGCACCTGTATCTGTTTAGCAGTTCTTTAGGTTCAAGTTGGATTAAATCAGAAAGCCATCTGATTTGGACCAAGTTGTGTGCAACAAATTATAGAAATATGATCAAACGCAGAGTGCTTTCCACTGATGTCCAAATGTCGCACAAAAATACAATACAAACGCTGCTTCTGAGCAAGTGTTCAGTACGGGGAATGGCACAATTTCTATATATACAGCGTTTGCATGAAATAAGATATTAAATTGTAAAGTCATGGTGTGCAGAGTAGAGGACTGCTTTGGGATCGGGACCCACGGGACCTGCGGGACCTGACGCAAATCTCGCGGGAGCGGGTGGTTTTAACTTTGCTGCGGGCGGTCAATAACACACATTGCGGGAGCGGGCGGTAATGGTCAGAAATCCAACGGGAGCGGGATTAAGAAAACAGTCCCGCGCAGGGCTCTAGTGCAGACCATTTTTCTTATAACTAATTTCCATACAGCCAGACAAACTCCACATGGCTGCACTTTTGGTTAGAAACCTGGAGGCGCCGCAGCCTTTAGGCTTGTTAGACTCGGCTGTTAGCTCCAGTCATGAGAGGACTCAGCAGGAGCCCAGTTATATTTGGGCATTTTAGACTTGCTCAACCCATTTCCATTTCACATTTTAAAGACCAAATTCTGCGATCCTCATTTCTGTTTGATGCCAAAGATCTTGTTCTATCCAAGAATTAATAATTCTCCCATAATTCACAACAATATAGGACAGTCAGGCATGAAAGAATATTATGCTTTCACCAGCAGTTTTTGAATGTAAACCACAGTGGGGTGCTGCCATCTGCTGGCAGGAAAAGAAGTGGCATTTGGCAACAACAACAATAAAAATATGGTAATATGACCCACTAACACAACATTATTTTCACAATACCATGAAAAACTGATATATCCTGGTAAAATATGGAGACAATATCTTGATATGAAAAATCTGATATCACCCAACCCTAATCCTCGGGGGTTATGTTTATCCTGCACAATAAAGCTAAAACTTGCGGTTTCTAATCATCAAATGTCATTCAATTTGGTCCACACACTCTTAGACCAAGCATTAGTTAATACTGTGTGTGGCCTATCAAACAATTGTTCAGAAATGTTGTAAATCTTTGTAAATCAAATGTGAATCTAAGGACCTGTATTTTGTGCAGTTCAATTACCACATTTAAGGCAAATCAAAGCAAATATGGAAATACTACAGCAACTGTACCGTGTAGTTAATCACAGTAATGCCACAATAAACATTTAAATGTTGTACACACACTATGAAAGGATTCTCTCATCACTCCTAAAGTTGCCATGACTGAAAACCTTTACTTTCTGCATGTCCATACAATATTAAACCTGTTCAAGTTTGAAATGTTTTAACTTGGCACGGTGACTTGAAATGCTGAACTGAGTGTCTGAATTAGGGCTGAAACGATTCCTCGAGAAACTCGAGTAACTCGATTACTAAAAATCATCGATGCAAATTCTTTGCATCGAAGCTTCGTTTAATCCATATAACTATATACACACTCAGTGTTTCGCACGGATGATTATTACTGTTGCACAACGCGCTGGAGAAAGAGAGAGAAAATAGCGAGGGGCGAAGAGAAGAGACAGGCCAGAGAAAACGACAGAAAGTGTCCAAAGTTTCGGATCCAGTGTTGCCAACTTGGCGACTTTGTCGCTAGACTTAGCGACTTTTCAGACCCCCCTGGCGACTTTATTTCTCAAAAGCGACTAGCGACAAATCTGCCGACTTTTTCTGACCATGGGAAGCAATGTTAATGTGTTGAATCCCAAAGCATTTGGCAATAAATTGGTTCGGCTGATGCCGGTTTTCTCTACTTGCTTGTCTAATCCAGAGAGGTCTGACGGTCACAGCGCTTCCCACACACAGCGTAGCTCCCTCCCTCCGCTGAGAGCAGGGACTGTAGGATAGGGTCCACTTGTAATTGCTACCGGCGTACGCCGAAACTGGCCGGGTGGGCGGAGTCAGCACTTAATATTAAAACGGGATGAGATGAAGGCTAGTAAAGAATGCACGTTAATTATGGCTATATGTAATGGCTAGTTAAGAACGTAAATCAATATGGTGGCTAGTTATGATGTCCCTAAGTTAGCTAAGTTTTGCTCAAGAAAATAACCACAGAAAATAAAATGCTGCAGTCAATTTGTGAAAGCATGAGCTTCATTCATGTTATTATTATGATAGTCACACACACACACACACACACACACACACACACACACACACCTACTCCCCTCACAGTGATGCATAAAATACCCCAGAAAGCAAAATATCAGGTGGTGTAAGTAGCAATTGGAGCCTAAAATGCACCAGTCCAATACAGCAGGTATATTCAGTTTAGTTTGATTGCAGTGAGTAGGGTCAGCAGGTGTAGGGCAACCCTTCAACATAGTAAATAAATGTACATTAGCCAGTCTTATGAACTTGTATTATATTTAGGCCTAGTAATAAATATCAATAATAATTATTATTTCACCTCGTTTTCAGTAAATCACAGTGTCGTATGGACAGCTTCGTGCGGACAGCTTTTCTCTTTTGTATATTTACTATTGCTCTTTAATAAAGCAAAAGTATTTCTTATCCGATTACTCGATTAATCGATGGAATAATCGGTAGAATACTCGATTACTAAAATAATCGATAGCTGCAGCCCTAGTCTGAATTGATCAGGGGAATATGTCAACAGTCCATGATGCTGTTTCTGTCACTTGGACTTCCTGATGATATGTCACGATGAAAATATGAAGAGAATATGAGAATATGAAAATGAAGACGAGAAAAAAAACACTCACTTATCCTTAAAAACCTTGAAATCAGAGACAAGGTCACAGACTCGCAAACCATTTCGAGCAGCTTTGGAGGAGTAGGCAGGTCCGATTCCCTTCTTAGTCGTCCCCAGACTAAGACAAAAAACACAAGGAAGAACACTCATCAGCACTAGAGTACAGCGTTCTATTACACATGGCACTACACAATTTACCTAAGTAAAGATCCGATGAGGGATTTAAATTAATTTGAATAGACTCACTTTTTCCCTTCCTGTTGCTGCCTTTGCTGTTCCTGGATCCCGTCCACAGCTTGGTGGAAGTTGAACACTAGAAGCAGATTGAAGGGAACGTCAATAAAAAAAACAAGCCATTTAATTTCATGGAAAGACTTCCAAAAACATAGCAATGCTGACTTACCAATGTGAGCGCGATCAGAAATCTTTAATCTCTCCTCCCATCCCTGTAATCCTACACAAAATACCACAAATCACATGTCAAGTATTTGTGCTGTGAGAAACTTTTTATTCCACTTCATTCACATTACTACACCCCACCATATCCACTGCAGGTTTCCTAATTAGTAAACGTTTACCCTACCTTTGCCTTTCTGCAGGTTCTTTTCAGCCTCCTCAAAGAGACCAGGTAAGTGAATCACAACCCCATTGCCTGTGATGAAAGACGAGATAAAACTTTAACGATCCTCATGGGGAAACTGGTCATTGCACCAGCAGAACAGTAAAAAAGAAAAAAAAATTATAGAAAGAGATTTCTTATGAGTAACAAAAGGAAGCCAGAAGGGTTTATTTAAATGACACCAACGATCAACTTGCCCATCACTTTATGAATGATCCCATAATGTTTCCTCGTTTTCAGGGCATTGAAAAAATTGAGATATTGATAAAAGGTTATGTCAGAGGGAGCTGTTCTGGATACACACACTAGGCCAAGGCTTCTCAATCTCCGGACCAAAGTCCGGATCCAGACCGAACTACAAATCAATCCGGACCAGACCTTGTGTCACATTAAACATAAGTTAATGTAACGTTAGTTAATGTAGGAATATATTTTCTTTTGTCCAACGCGTTGTGTGATTCAACGTGCATGTATTTACTTGTGTGCGTGAGTGCATGTGTGACACACATTGCAGAGTGCAAGTTACAGTCCTTGATTTTTACTTTCACGGAGCCGTTTGTGTGTGTGTGTTTGTGTGTGCCTCGGTGGATGCGTTCACTCTGGTCCAATCACACGAAGCGTAATGTCATTGCTATGACAACGAATTGTCACAGTCAGTCAGACATTATTGCTATTCCACATATCGATGAGAGTCTGGATTTTCCCATTGAACACTGTGAAAAACTCCTACCGCAGCAGTTTGACCAATGAACACTTGGGTCAGTGCCTCTGCCTGGCAATCACACCTGTTGTGCCCAGGTTCAAGGCATTGGTTACAGGCAAACAGCCATTTCTCCCACCGATTCAAGCCACCATACTGTACTATTGAATGTGTGTACTTTAAGTTATGTTTAAGTTATGTTATGGACAAGTTATGGACGTTGATTTATGTCAGTGCGTTTTACTGACATTGTTCCGGACCATTGAACTCAAAATTCATAAGTGGACCTTTAATAAAGTTGGAGTACCCCTGCACTAGGCTCTTCATATGCTTTAGGCTTAAATGAGGATTTCAATATGAGACACATGTTATAACAGAGATTTTTAGGTACTGGGTACATACACTTGATGATGATTTATGCCCGATGTTTGCACATGTAACTGTCCCTATGTGTAAATATGTATGCTTCCTGTATGTATTATATGCGGTTTGTCACTACAAAAAGAGATCATTTCCTAAATTAGAAAAAACGTTGCACATCCTGATGAAGGTCATGTAGGGCTGAAAGCTCGACAAATTAGTCATTCTGTGTGTGCAGCAATTTCCTATAGCAGCTGAGGGTTTCTTTAAAAATGACTGTACGAAAGTAACACAGGGATCTTAACGTACCAATGAAGGAGACGGCCTTCTTGTTGAGCACTCCACTTGGCAGCAGGTGGAAGTCGTACTCCACCGAGTCCACAACCACCGTATGACCTGCGTTGTTGCCTCCCTGGAATAAATGCACACATTCAGGTTACTAGAACGCAATTTTATGACTAGTGACAAACACTGCAAGTAAACAATATGGTAAATAATATGCAATGTGCACACCATGGGCACTCCACCATATGGTGCTGGAAAAGACCAGGTTCCCCATCAAATCACCCGTAGAAAAGAAATGAAGATTCACTCGCACAAAACACACCTCTGCTGTGTCATTTATTGCTGGTTTCTGTACAAGACATTTACCAAGACATTTCTCACGGTATGTACATTAAAATGTCTTGCACAGAAAACGTCGATAACAAGTATTTGGACCATAAAAACAGACAATAACAATATCAGCTGGGAGCACTCAGCTGACCTGCCTAGTGTCTACTATTACTTTTGTAAACATTCAGATGACAACATCTCAGCCGGTGTAGAAATGTGTCCAGAGAGGCTCAAATTAAAGCAGCAGTTTCATCAGTTAACAGTAACGCTGCTTCTAGTTAAAAGTTACAGCACGAGACAAAAAAAAACATTTCAGCTAAATGTCAACGGGTTGTCTCGTGGACAGGAAGCGGAACAGCTGGCCGACACGGGGCGGTTGGCGCCTTGCAGGTTATTGTTAAAAAAAAAAAAACGCTACAAAAGGGCATCAGTATCTGGAGGTCATCTGCTAGATTCAGCACACACAATATCAAAACCCACGAGTAGCAAGTCTTGCTAGCACTAGCAATTTTATACCCGGGAGGACAGACAAGGTTGTTGACGTTGCAGCCAGGTCATGAATATTTAACGGTCAGACTTTCACGAGACTCCCTCGTTAAAATCAACCGTCATTTAGTAACAACAGTAGAATAACAGGCTAGCTACCTCGCATATTGACTGTTAGTCGACAATGTACCTGGCACCTGCATACGATATCCGCGTCCATTGCAAGCAAGTCGACCACTTTCCCCTTTCCCTCGTCTCCCCACTGCGCGCCCAGCACCACGGTCACTTTATTCTGAGGCTCCTTCGGGACACGGAGAGACTCCTGCACGCTCTCCCGTGGTCGCTTTACCACCGGCTCTCCGTTCAGAGAAACGGTCTCCCGTCCGTTGGACATTGTGCTGTCGGATGCCATGCTGCTCTCCTTGCATGTAGCTAAACCGGAATATCTTTTTAGCGCGTTTCTCCGTTACAGGAAGTAGCCACTGCCATCTAGTGGGCGTGGTTTGACTTGCGTGTTGTTTTAAAATAAATAACACAGAGAGATCACGGCAGAAACATCCGATGGACACATTTTATTTTCACTACACATCTGTGAACCTGATTATAATTTACTAAATAATAATAAACGCCCGATATTCCCCCGTTTCCTTACCTTGTTGAAATAATTTCGAAAAGACCGCGCTACCGTGGGTTTACGTACCAGGAAGCTGACATGACGTCAAGACGATTGGTCTAAAACATCCACACGAGGCAAGATGTTTCACTCCTTTTTTTCCGTCAGACTACACAGCCTCTTTCTGTGTTTGGGAGTCAGAGTGTCATAACTGTTTCTGTGTCTGATTCTTATTACCTCCGCCGACGGAGTTGGACGGGGGTTATGTTTTCGCCCCATTCAGTCTGTTTGTCTGTTAGCAGGACATCTCAAAAAGTTCTAAATGTATTTGCACAAAAGTCTGTGGAAAAATTGTTCATGCGGCATGGAAGAACTGATTAACTTGTCATGCCAAAGGGGGGTGTGGCAGTGGGCGTGGTTTCTCACAAAAGGCATATGCGAATGGATTCACGTAACGCCATCAAAATTTGTGGCCTATCAGCAGACATAAGAAGAGGCAAATCCTCCACAACATGGGGGCACTGGAGAGCTCATTTCCAGTTTAGACATAACCGCCCTGACAATTTTTTCCAAAACTTACAGAGCTGATTGTCCATGTGGTGTTGCAATAATCAGCTAAAATGCTGAAGAGAATTTGGCAAGACTGGCAAGAATTTGAACAGGTTTTTCTCATGTCCCATTTCAGGTCCAGTAATGGAAATGTGAGCATCTCCTAATGTGAAACAAGTTGGTAATGGGTCATGGAAGAAATTATAAACTTTTGGTGAAAGTCCAACATGTGGAACTGGCATATCTTGAAAATTGCATAGTGTTGGTGGTGGTATGCGCTCAACTGAGTGCCATCTAGTTGATTTAGCCAGAAGAGCATACTGTTGAAGTCCTTTGCAATATAGCACTAGAAGACCTGAACATGTTAATTAGTAGTGCTGTTTTGTGCATATATGGTGTGGTGATGCTAATGTCAGTACTGAATGTTCATAAAGGTTCATGCATAGATTAGTGGCTTCATGAATTATCTAGCTATCCCACTAGCTGACTACTCATAAAAGGCCTATTCAAATTTTAGACATTGTATGCATGTGCAAGATGATTTCCATAGGGTTTCTATTAATCTCAGAATTGTGTGTATAATTTCAGAACTCAGAACTCAGAATTCATACTTTAATCTTAGAATTCTGACTTTGATGAACCAACCAAACCAATGAACCAACCAAACTTCAGTGTCGTTTGATTTCTCCACTCTGATAAAGTGTAGGGCGCGCGCTCGGATTGGATGGTCAGGCTTTGTAACTGCCATCCATGTGACTACAAGAGAGAACCATAAAACATGGCAAGCCAAGCAATCTTCCCTGAAAACGTATTTCATCAAACCAAGCATAGTATGGAGCTTCTGCGGTGCACTGTAATAACTCTAGACTAGTTCAGTGATTAACTAAGTTATTAATTAATAGATAAACTTAAAAAAAAACATGCACATCTTGATTTATTGATATATAGGTACAGATAATATTTGACTTTCCCCATTTGTCCAACAAAGTGAGATCTAGTTGAAACTGGTGCTTAGTAATTTACTTACACCTGCATACACAGTGAAATACACCCAGAGGAGAAGAGTGTTTACTGAAGTCACATAACATGATTTCTGGGTATTGTCCTCAAAATGTGAACAGTTACCTCTCACTGTCATTTGGGCAACATGCAAAGTTAGTTGAAAATAAATTCTCCTTGTCTAAATCGATATTTTATGTGAAACACATTTTATACTCATTGCAACCTTGTATTATATGGCAGTTTTGTGTGAGCACTGATCCGATCAGCAAAATAATTGCACATCCAGTCCAGAGACATTATCTTGTCCACTGTGCATTGATAAGGGACAGACTTTAACAGTCTTGTGCTGGTTGGATTAAAGCTCACACAAATAATGTCATGTTTTGCAAAATTGCTAAGGGCATAAATAACGATTTAATGCCACTTAATGATTTTATATGCCCCATGTCTTCCTGTTACCATGCACACTCACATGAAGTATCAACAAACCTTCTACATCCTACATTAAGTGAGCGTTTGTCATGTGTGGTCACTCTTTATTGTCCCTAAGCCAATGATGAAATCATAAAGCTGCCCGCTCCTATAGTTAGCTCTAATATTAATATTATCAAGTTGACAATAAATCAATCCAAAATGTGTAAGGGAGACTTACTGTCCTACATTCTAAATATTAGCTCAGTTTCAGACGGCATGATTTCACCCTTACCTTGTTTGTTGTTCCATATTTTGCATTTATTATACACTCCTGGTAATCATCAGTAACATTTTAGGGTTTAATTTTTTAAGCTGGTGAATCATTAACATAACAGAATGCAAAAGTGAAAGTTGGGTGGGTTATCTCCCCCCATTGTTGAATTTATGATGATTTCTTAAACACAGGAGATTTGTTTGCTGACTGGATTTCGATTAAGAACAGGCTACATAACAAATTGCCTCATCATATATTATCAAACATCAGTTGATAAGACCAGAGAACGAGTCTCTAGCTTGACAAAACGTTGCTCATCACAGTAAAAGCACATCACTTCACATGCAAATTAAATAATAATCTAAATACAGAGGGGAGAAACAGGCTCCTGGTTCTTTTCCTCTTGAGTTTAGGCCATCTAAAGCTTCAGTAGAGTAACTATATTGATATATATTATTATATATTGTAACTATAGCTTTCTGTGGGACTGACAGGGCAGTTGAGTAAGTTCCAGTTAAACACACTGAAGACATTTCAAATTAAGTGGAGCTTCAGCATATTGTGAGATCAGTGAATGTGTTTTATGTGTGTGTTGAGTTTTAAGGCAATTGTACCTTCATCTTTGCTATTCCTTCAGAATTTGGTAACAATATATGTTTGCATTGTTTTGTATAGTGTATAGTTTTGTTCTTGACTTATTATTTTGCTGCATGTATTTATATTACAGACCCAGTCGGAAAGTGACAGACTCAAAAGCAATACGTTCAGTCTTTATTTCAATGTAAATGATGCTTCATAAACAGGTGAGATGAATAAAAGAGCAGGTAAACAGTTGTGTTGATACACCGGCTGCAGACACGTCCGCCATACAAACCGTCCGTTGTTATCTGTATACGTTCAGTGGGACAAACACAGCAGTGGCCTACAGAACTGACAGGCAGCTGTTACAAGCACTGGCTGTCAATTCATAGGTCATCACCTTGCGTCCCATCACTCTTCAGCTACTTGCTTTGAGCACAAAAACTATTGCACACATTTTCCAGATTTATTAAAACTGTGTGATCTTGAGAATCACTTTAAATAGTCTTTGTACAAATTCCAAAATATACACAATGGAGAGATGAGAGAGGCACTGAGCTGAGAAACAGCCTAAGAGGGAAAACATTTCACACTTTGTTAACACATGACCACGGGATTAAAGTCGACTTTGGTGACTCGCTGCAGGTAACAGCATCTCCACTGGAACACAAACAGCTTCCACATGGAGTTGCTGTTACATCCAGTGAGCACCAGCAGGCGTCCACTAAGTACTGACAGCATGCTGTTGCTCCTTCATACTTTCAGTTTCCTCCTTCGCTGGTGCCGGTGTGGAAATACCTGAGACAAAAAACATGAGAGAAAGAAAGAGTACAGAATGAGCAAAAGAAGGTTAACTCAGGACTTGGAGGCCGTCGTTTTAGTGCGCGAGGAGTCTCCGCTCGCAACCGACTTTGACCCGGCAATTTCCTCCTCCCTGTTTTACGACCTGAAATAGACGGCATCATTGCTCACACTCCTCCAACAGAATGGCCAAAGGGCCAAGGCCTGTATAGATAACACAGATTTTATGGTGGCTGTCAACATGAGGGCGCTTTTCAGTATGTGAATATACAATGGGTGTGTCTGACCTGTGAACCACCGGGCCCTCCATTTCCTGCTCAGAATTATTTATTTTTTTCATAATTACTAAAGATCTGTTTCATATTTGGTCAGCATGCTATCAATTTGAACCTGATGAAGTTTTTGTTTTAATCATTATCTTGTTTTTTTTTGTTTTTTTTAATTTTCATCCTCTCTTGTTCGATCTTCCTCGTAATATCTCTGTAGACTTTGCCTCGCAGTAAATCTCTGCCCACCTCCAGAAGAAAACAAAACAATAAAGTTAAATGAGTACCGGCTCTGTCAGGCTGTCTCTGTCTCTTACATTTTCTTACTCGGTGGTGTTTTATTCTGTTGAACAGACCACTGTGAATCTGTCAGCACTATCAGACCCCATCTCTCTCTGTCTGCCTCTTGTGAGGGAAACGCACACTAATTTACTATTATAGATAGAATTACACCTTATATATCTTATTCAATTCCAAAAAAGCTAAAAAAAATAATGCTATTGGCTTGTCCCACATCAAACTAAATCATTGTCCAAATGCTAAGAAAATGCTTATAAACTCACAAATATAATGAACCTCTCTGGATGATGAAAATAGGAAAGGTTTTGTTTTACAAAAATGATAATGGCTCCCAATATAGTTTTATTTAAGTGTAAGTAGAACTTTTAAGGGAAAACAAGTTGTGCTGAAGTACACGGTTTACTACTTGTTTTCGTCAAATATTCCTCCCCCAACTGAGCAAAATTAGATTTTTCCTACTAGATTGTTTCAACCTTGTACTGAGCCGACTAAATTTCACACAGAGAGAGAATACAGTCATGAAGTTTGGGCAGGAGCCGTTACTCACCTTCAGATGCAACATGGCCCGGTGGCTTTCGCAGGAGGAGGCCAAAGGTTTGAGAGCGGCAGGGTGTCGTGACACGGGGGAGCCGGGCCAGAGCGGGCCGGGGCATCGCCGAGAAAAGTGGAAACACAGAAGACAGGACCAAGAAAAGCTCAAGACACAGAAGGTGATCACCGAGAGCGGACAGCAGAAAAAGGAGCAAAACGAGGGAAAAAATGAAGCGCATTTGGATGTATGTGTGAGCCATGGCAGAGAGGCAATGGCAGAGAGGCAGAGCAGCCAGTTTAAGAGATCAGGAGGTTGGAGGAAGGTTAATTATTACACTCCCAGTCAATATTTAACAGTCTCAACGCCCTGCCCCTCAATCCAACATCCTGATTCCACACTGACTGACACAGAGGGTAGGGCCACAGCCAAGCACATCTTTTGTCCCTCGCACAAAATATGTAGTCAACGTCACACACACACACACACACACACACACAAAAGCCGAGTGTATTCTCAGCAAGAAGCATTTTTCTACATCTTGCAATTCTTTATCCGTATTACCGTAAAAACTGTTACCATTTCCTATTTATTGAGATTCATGAGATTCAAAAGAAGCTCACTTGAATTCATAGAAGTCAAGTTTGTCTACCCGCTGTAGTGGGACGGAAAAATGTGTTGAAGGATACTTTCTTTTGCCGTTTGCGGTTTGGTTGCAAGTCGTGTATGCCGCCATTGAATTGAGTGCGAATGTACTCACAGAAACACACTTACAGTATGAAGTATTTCAGTATATATGAAAATATGAAATCCAAGCTATTCCACCTGTAGTAACAGCTAAATTATGATGAACTACAGTATCAGCATGTGTCATTGTCACGTTCATTTCTCTCTCACAAGCACACACGCCCACGCACACACACACACGCACACACACACACACAATTACTGGAATAAGCAGATATGAAGCTCAATGGTATGAAGCAATAGCGCAGGAGGAAGCAAAAGACTCTGGACTCTAGACACGGAGCGAGAACGACAACACAATAAAAGGCCTATTGAAGAGTGTGTTAAAGATTGGTGGAGAGAAGGTTACAGAGGACAGGTTGATGCGGTGTGGACATAGAAAGTGTTCTAATAAAAATATTATAACAAATATTGCAAGTAGTAAGAGTGAGCAAGGACGTTGGTCATTTGGTGCAGAACGAAGCATCGTTATGGGAAACGAGTCTGAAAGATAAACTCTACCCAGTGTGCAATTCTTTAACTTTAGGACTACTGTAAACCAGCACATGACGGAAATTACCTGTAGTAAAATCATACAATAACATTAACACTTAAAGTTTAAAGCTCCTGCCCAATAGCCTCAGCCTCTTATGTCTCACTTTTATGTAGCCAGGATTTCAGGATAACAGGGGCAATACCATACATATGACCAGATTCACAAGTGAAACAGAAGATACACTACCAGTCAAAACTCTGGACACACTGCTGTTTTTCACTATCTTAAAGCCATTTTGATCTAAAGGCTTATGCTTAAATGCTTGACATTTTTTTTTTTTAGACAAATATAAATAGTGAAGTTGATGCCTATGTATGAATTTCTTTCCAAAGCCTTTGCAAAGGCAAAGGGCGGCTACTTTAAAGAATCTAAAATATAAGATAGTTTTGATTTGTTTAACACTTTTTTGGTCACTGCATAACTCCATTTGTGTTATTTCATAGTTTTGATGTCTTTATTATTATTCTAAAATGTGGAAAATAGTAAAAATATAGAAAATTGAGGTGTGTCCAAACTTTTGACCGGTAGTGTATATCAGGAGGAATGGCTATCGTTTGACTGTGCTGAGGGTTTTCTAGTTTTCCAATTTACATGTGTCGTGCAATACTATATCTGTCCTCATTTACACATTCCTTTCCATTGCCTGAAAATATGAGGTTAGTTGTTTGCAAAATGCTGCTGTAGAGATTCTTATCCATCACACTAGCCAATCTAGCCACAGCACAAACTCATTTAATTTAGTTAAATAGGTCTACTCTATAGTGGACTGGAGTTTTGAACTAGAAGTAGATCTACAGCAGATTTTTTTTTTTACACTTTCAGCCTCCTCTCCCACTCACTCTTGAGCTATCTTATCTCAGAAGCCCGAGGGATTGGTATGCTGGAGTGCAGAGTCCAGTGTCTCTAGGAGAGAGACAGAGGAGGAGAATAAGTGTACAGCATTAATCTGCGATAAAAGATAAAGTCGTTCCTCGTGCCTTTGAATTGACGGTGCCTGAGGTCATAATAATTTCAGGTGCAGTTCAGATCAGATAACAACATCAATCTGCTGAACATGAAATTATCCTGTACACAAGGTCACATGCAATCCTCGACTCTTAACTGAAGTTAATCTTGTTACACTATGACCTCATTTCAGGAATGATAAACCAATATCTATCAGGGAAGCTGAGATCCCTTCAATAAACAAACAGTTCCATTTTTCTGAGATCAATCATCAAATCACGACCATAACCATCTTTAGCCCCAGTCTGTTATTGCCCCTTACTAAAATGTTCCATTGTTGTTTGCTATTTTCTATCTGCCAACTCAATTTATTTGTGTTATATGTTAAATTTGTAACCAGCTTTGTTGAGTCACTCACATACTGCCAGCCCTTATGAAAGTATTTGGTCTCTACTACACATTTTGTTTTACTGTCTTTTATTTTACTGTCTTTGTATATTTCCCTTATTGTTTTACTTGATATTTGTGTGTAATAACCTAAAGTGAAACAAAAAGCAGTAATGTAGGAGCATAACTAAAGACATATTTATTAATGACATTTACGTGACACAACAACAGAGTAATAACTGAATGTGATCTCTTAGATAATGTTATATAAATATTTAAAATTTCCACTTTTCAACCTTGCTACTTCAAGCCAAGCCCCAACCTCAGATATTTGATATCTAATGTCTCTAAAATATATATATATATACATACACAGGGATTTTTGTGTTGCTTCTAATTTGTAATATTTTGCCAATAGTGTAATAAATCATCCCCCATGTTTTTAGTTCCCCAAAATAAGTTCCCCAGAATAAGTTGCCACCATCAGAGGTAGCTGTATTTGAAAAAAAGATCTTACCAAGCTATAACTATAACATGTCAAAATATCTGTTCTCTGTTGATTTGTATTGTGAATTTTTTGGTGTCAATTTTGGATTCACTGTGCACCTGCCCCTCCAAGTGTTCAACTTACAGAACTCCTTCTCATATTTCCTTTTCAGCAGAGCAGCTCCTCATGAACTGAGCTCAGTTTGCTGTTTCATGGACTTCAAATGAATATTCTAACATAAAAACCAACTGACACAAATAATAAAACAGACACGTTTGAGATTTCAACACAGTAGTTCTGACTTTTGTCCAGTAGAGGACAACAAATCAACAGGCAACTCAAATGAACAAAGAAAAATGACAAGTTATTGAAAATCACTCTATATTAATGTAAATAAGATATGGATATAACAGTGTGAGAGACCCAGATTATAACTCATTGACACTATGAAAATGTAATAAAATTATCTTTTATATCAATGATGACACAAGTATTAGCATTATGTAATGCAAACCTTTTCGAGTGGGCCCCTAATTTAAGTAAAAAAAAAAAAGCATAATCAAATACACATAACTATTTGCAGAACTTTTGCAGAAATGCATCAAATTCCACATGTGCAGTAGTAGCACATTTCTGTACATATGTTACTCCCATCTGTAAACCTGATCATTTGCACAGCCAGTAATGCACATTGGCACTTAAGGACACATTTCTGTAAAAGTTACTTGTTCGGTAAATATGCATAATGCACATTTGCAGTCTAAGTTTATGCTCTTGCTCAAGACTGCAAACATCTGTAAATCTCTAAAGCTGTCATGGTCAACCAGGACATTGTAACTCTAATCTTAATTATATTTTTTATTTGTTTTATTCTTATCTACCTATATCCTATTCTTTTCTGCTGCAGTGACCCAGTTTCCCCTCAGGGATTTATAAGGTTTACCTTAATCTTAATTTGAGCTGTCTACAAATACAAGCATCTATTAATAACAGCACTAAAATCATGATACAGAAGACATTGCCTTTCTGCTGCCATGAATTAGCTGAATGTGGTAGACCTACATGAGTGGACAACATACCAATAGAGCATCAACCAGTGAAACCATGTCCATCACAATAAACCATAAGGGCTGCTGATAGAAGACGAGGCAGACGAGAGTCACAAGCAGTGAGCACAAAGGCCTAATCAACACATAGGGGGGGAGTCACAGCGGCAGGAATAGGAGTTGTGACGATGACGACCCAGGTGTATGTTTATAAATATTTTATACTTTCATTTCACACCTCTCTGGTTTTGAAATGGGGTCTAATTGAAATCTACAAAAGTGTAAACAAATAAAACTTTCTCAGAAATGTGATACAGCAACTGTTGTGCTATCTGAGGCTAATTGGAACAAGCAGGAATAAAAATTGTCTAGGTTTTTCCTGTGTTGACTAAAAGAAAATTGTCCTAAGACAGATTTTGAACAGAACAGGAGACTGCTGGTTAAAGTATAGTTATGACAGACAATTAACACTATTAGGGTAGAGTCACAAAACCCCAAATGTCAATTAGGCATGTGTCCAATAATTGACCAGTGCATTATGGGGAGTGTTTGAGTTGTGGAAGGGTAGATACACTCACCGGCCACTTCATTAGGTACATCTGTTCAACTGCTTGTTAACACAAATATCTAATCAGCCAATCATGTGGCAGCAACTCAATGCATTTAGGCATGTAGACATGGTCAAAACGATCTGCTGAAGGTCAAACCAAGCATCAGAATGGGGAAGAAAGGTGATTTAAGTGACTTTGAACGTGGCATGGTTGTTGATGCCAGACGGGCTGGTTTGAGTAATTCAGAAACTGCTGATCTACTGGGATTTTCACGCACAACCATGACAACCTGACAGAAAGGCAACAGTAACTCAGATAACCTCTTTACAACTGTGGTGAGCAGAAAAGCATCTCAGAATGCAACACGTCCAACCTTGAGGCAGATGTCACTTTGGTAGCCGGTTGACACTGAGCTGAAAGCTGATACCTACCCAGTATTAGTAAGGTGTACCTAATGAAGTGGCCGGTGAGTGTATGTTTGTCATAGACAGAATAAAGGTGGTGTGGGGACGAGTGGAAAGTAGAGGGGGGCCCAGAGTCACCCTAGCTACTTCCCTAATCCCTAGCCACGCCCCTGATCAACACCATCACCAGTGCTTGAATTAAATAATCAGAATTAGTCAGAATTCTGACGGCAAATAAGAGTTTCAGCGCCATGGAAAGCGAACATAAACCAACAAAATACAAGGCTCTCTGAGATCATACAGATCAGGTTGTCACAGCATCCTGACATGATGTTAATACAATCCAGTAAACAATAAACACCACCACAGCAAAACTAGCACAGTGGGATGCACTGAAGTCCATCCCTTTAGACAGGGAAGCTAGGCCACTGGATAGGTTCAAAAATCTGTTTTACAGCATACTCAAAAAGTACTAAACATGTTACTAATACAAGTACTAGCCTACCTACCAACTGGAAGTGTCTTGCAACCCACTGATATGTGATGAGAGGATAGGTGTTGAAAAATCCATGTTTAAATGTTCAAAGTTGTTAACATTAGGCCTAGGATTCCTAATACGTATCCCATGTTTCTTAGCAATACGCTGAAAAGATCGGGATAAAAAATACATTTGTTTCTCAGTAATCCCCTTCTTTAATTTCTTGAATAAGACAGCATCTGAGTTATGCTTTTTTCTCTAAACTCAGCTAGCTTGGCTCGTTGACATTGTGACAATTCACATTGTGACAATTCAATGAGATATTTTTGAATGAGAATTCTCACTGTCAGTTTCTCTTGGAGACAACCAGTGGGAAATATTTATTTAGAAATGATTTATTTAAAAATATACATGTGGAAATTTATTTTAATATTGTAAAATACAATATTAAATAATGCATTAAACATACAAATTAAAAGTCTCTTTTTCCCCTCCTTGCAAGTAAGAGTCGACACTTGCTATTTATCAGTGAAAACTTAAGTATTTACATTATTATATGATCTTATTCAGAAATGTTTGTGCTTGGGTTTTGACTAGCCTACTTGATCATGACACATAAAAGCAATTACTAAACTGCACATGTGGGTCTTATGGTGAAGACATCTCCGCCCCACCAAAGAGTGAGTGTATACCCGTCAATCAAATCTACTATAGCACTTGGAGTTGACACTGTTGATGCAGATAAGCTCAGTTGGAGTTGATCATCTGCAAGCTCATTCTGTGTTGAAAGATCCACTGAGCAAGAGTGAGCCTTTACTAAAGAGATATTGTATGACCTCTATTGACGACCAGTAGGAATTGCAACAAGGCCTCTGGCAAAGCGCCCCTGACAGTCACATTTTCACATTAGAAACACGTAAGCTAGGTCATTAGAGCAGAGATCCAATGTAATAATACCACTTTGTATTTTCAAGTTTGACATTTTGTGAGGAATACCTTCCCACTTTTTCCACTCTTCCCTCCAAAATCTGACCTAGATGGTTATATTTTTACTTGGAACATTCAGGTTTTTATTTACTTACCTCGAATCCTTATTTGACAGTTAGAGACAGAGTAACAGGGTCAAGGTATGTGTGTTTGTGTGTGTGTGTGTGGAGACACAGTTTCACCTGTGTATCCAGTCTTTATTAGTGTGCTATATGGTGAATACTAATGCTTGTGCAGTGTTTAATGGACGGTAGAAGCGAGCTTTTCATCATCTCAAAACCACTGTAGGGCACAAAATAATGAACAAAAAAAGATGCATCTGCAACCATTTTTCTTGGCGTTCAACAGCATGTTGATAAAAGAGCTTACTTGCCACATAGACCCGTTTTGCACGCTCCCAGAGGAAGCCATTGCATCACAGCCTGGTTTTACCAGCTGCTTGCCTCATGGTTTGTGGTCAAGATTTCCTCCCTGGTTTTGTATTGTTTGTAATTGGACTCGAGATGCAAGTAAATGCAATGTTAGATGCAAATTAACAGAACACAACCCATTCAAAACCTTGGAGGAAATCTCCCAGCAAGCATTTGATGGACAGCAAGGTGCAGGAGGTGGCCAAGCAAAAAAATAAATAAATAAAAAAATAAAATCGCTCATCCCACACCATCTACACAGTATGGACAAACTCTTTTGCCGTTCTCAAAACTACACCTGTAAATTAACATGAAATTAATGCAGCGTACCGGTTTAAGATTCATTTTTTTAATTCAATGTAAAATAACCTTTCCCCTAAAGATTAATTGCCTCTCAGAAGCAGCAACAAAAGTGAGTAAAGACATGAATTATAATCAACTACCGAATTAAATAAATTACGTTTTCTAACAACTCATGGTCGGGACAAAAAATTAATTGGTTTTTCATTAAAAACAAGAATTGACTGTAAGACTTTATTAATGTCTGATACTAAAAACTAAAGTGAGAAAACCTAAAGTGTGTTCCCCAAGATATTGTGTAATAGTGATGTGTTGAATAATACTTACGTTGAAATGCTCAATTGTAGATTGGCTGACTGGTGATTTTACATTCTAGTGGTGTAAAGTCAGTGTTACTCTTTGATTACAATCCTTTTGCACTAAACAAAGAATTACATGAAGACGTCCTGATCATCTCATAGTGCATTCCAGTAGACGATTCAATGCAATTCACAGTTTGTTACCCTCTATCCCTACAGACAACAAAAACAGTCTTTCTGAATCAATAGCTACATTTCAAGTACAGAACACAACATTTTAATAACATTTAAAAAAAGACTAACAAATACACTGACAAAGATATTTAACCAACCACAGAGGACGCCTAAGGCAGAAGGCCCTACTCTGCTCTGTCCCGTTTAGGATTCCTCCCTAATCGGTGTGCATCCAGAGAAAAAACTGTTCTGAAAACTTGTGAGAATCCTTTTCTTCTTCTTGAGGAAACTGGCTGTTGTTCTCTCGTCCTCATCTTCCTCCTCCTCCTCTCCCTCTGGGCAGACGGGCTTCCTGTCTAGTTTTAGGTCTGTGGAGGTGTGTCCCATGTCACCAATTTCCTTGAGCACCTAAAACGATATGCATCAGTGTTGCATTACATACTTCACTTTCAAGCTGCACTAGGCAAGAGTTTTATGTGAAAATAAGAGCCTAAAATCACAAAGTCAGGCTGGAATAGAGAAGAGCATCTAATCCCACCTATTTACAACAAAAGTTAAGAACTAAATAATCACCCATGTTTGTTTCCTGGACAACTGCACCAGAGTAATTTTCTCTATCTTCTCCATGGAAAATTTATACGCAGCATCTCTTACCACTTTTTAAACACATCTTTAGCATGCATGCCAGTAATTCTCAAGGGCGCCAAGAATATAAGATTTAATTTATATTATCGTTTACGTTGATGAGTGTTCACAAATTAAAATGTTTACCTTCTTGGTGGGCGTACAAGACGGTGGCTTAAAGAATGTGGCGTTGCCAGGGCTCATGGCTGTGGGGTCCTGAGGGAGAGACACTGAATCTCTGGGCGCACCGTCTATCTGATTTAAGTCCTGAAATGAGGAAAAATGAAATGAGGAAGAATAGAAGTCCAACCGGAGAACAATACTTAGGTGTTATGATATCCAATCAGTGCAGAAAATGCTTGTCAATGAAAGCCAAATTTGACTGGACAGAGGAAACAAATCTGCAGCAACTAATAATGTAATAACTGCTGGATGATGTAATAACCTCTTAATGTAACACATTGCTAGATAATGTAATAATACCACATTATTAGATTAACCAGCAACTGATGATGTAATAACAACATTGCCTAATAATGTAATAACTTGAATGATTAGATTCTAATTCTCATGAGTTATTAAAGGATTAGTGGATATTATTATTAGAGCATCAGTTAAACCACCTTTATCATGTAATGTGTGTGGTGTTAACATCTGGGACTTAATTACATTAAAGTCTGCAGGTGCAAAACTGATGTGGGCAAGGGTACAAATGTAATTGAAATGAGTGTTCTGAAACAACAAATTGAAAATACATAGTCTTGCTCAGATCTTTTAACACTTTCTCAATTCATTGGTCAAACCTTTGAAAATAGTTTCAAAATACAAATCAATTTGCCATGCTGAAATCATTTTGGCAGGAAAATACCTTCATATTTAGCCCACTTAAAAAGTTGAAAAAGGCTGGTGTGCTTGTAAATATATCATCAAACAACTTTTCAATTAAAAGGCCCAAATCACGTGGCCTTTCAGTATGCAAAGTCCTACACATAATGTAAAAAAGGGTGTAAAGGATGAAAAAATGGTTTCTTTTGCTCCTCTTAGATTTTCTTCCAGATGACTGTATATTGAACATGACACCACCACACACAGAACACACACACACACACAGAGTCAGTAGATGCCAACTCACCTCAACAGACGCCTGGATGTCCAGGTTACGACATTTCTCATGATCACACTGGCAGTTCTCCCCACACGTCATCTTTCCCTTGCGGCACCTGCAGAGCTTGTTGCTACAGCGGCCTTTACAGGCACACTTAGGAAAGAAAAACTACTTAGCATCACAGTGTGGTGGATTTCTTTTGCATGATGTGTAATCCTGATAAACTCATGAGTTTACCACTAAGAGGTTCTGCCTTAATTACCATTTGAGATGGGGGGGCGAGGGCGATGTGTGCAACAATTAGTTGCACACATCGCAATTATAGTCATCATCTCTTCAAAAATGAAGTCTGACAAATCCATTACACATTATACATTTCCATGATTAAGAGGTTTTAGTAAATGCTGAATTTTAGGGTAATATTACCATCTTCATTTTTTCAATTTTCAGTTCAGTGATATTTGAGGCATTTTTTTGTTCTGTAATGATGACAATCAGAGTAAGGAAGCAGTTTTATGGTGTTAATGATGACCACAACTGTAGATTCTCAAATGTGTTCTTCTACATGGAAAAAAAGCTTTCATAATCCATCTCGACTCAAAAAGACCCCTAAAATGTAGAACTGTACATGTAACCCAATCTTACCCCAGTCGCCTTTGATTTCTTTGAATTCCTGCGGCCTTTCTCATTTTTCTCAGGACGCCATTCATCCTCTTCCTCCTCATTCTCATCCTCGGAGGCGGACATCAGCTCCTCCACGTTGATGGCCGTCTTCAGCGGGGCTTTAGCTGTAGTGAAGCGCTTCCCTTTAGGCTTCCGCCAGTAGAGAACACAACCAGTGAAAAATCAACAAGCTTCGACTCTTAAAAGTATGTACCTAAAGCATAGTAGGCTGATTTCAATGCAATGTTATGATGCAGAGGATTTTATGTCTCACAACAAAGCATTTTTTTGCCAATAAACAGAAAGTTGATTGGCTACATGAGCAATCTACACACTTTGAAAAAGCCACTTTAACTTCCAAGTAGTGACCTAACAAGTTGTTACATTCCTGTAAGATGTGAGCGTAGCAACAGCCCCGTAGTCAGAGTTTTCCAGAAAATAAACCCATTTACAATTCTGGGAGTCACACACATATAATGGGAAAAAAAAAATCTGCAATCTGCTGCATAGCAGTGCAATAGAAACTGAATCAGCGCTTTTCTCTAAACTGCACACACATGCAAGCACACAGGCAGCTTTGTGCCCTGCGCTCAATGTCTTGCTGTGCACATAGACTAATACTGTATGTACAAACATAAAATATGATACTCATCAGCTGGGAAAATATGAATATTGAGATGACAAGAAGTCCAATGAACTTTATAATGTGGTGTTTGGATGTTCCTTGGAAACAATGATTGCTTTTGCAGAAAGTGCACCGTGCTTCATTTGAGACTGACTGCTTTTTCACAGAAATACTCACTTTCAAAGAGAGACAATTGACTGTTTACTATAATAAGGCCTTAACAGGCCATTTACAAATAGACCTGTCTTGCACTAGATCAGCTGGGATACTGCTGACAGGAACATTCATTTCCTTGGCGTGAGGCTTTGTTTCAGTTTAAACCTTTTTCCTCTGTATTGTGCCACTGCAGTTGTTGTTCATTCACTGTGCAGTGATGCCTGATATTGTTTGTTTAAACATTAATGCCTGTTTGCCAGTTAGAAACTTTTCCGGCTGGTCTCTGCTTTTACTCAGTGGGCTGAGCTACCATCATTCATTTAGGCAACAGGCTTTTCTGAGACATTGAGAGTAAAGGCAAATAGATAGGTTTGCTGATGAGCTTTATGCATATTTTTCTTTTTTGTTCTTGAATGCACTGATGATTTTGCATTATAATAGTTTTTAATTTGCATCAAAGCCCCAGTGCAGAATAATTTAATAATTTATGCAATATTTAATTGCCTCACTACCTGAACTCACTCCAAGTAACTGGGGAAATCCTTAGCAGGAACTCCCTAAAGCGCTCCTTAAAAGGCTGCCAAAGATACTGCAATGTTTATTGAATTGATAAGTTACTATTAATTAACAAGTAATTATTGTCATTATCACCACTCGTAGTAGTCATAGTCGTAGGTCGTAGCAGTAGTAGTAGTATAAGTAGTAGTAATTATTATTCAAATCAAACACATTCAGAGGTTTGTGCATGAATGCCATGTTTTGGCCCTGACATTTAAAATATCTCAACAGCAATGGGAAAAGAAACTACTTAGGATCAATTTGATTTTAAAAACTGAGGTGATACACAGTGCAAGATGAAGGCAGAATATCTGCAATAAGCTCACCTTTGGCGGAACATAATCAAATGAGTCATCTGGAGTTTGTTCACTGTTTGATGTAGGCACAAGTATTTTCTTCCCACTTGCCAGCTGGAGCAGTGATAGTTTCTGTGGAGAACAAATCAAGAAACGGCTGGATTTGAGCCACCATGTTTAACAAACAGCTTAACTAAAGACATCTATATTCCACACTAACATTTGTGCTGAGTAGGCTATTATTTTTGGATTTCCATTTTGAATTTGAAAGTATTTCTTGAAATTAACTTTGATTAATGACTGAACATTGGTTATTACTACTAATACAATGCAGATACCATGTGGAATGGAAAGCATTATGGAAGTAATAATGAATGGACTTTGAATTGCACTTCTGCATCTCTAGCCTTCATTATTGGGAGCCTTAGGCGGTCAGCTTTCTAATATCAGCTGGGATTTACAGTGTAAACTAAACTTTAAAAAAATTCCCATGCAAATTCTCATCTTACTGCTTACCTTTCTGTCTTTTCTAAAATAAAATAAAAATGAATCTCAATTGCCTTGCCATGGCAGGGTGGCTATAATTTAAGATCAAATTTGAAAGGTTTAAAAGGCCTCATAGTACTATGACACTTGGAATAACAACATAGCCAAACTTGCTCTACAAATTTCTTAGTTGGACCATCAACCCTTTTTCTGATTTTTGTTTGTTTTCAAGTATTCCTGACCTAAAGCCACAGGTGCTATGAATGTGTTATAAACCAGAGCATAGCAGTTATCATTTTTAATTCAAATTTATATCGCAAGAAACCAACAATTCCAAAACAAAATTTGATATGGTGCCAATAAAGTTGAACAAAGTTATGCTTAATTATTTGACTCATGCAAGCATTAGTCTTTTTACCTGTCTGTATTGCTCATTCTCATCCAGCAGTTTCTGGTTTTGCTCACTCAATTCCCGCAGTTTCTCAATCTCTTCTTCCTGAAATTGTGGTACACACGACTGGATTATCATCATTTCAAGATAACTCTGGACCATTACTCCTAGAACAAGGGGTAAAAGGTGGAGTCAATGGTCGATCTCACTGTTCTTCAGCCCTTCAGCTAGTGGAGACAAACCTGAAATCTGAGGCGCTCCAGAAGCTCCCTCTCCTTTGAAGTCTCCTCATCTTTCTGCATTGTTTCATCCGACTCTCCACATATGGGTTTGTTCTGTAGCTGGTTAAGGAAGTAAAGGACCTGTAGGAAGAAAGGGAGAGATGAATCAGGTATATGGAGCAAAGCATTAAATAAAAAATAAGGACGGAACAGTGTCACAAAAAAGAGATGCAAATTGGAATCTGAATAAATGATATGAGCACCTTCTCTTGATGCCTCTGCTCTAGTTCCACTAACTGCTGCTGGTGCTCCATGTCCATGGTTGACATGACATTCCTCTCGTCGGCCAGCATCTTCGTTAAATCCTGCACATTCCCCTTCTCCTGTTTGAGGTCGCTCTCTAGCTTGGCACTGGCTGTTTTAGCAGACACCAGCTAAATAAAAGAGAAAATGTGATGGTTTTTGGATATACAAGTAACTGGCAGCAATACAACACACCGACTTGAATATGGAATGATATCGTTTCAGACTTCCCAAATAAAGCCAGTTTGCTCACCTCAGACATCAGGACCTTCAGGGCAGACTTGGCGTCCACTATGCTCGTGATGTTGTCCCAGCGCTGTTTCAAGCGCCCCTCGTTGTCTGCGTCAAGAACTTTCTGCTGGAGGTCTGCTATCTGGGCACTCCTATTAAAGTAAAAGTAGACTTTTATTAAGGATCTATCAAACGTTTTTGTATATCAATGAATACTGTATAGATGAGTAATATAAAACGAGCTCAGAAAAGGGTGGGAAGGTCATTCCACCACTTGGGAGTCAGGAGGGAGAAGATTTGAGGCCAGCTGGAGCAGCAGCCATGCCACCATGTGTAGTCAAATGCATAAAATGTAAAACAAATGAACTGTTTAGCCGATTTGTCTTACCTGAGGCCCATTTCTGTCTCCAGGTTCTCCACCTGTTTACTCAGAGGTGTTTCCAGCCCCCCGTGGCTCTCCAGCTCAGAGATGATCAGTGTCCGACGCTGCATGGAAGGAAACCACAAACAAAGCAAAGGTTTGATTACTTTTTATATTCTAACTTCCCCAGTGCCTTGGATGTCTCACATATTGTTCATTTTGCAAATAATTGTGTCCAGTACATCCTGAACAATGGAAAGCTCTCATCTCACCCTGATTTTGGCAGCAGGTCGCTCCCCTGCCTCCATCTGCTGCTTGAGCTGGTTGATCTCATGAGCCAAGATCTTCCTGTCCTCCAGCAGGTCCTTCAGGTGGCGCCGGGCCTCCTCCGTGCTAACCAGCACCTCCACTTCATTTAGGAGCCACGTCTGACCACACAAATGCAGATTCACAGAGTTAACGCAGCAAGACTCTCCTTGACTAATTTGGATCCCTTTTGGGTATATTCACTTAAGAGTTTTAATTTTAGATGGAAAATAATCTTGTGACCTTTGTTGGCCATCATAACTCAAAATATAAGTCTGTCTCATTCAAATGTTCATAAACAAATGTACAGAAACCTTTCACAGCCTAATATACATTTAAAACTGTTGGTCAAGTTGGTAAGACTGGATAATATTTTTTAAATAATTTTTACATTACATTTCTTCTTGCAGTAAGGGAAAATTTCTAGCATGGGTCAATTCATTTCGGATTGTTTACTAATGTTTAGATGTTGACTGACAAAATCGGTTTATGAATATCTGTTTTATTAAGGAGCTGTTCCGATCTTGCAGCGCAACCTGAGAGCCACTCAGCTACTCAGACTCCAACTAGTGAAAAATGCAATCTGTGCACAAAATGCAACTTAAAGGATTGCAAATCTGTTGTGCAAGATTGTTGTTAACTTCTGTGATGCCAAATTCTGGATAATGGCTGTAACATTTATTGGTACGATATTGGTAAGAAGACTCTTTCTCCTATGTCCACCACGCATGAGCAACATGTGGTTGAACCTTTAACATGATTTCCTATAACTTTAAAATAAATTAGCCAATCCATCAGGCCACTCTGACTGTCTACATGGTGAACTGGAGAGTGCCACAAATGATGTAGAGAAAAAAACCCTCAAAAAAGGTTTTAGCACCTTAACTCTTGCGGCAGCCCCATCCATTCCTCTGTTGTGGACATCCTTGCGTTTCTCCGCCACCTCACTTCTCTTCTGTAGAGCATCTTTCAGCCGCTTGTTTGCAGCTGCAGCCTGTGGGGAAACAACTGATGAGCTGATACTTACCGTATTCAGTGCTATAGAGTATTGTGAAGTGTCCCCCCAACAATGCAAAAGCAACATAGCTACAAACATTCAAAATTTAACCAAAACATCTGATCTACACACCTTATATTTGAAAGTATGTGTTAAGAGTGTAGGTCTTGAAATAAACAGTCCAACATATTCACACATAGACAAACAGCAAAAAACAACCACTAACCTCCTCAGTTTTGCGACGCAGGACATTGGCCTGTTTCTGGAAATCCCTCTCAAGTTTCAGCAACTCATATTGCCGTTTACGATCCTGTAAAAGAGGTACAAAACAAGGGCATTAAAGGAGCAAAAGAAAACGATGCTCCTACTCCCTACCTCTGATACAAAATGTCTTGTTTTACTTTGTAAAAAAAACGCTTATACAAAATTTCTAAGGAATAAAAGAGCAGCAGGCTGTGTTTGAGAGAATTTCATATAAACGAGAAAAAAAACATCTGGTTAAAGAATATGGACTGGTTCAAAAACAATGTGATCAACGCAGACCTTCTCCTTGAGCTGCAGCACCTCCTTGTCCTTCTTGGTCTTCCAGAGTCTGAATTTGTCAGAGTCCTCCTTCATCTGCCTCATCAGCTGCACACGCTGGGCCTTCATAGCCTGTGGGGACAAGACACTAATGTGCTCATACTTGGTATCTGTGGCCTTAACTGATACCAAAAACTAACAAGAGTATTAACAAGGCTCTATGCTGATGATGGTGCTGAAATGATGTCCAGATCCATGGTGTGGATTTCTGGAGAAATCTATACAAGCATCAGCAAACTTTTTTCACCTGTAAATCATAAATTAATTTGATTCACAGGGACAACTGGTGACATTCAGTTTCAACTTTTGAGAAAAATTCCTCCTATTAAGCTTAAAATTAGCACTGTAGTTAAGTGAGGTCCATTCAAAATAAGTTGACCAAGAATAACAAAGCAGCTGCTATGACTCCTAGTCACTTAGCATTGGGCAAAATTTTGCTGATGTATGTGTGGCGATAGCCAGGAAATCACACCATCCATTTCAGTTTCACCAGTTTCTTCGACAACTCTCAGGCCAAAGAATCATCTGAATATCACATGACAAAAACAGGAATTACTCTGGAGGGAAGGGAGTAAACCACTGAGATTACCTGTATCTCGTGCATGAGCTTGGTCACATTGCGAACAGAGGATTCTTTGAGTTTCAGAAGTTTGGACTGCTCAAGAAGCTTCTTCTTCATGTCTACAAGCTGGCCCTCAAGCTCCTGCAGCCTTTTCCTACGCTGCTCACTCAGCCTAAGAGAAGATGGTGTGTGGGGGGTGAAGGCAGGAATGAAAAGAAAGGGGTTGACAGAGAATACTTTGACATTTTATGTCAAAAGAAATCATCTATTAATTTATATTTAGACCGCATTATTACTTGAGGCACAGCCAAAATGTCTGGCCTTACTTAGCCAAAACCTCTGTCCTTACTTAGCCTGGTTGGAGTCCTTCTTTGCAGACTGGAGCGCCAAAATGAGGTCCTCCTTTTCCTTCTGCAGAGAATCCACTGATGACTGCAGACTGTGCATGTTTTTCTGTAGAGGGACAAAATGCACAGAAGCTCAAAATTCATCAACATTACAAAAGACAGTTAGGCAATTTGAGAATATGGCTCAGAATTAAGTGCACCACACAGCTTGAAAACACCACCACAAAAGGCCAAGATTGAGGACTTGTGTTATGCTCAAAACTACTGAAACTATTTTCAATTCAACCCATCTCGTCAATTATTATCTTCACAGGAACCTGTTAAGTGTTGTCACAGTACAAACATTTGGATTTTAGTACCAGTGACTACATTGGTGCCACAATACAGGTTCAGAGATAATATCATAAGAGCTCAAGGTGGAACACTGCAGAATGTTAAGCACTGACTGGATGGCACAGCATGTTAAGTATCAAATGTTTGCCCTTTCCCACTAATTTCAAAAAGGTCATGAAAAAAAAAATCCCCAATTAAATTTTGATGATTTTGTGCAAGTCTAAGATAGATGTAGAATCCTATTACCTGGTGCTGTGATTGCATCGGTTCCAGCTGGCTGTCATTCTGGCACATTTTCTTGACAAAAGCTTCCTTCAAAGCCAACACTTTGTTGAGCTCAATCAGCTCCTTGGACATCTGGGCCTGGCGCAGTGCATGATGGGTTGTAAAGCCCTCTGCTGCGTCCTTATCAACAATGGCAGTGACATCCTGTTTAGTGTGATGGAGGAGGGGAAACACTTTAAATTACACTTGGCAAGAAATAAATAAATAAAATCAGAGCTTAGGAGAAAAATACAGGGGAGGTTTTTCTTTTCTTCTCTTCAATCAGTTCAATTTGAGTGCGTAGAGAAGAGGAGACGCAATGATTCAAACAGTAAAAGCATCCTATGGAGAACTGTATAAAATGCACATTTAGTGTATAAGGTCAAACAACTGAAAGCAAGGCATGGCAGAATCTTGTCAAGTATCTTTAGTATTTGCCTAAGTGCCCTTGATATATTGTTGATGACTGTTGTCATCTAATGTAAACATCAAACAACAAATATAAATAAAAGTGTCAACATACTGATGGGGAGCCATCTGTTGAATTTCTACTGCCATTCCCTGATCCGTCAGGTGCATCTTCTCCTGAGGCCATCGCATCAATGGAGGCCGCGATGCCTGCGCTCTCATTCTGAGAAGGCGGACAGAGTAAACCATGGAAGGTGAATGAACAGAAAGAATATTCCCATTCAAATCAACAGCTGGTACATTTAAAACTGCTGCCATAAAAGTCGTAGCTGAAATGAACAGTGGTTTGTTGCATGAGACTGTGAGGTACTGTGTGGTACTGTGAGGTACTGTGGAGTACAAAGGGACCACTTCATTGAACACTGCAGTGGCAGTTGCGCTGAACATGCCATGCCAACTTTGAGTCCCTGTACCGTCTACGCATGAAACAAAAACAATTCTAAAATACAAGGCAATTATGCAAATCAAGAAAATAATAACAACACATTTTATTTATATAGCACTTCAAAACAAAGCTACAAAGCACTTTACAAAATCACTAAGAGAGGCCAAAGGACAGCAGAAATGACATGAGATGAAAATGAACACAAGAATAGGAAGTACACATGTGAGCCCATCAAGTGTCCATACCTGCAGCTCCAAGATGATGTCCTGCAGGCTCCTCATCACCTCAACTTTACCCTTCAACTCCTGGTCCTCCAGTGTCTCCAACACTCTCTCAAGATCCACTTCACATCTGAAATAAAGAGAAGGATGGGTCTCAATATAATTCTTATGGTGACAATCAGCATGTTGTCGCAGTTGTTCGAGTTTGCTTTGTAGTTTCTCATTTGTTTGTTCTGTCTGTACGACAGCATCTCCCTCAATAAACCGAGAATAATATCTCTATATCACTGGTTCTGAGAACAGCTGATTAGTACATAAATACTATAAACTAATGAGTTATTGCCATAAAGATATAGACAAAAGTATAGGCAAACCGGAGAACCTACTGAAGTTAACTTTAGTGATCAATTGCACTTCCAGTGTTTTGCCACTTTTTCCTCAATGCTTTTCACTAAAAATGTAGTCGTTTGGTATTGAAGTCTGTTTTACTCTTAAAGCTTGAATAGATCTATACAGCACAACAACAAAGTGCTGAATTCATGACCAAAATTGACTTTAGCAACACAATATCAAACATTTTAACAAGCCTTCAATAGGAATAGCTTAAGTGTTTTGGCTCTCCTATAAGCTTTGTCAAAACCTTCTGCAACCCTCCTGGCTTCACGGGTTTGTCAACTTACGCTGCATGTTGTCGCAGTTGTTCGAGTTTGCTTTGTAGTTTCTCATTTGTTTGTTCTGTCTGTAAGAAAACAAAAATAAAACAGAATGCGTAATAAGCATTATGGATTGAAAACGACCAAAATAGTGAATAATGTTCTTGCAATTTCACCAGTGCACTTTTCTTTTTATTGTCAACGTTTGAGTAAAATGGACTTTCTCAAGACAACACCCATGTTTTGACAACAGTGCCTTCAGAAAGTATTCAACCCCCTTGGCTGCCTCCCCTTCAACCCACGTTTTTCCACATGTTATGCCGTTACAACCTGAAATCAAAAAAGACTGAGATTTCTTTGTAAATGTACACAGAATAATCCATAATGACAAAACACTGCAAGTCCAGCTCACCATAATGATCTTCTCAAACATTAGTGCGGTCTGTCCAGCTGCCTCACTCAGCTCCCTGCTCAGCTTACTGTTCTCATCCTGCAGGGCGCGGTTCCTCTCCAAGAGCTTCGTCACGTTCTCAGTCGACTCTGGTCTGTAGTGGAGGGACTCAGTAAAGGTTATGGCCTTTTGTTAGGGGGCACCGAGTACCCTGGATGCATTTACCTTACATGTTAGTAGGACATTAGACCAGTGGGGAATCTGGCTTTTTGACACCTTACCCAGCGAGTACCGGCACCACTCCTCCACGGGCATGCAGCAGCATCACCTGCAGCTCCTGCACCTGTGGGCCCACAGGGAGAAGCAGCTCAATACATGACACTCAAAAACTGATACGAGTCCATGACATTTGTTTTCACTTGTTGTAATACAGCAAGCCCAGCACCACAAAACAAGAGAATTGACAATCATTTAAATTTGATTTAGTGGTTTAATTACTATACCTGCTGTTTTAAGCGCTTTGTTTCTGCAGCTCTGGGGTCGACGTTGACTATAGGTTTGTTTTTTATCTTGCGAGCTCTATCAGCGTACCGCAGTGTGTTGATCGTCTCCTCAATGTTTGAGTCTGCAGGGCTGATGCATGCAATCATCAGCGTGTGGCTATTGCCTCCCAAAGAATCTGACAATAAAGCAGGAAAAATGGTGGACAATGAAATGACAAAAAGTGCTTGCTTGCAAGAAGTGTGGGCTTACAAAATATGTAGAAAAGACTGCCAGGAAAATAATGGTCAATTAGCATTTCTATTTAGTATGTAGTATGGTTTAAAAAGCAGAATAGCCATCAAGATGTGATCTATATGGAAAAGTCAGCATCGAGTTGCTGGACTGTCTGGAATTGTTTTTTCTCAGTTTGCATTTCTGAACAGCAGATCAGGTATGTATCAGGAATAAAAGACAATGAATGAATAGTTAACATTTTCAGTGCAAACCAAGATAAGAAATGGATAGTGTTGGTTGGTGATAAATATCAAGTATGGTGTTAGTGGCTGGACAATATGATTGTCCACTAGGCCACATGGCTCCATATCTCAAGATTATTCTTCACAACAACAAATACCACCATATGTAAAATGGCAGTGAAGTGTACAACTATATAAAGTGTGTAGTCCAATGTGTATCAGGACTGAGCAACAATATTTTCCCACATTTTTCACAACTTTTTGTCCAAGTACCAATCTTTTCAAGACCTGGAAATGATCAGTCGTTTTCCGTACTTTTCCAGACTTGTGAAGGAACCCTGCTCAAACATTATGACAGTAAAACGTTTTGTTTTCTCTCAGACTAGGTTTGTGATATAAATACAGTACATTGGCTTACAGTGAACTTGTAACAGCAGTACTTGAAAGACAATACAGTACTGAGTCTTTCCTTTACCGTTAGCCAAGTAAGCTAGGGGGCATGCTCAAGTTTGCAGGTAGAAATGAGTAAGTTGCACAAGGCACTGCACCTTGTCTGAGGACTTACTGTATTTTAACAAACACATAGTCCAACAAGCTCATTGTAAATAAAGTGATAACAGGCCAGCAAAATTGTGAAGAGTCAATTGTGACTGACATTGTTACTCAACACTCTTGCTGTAACCAATGGCTGGTGCTAGTTGTTGCAATGTTGCATCTTTGCTGCTTTGAAGATCTGCATGCTTTGATGTACTGTATGTTAAAACAAATAATTATGCCACTTTTGTGGTAAAAAAAGAAAACCAATAAATGTGAAGTTATACACAGATCCTGTTCAGCACATACCACCATTACACACAAAGTGACAGATGCAATCACTGGACTAGCAAAGAATCAATTGGATGTAATGCAACAGATGCAGGAGAGGCAAGCAAGACTTCCCATCAGACGACCAGAGCCGGGAGAAGCAGCACACATGAAAACCACAACTGTTAAACATGTAACCACCTGGGAGCGGCTCAGTATCTACATATACAGTCGGCATTGTGGAACACACTGTCCGGAAATATCCATATTATTGTCAATTTTAGTTCTCTTGAGAGATTTAGCTTACTTGAGGATTCCTTCTTTAGCCTTGTAACGAAGTTTAACAACAGCTCCATATTTTGACATAGGGTTTTCAAACATGAGTTGCTGTTAGGTATGACTGTCCTGGCATTTATTTGAGGCTTACCTTGCAGCAGGCGCGTAAGCTTGGAGTCTCTGTAAGGAACAAAGGTGCTTTTCTTGCTTTCGTCCCCCAAGGCACTGATCACATTACCCAAAGACAGAAGGCCTCGGTTGATGCTGATGCCTGAAGACAAAAATGAATAGCATCAGAACAGAAATGCTATTATTAATGGAGCTATTACACTATTACAACACAAACACATGGCTTACAGAAATTGCAAACTACAGAATTATGGGCTAAATAAGAAATTGTCTTTTCAGGATCAAGGGTTGACATCAAATTGAATTTGTCCCCAACAACAAGTGTGACAACTTGAATACTTGTCTAGCAGACCAGAGAAGTGACGTTTCAAGCACGCCACTGTTGTTCGAAACGTCACTTCTCTGGTGTATTAAAAGAATTGAAGGGAGACCGAAACAAACGTTAAAATGGAGAAGCAGGCAGCTCCGGTTGGAAAGAAATAGAGAAACCTCACATAGACCATCTTTGGAAAAACGTAGCGACAAGCCAAGTTGGAAAAGAGTGGATTGGCCCAGAGACAGAGAGGAAAATCCTTCTCTAGAGTCTGAAAGAAGGGTGCCAGTTTGAATCCCTGGGCCGGCTGGGAAATGAATGAGTAATGCTGTCCTCTCCCTCAACATCTTCTATCAAGGTAGTTAAACCACAGTTGCTCCAATAGCCAACAGTAGACTGTGACAGGTACAGTAATCGCCATTAAAGTACCACACAGAGCCACAAAACATACCACAAAATATACCACAAAGAACCAGATTATATTTCATTACAGAATACTGCATATCACCTTATTTGACTCTCCACTATTGGGTGTGATACATGTGGGTCTGAATTATCCTCTCAAACGGGGAAACAGCTGTAATGTTCCATATTATACACTTGCTGCTACTTACATTTTGCTGTACTTTGTGGTGTGTTTTGTTGTTCGTTTTGTGGTGCGTAGCTGGTGTGAACATGTGTAACTGTGTGTGACTATGTGAAACTATGTGGTTCTGGAAAAGACCATGCATACTCAGTCTACTTTCCCTGGTGTACTAAAGGTTAAAAAAATAAATAAATGTGGAGAGAATGCGGAGATGTTCTAAAATAAAAACACGTCATGTTTGGCTTACCCTCCTTCAAACGATCTCCCTCTGCTTTGGTTTTCTTTTGCCTCTCAGAACCGGCCAGATCCACAAGGTGTAATTTTGACACAACCGAGTCAATTCTGCAACGCAAGATAGAACAAACATTCAACTTGTAGAAAATAATGAAAAACTAATGTGTGACACAACATCACAAGGCATTACAGGAATTTCATTTTTGGACAAGACCGCAGCACAAAGAGGTCCAAAAAAAATCCATGCAGGTCAGTTTTATTCAAAATCTAACACCATCCATTTCATGTGCGAGTTGTGCTCAAGTTTGAATATTTTTTCCCTGACTTGCTGAATATGAAGTAATTTCTTTACATCCTTTACATAACACATATTCTATCTCCGATTCTAATTTAGATTCATTTATTGCGTTTCACCTCAGAAAACCCCCGACCCTTTCTCCGGGCTTCACTATCCATTAGGGATGGGCATAGATAGCTTTTTTGAAGCTGATTCCAATATTCCAATATTTTCCAATCTGATAATATGACTATGGCCTAAAGCATTTCAGAGAGAAAATGCCAGCGAAAAAAATGATTACAGAATGCAATATTCCATTACATTTAACATTTCTGGAACAAGGCAATAGCCTAGACAAATGGATACAAAAAAATACATTTAAAGTACTTAATATAATTTATATTTAATATGCATCTATAGGTTTTTGCCAAGTCTATTTAGGTAGGTTACAGGCCCAGATTTACGTGACATAGTGCTCCGACTTTGATTGGATGACACATGTGTTTCTCAGAGTGCAGTATACAAGGCCTATATTTTCCTATAATTTCCACTGTGCAAATTATTACAATTACCCCTCATCCCTTCTTCCGTTTCTTTCATCAATTGTCTAATAGCTGAGCTATTAATCAGCAACAGTGGTATGCTCTTCAAGCACATGCAGCCATTTTCCATTATCCTTACTTCCAAAGCACAGTCTCCACAAATATAATGGTAATCCAATGCATTCCTGAATATTTCTGGTGTTTTTACCCATCACACAGCCAGCATGCATTCTGGAGCACAGCCAGCATGCATTCTGTGTGCGTCATTTCAAAGCTATTAATTTCTCTCACATCGCTATGCACAAGCACAATATAAATGAACACACCATACGCTTTGGTCCGGACAGAGGGGACTAATATTATCAAAAACAAAGGAAGGATTCAGGGAGAGAATATGAGCCAACTGACTTGTCTGTCCCCCTGCGCTGCTCCAGTGTAATGGTAAAGATGGCATGCGAGCGCGATGAAGCGGCGTTCATCGCTGTGGAGCCCACGGTGCGAGCCGAGTTTCCAAGCTCCAGACAGCCCACCATCTCCTGGGCAGACAACACCTCCCTCTCAGTCAGGCCCACAATCTACAAGAGAGGAAGATATATTCAATAAAAATAAAAAGCTGACTGACTGAAGTATACCACACACCGTTTAAAAAGGTGTCACCAAGGTATGCGATTAGAGATGGATGCAATTCACTGGGATGAACAATTATTCAGGGTTACATTTCTATTCATTATATGTCCTCAAGCAATGTGACAATGTTTTTTTTTTCTTGTCAACATGTCAGTCACTCACCTTGATGCCCTCTTTAGGGTCTTCCCGAATACTGAGGGCAGGTTTATCTTTAGATGCACACAGTAAGTCCAGTATATCTTCATTATAGATCTACAATTAAAGGGAAAGCCAAATTACTTTAATCTTGCAATGACAAGCAATTTGTTGAATGTTAGAAGCTGAGCCACAGTAAATTTGTAAATTACATAAAGGCAGTGATCTAAACCAAAGGAAACAAAATATTTCCACAGACCTCCAGGTAAGATACTGCCAGAGAGAATTCACAATCTGCCCTCTTCTCCCTTTCCTGAAAGATCCTTCGGATAACTCTTGGAATAACTCCAACTGAAGGCTCATTCTCTTGAGCAGATGTGTAAGTTCCTCCCATGGAGAAAGTCTTCCCTGATCCAGTCTGTCCATATGCAAGCACAGTGGCATGGTAGCCTAGAAGGAAATCGCACACTGTTAGGCGGCATTAACTTAAGTGCAAATGAATAACACTAGGCCTATACTTTGTGCTGGCAAATCAACTGACCAACAACATATGACGGTCTGATAACCAATGATAAATAAAACTACATTTGCCAATAACATGATATAGCAACAACAATCCATAAAAAACTGTTACTGCACTTGGCGGCAGGGTAGACTGGAGGTAAGAGAGATCATCCTTTGACTGGATTACCTGGATTCAAGACCCCCTGTTGACAAGCACCTGCCCTGCCGAAGTGCCTTCAAGCAAGACACTGAATCCTACCAGCTCCAGAGGCGCAGCTCTGTAGCTGACCTCTGAACCCCCGTGGAGGGAGTGCAAGCAACAGGGATGAATAAAGTATCACATTAAAGAGATATAGCTACCTTTGAAAAGCCCACATAACAAGGGTGACACAGCCGTACTGAAGACTTCTTCTTGCTCAGCAGTGGGATCAAAAACATAATCATAGGTGAACGCCTTCTCTGTGCCAACAACCACCTGAAAACAGATGAGACTTTACCTGTTAGACACACACTAGCACAATATGTCAGCAAACACATTGTATCAACTAATAAATGGCTAAAATGATGGTATCTGTGTCAGGAGTTTTAACCAGTAAAATAATCTGATACGTGTCATTTCAGCCTGGCTGTATTGCACTCTACTAACTTAGCCAATGCCCTTTTCAAGACTGTTTTGTTGATACACTGTTCATGCCACAGCAGAGACTATGTCAGCTGTGTGTGTAAACAGCCATCTGTAGCACCTTCAACAAAAGAGAACCAAGAGAAAATGAACTTTTCAGATTCACATAGTCCTCTATTGAAACTGAGTTCTTTTTATGGTTTACTTCAGTCCTGATGTCATCCTAGTCTGCTTTCTGTTCACACTTACACTTTCCTTTACAAGTAAGCCACATCGTGACATATAGCTTTTGGCTATCCATTTCTGTTGAAAACAGTAGTAATAAGCATAATGAGGCCGATGAGACCATTATTGAACTTTATCAGCAAAAGAAAGTTATTTTTTTAGTGTCTAGTTTCCGGCACTGCTGTTGGATGCTGACCTGTGGCTCCCCGGGTACAAATGTGAGACAGCACTGACATCCCTCGCTGATTTCTTTGTGTACCAATGGACGGCATCGCAAGGCGACCCGCACTGGGATCACCTTAACATCCTCGTTTGTCATGGTGCAAGATGCCAATGAATACCTAAGAAAAACAAGAGAGGGCTTATCAAAACGAGACTAAGTAATAACTAGGCAATATGGTTAACTAACATACCATGACACATTTAGAATGGACAGGAGCAGACTCTGTTAATCCATCATTATCAATGACAGACAACATTAAATTTGATAGTTCCAGCATTGGCTGCAATGGCAGAGGGAGCTAGTTAGTCCAATGTTTTGAAAGATAAGGAGATTTTTTTCCTCAAATGTTGACATGAGTAGTAAAAGATCGAGAAGACAGAGTAGTACTTTATGAATATGAGCGGAAGATTGAGATTTGTTCGAAAATGTGCAGCTAATATGTGAAGATTCATAGTTAGGGTTTAATTTAGTGCAGACAATTAGTGTCTCAGTGCAGACAATGCTTTGCAGATGCAACTGACTGATTTTTGAGAGCCTTTTCATTACATAGGCTATTTGTTTCTATATAGCCTAGCCAAGGAGGAAAGCATAATATCTGAGGCCGTTTTTGATCAGATGCTTTTTGCCAAGTGGCACATTGTCAAGATTTCTACACATTTTGCACTGAGTGCATTGGGATAGATGATGTGTAAGTAAATACAAATGTATAACAGCAGTGTCTTGAAGGAAGGCTTCAGGCTATCAGATAGGCTATATTGCCAGTTTCCTTATTTTTTCTTGTTTACCACTGAATATTTTTAACATTTTTAAAATTCAACTACAATAGATAGATTTAATCCTATTGTTATATGTCATTGTCGCAAATAATCTAATGGTTCAAAATTGGGCAGTGGGCCATAATGCACTGGCACACTGCCATCTTGGACCAAACCAGCTGAGCCAAGATTGACTCTCATGTTGCCACACTATTTCTGATTGACAAAGTGGACAGCAGGCTCTTGACTCACATAGTACCCAAAATGCCACTGATGAGGCAGGAACATGCTGCAATAGAACTGCTGCAACATCATGGAAGTAGAGAGAAAAACTGGCTTACTAGACTGCGCTTCAGGAGCGAATAACAGAACATGTCAGTGACTATAAAAGCTGGACACCGCAGGGGTTTGCACACAGAAAGCAATTCATTATAAACATTCGAAACAGACTAATTTTTCCACAAGCCACAAAGGCTAGTATTGTTTATCCAAAAAGAAACCAGCCACTTGCCCTGTTTTACTAATCAACTAGATTTTTATAACAGAACAATACTTCCAATTGATGATGGCTGGTAATGCATCTTGTCACACACAACAACAATGTACTACCATGTTGTTGGTGGCTGGTGTTAATTGGCAAACGTCTTAACAGCTATTGAAAGCTTAATGTGAAACAGTAACGGGCACTGTACATGCTTCTTTTCCCCATAGGATCCAATAATAGCATATTTTTAACTGTAACAGGCAAGATGGCTACTCTATGGTTCCATGATTCATACTGGAAAAGGGACGCCTCATGACAGTTATTCTCCACCATAATTTATAATATAAAAAAAACCCTGTGACTGTCCCGTAAATCAATTATCGACAACTATGTCTTGTTAAAATGCCACAAACTAAACACGTTGGCATTAACATTAGCTTAACGTGGGAAACAAAAAGTCTTCAGTGTGATTTCAATGACGGCGCAACTGCCAAACAGGCAATTTTTTCGTTAGCAATCGGTAAATTCACATTATGTTTACTCGCATAAATAAACTTCATCAACCGAAAGCAATAACGGTGGCGTTAGTTCACTGGCCAGTTTTCAATCACACTCATTGGTCAGGGTAACCAAGCTAACGTTAGCATTAACGCAGCTACCCTTTTGATACTTACAAGACGTTACTTCTTTTCCTCCAGTGTCAACGTATAATATCACGAAATCCACTGTATCCAATGGTTCTGGTTAACAGTCAATAGCACCACTAGCGAACAACCTCAATAAAACGTTTAACGTTACTTTTTAAATGTTAACTCAGCTAACTTAGTCTATTATTATGCATCGTCCATGTACACCCTTATCCTCGGGCTGAATGCTGTTATTGCCCGCCACTTTCAAACACCCAGCTCCTCCTCTTCTTCTTCTTCTTCTGCTTTAGTTTTGACGCTGTTGACATCCAACTGAAAGGTGTATTACCGCCACCTACTGGACTGGAGCGTGGGTAGACACTTGGAGGATCTAGATCTAGACTCTTGAACTCTTGAACTTTGCTAGATCCAGTTTCCCCTAAAAAAAAACAAAAAAGTGTTATGCTACTATTTAGTGGTTTCTCCACTTTCTTCTTCTTCTTGTAATTCTACGGCAGACTCAATGCGCCTCAGACGTGTTGCTGACCTCCACAGGATAGTATGCAAATTTCAATGAATCAATTACAAGAAAAAACAAACTATTGTTAAGTCCACTTCCTCTTGTAACTTTGACAAACTTGACATCTCCCAGTTTCCTCTTTACCCACTGCACCACTTCATATGGATATAAAATGATATTGCAAACATTCCCTCCCACAAGCTTCAAACCCAGAGCAAATTACTCTTTCTTTTCTTCTTTTTTCAGACCTTTGTTCACAATCCTCATCACCAGTGCTATTTTCAAAATCTCCTACCTCCATTCCTCCTTCTATCATCCTTCCATTAGCTTCCCTCTTGTATAGTATGAGCTATAACCTCATCTCACTCATCAGGTTCCCCTGAGTGAAGGCCTATACTACTACTAGAGATGGCTGTCTCACAAAAGAATTGTTATTTTTGAACAACTCTTTAAATTAGGATTTAATTTATATAAATAATTTAATTTGATTCACAAATGTGACCATATCAAAATAGCACCGTTAGACAAGGGTGCATATACCTCGTACCTCACAAATTCTAAGACTTCCAGGTTTAAAAACCCAACCCCTGACCCTCCCACCTGCCATTTGACCTGCATGTGAATTAACTGTCTGACCCAATCATTCAGTAAGTGAATGAGTAAGCATTTCACTTTGCTGAATCAGATCAAAACAAATTTCATTGCAGCAACCCAGATCTACTGAAATGCTGGCACTGATGAATCGAGTGACACTTGCATGATCTTGCAATATTTTGCATGGCTGCTGGACTAGAAACACAATCTCTTTGTTGTGTTTTTGTGGTTTACTGACTCCGTGTCTCTATTGTTTGCAGGGTAGACAAAGCTTACCAAATTCACCATAATGACTTTGCCTACTTGAAACACAAATTGCCACAGCTTTATGACTAAGCAAAGGACGGAAATGAGTCAGTGTTGTTACCAGACAGGGTTTTATCCCAAGTATTTGAGGTACTGATTGAGACTGAATGAGCGCGCTCCACTTGGGTCATGAGGGAGTCAGGATTATGGGCTTTCTTGCTTATGCTCTTATCCAGAGCGACTTACAATGAGTGCAACAAAAGAATAAGCTGCAATGCCTAGATCACCAACATGACAAGCAACCAAAAGTAAGGAGTAAGGGGGAGTAAGGAGTGTGAGCATCAGAGTCATAGTGTCCCGGTAATATTCCTGTGACCCAAGAATGAAAGAAAGAAAAGAAATAAGACAAATAAGAGCTCAGGAGAGAGGTAGAAGGGATTTTCTATTTACTTCAAGATAAGAGCAAGTAGAAGAGGAAGATATGGGAGAGGGAACACAGGAGGGTGACATGACATCCTCTTGATGAGATGAGTTTTTCAGCCTACAATGGAAGAATGGGAGTGACTCCTCTGTTAGACGGAGTAGGAAGGTCATTACACCACCGGGGAGCCAGGAGGGAGAACAGCCGAGTCCAGATAAAGTGATGACTGGGCTTCTGCCGGGAAAGGAGAGCTGAGCAGCCAGGGCTGGCATGGGATTTGTACATGAGCTCTATTCAGATAATAGAATTTGAATATTTTCAGATATTCATCCACAAGACAATTTCCAAACTGCTATGCACAATTTTTAAGCAAAAATGTTTCTCCTTCACCCAAGATTTTTACTGCCAATGCATCCGACACAGAGGGTTTTCTGAAAGGAGGACCGCGGAAGTACTGTATTAGGTTTGTTTTAATGGGGCATTAAGCAATCCATGACCTTTATCACCCTCTATTGGTGATCAATAAGAATTGCAACAACATTGACAAAACTTACCCCTCCGATACAAGTCTCTGGCACCCTTAGCCCACCCCTCCCATGATGTATGTTGTTGTGACCCCACACACAATCAATGAGTCTCATTTTCAGATTTTAAAGCAGATATACAACAGAAATGTCTTGTGAAGCGGTTATATATCAAGATGCAAAACACATTGTCATTTGCTTTTTTAGCTTGAGAACACTTGAAAACGAGAAACCTTCTCTGGAATGTTTAAAAATGTTGCTAGTGTGAAGCCTTTTTAGCCCCAGGCTAAGATAGCTGTTAGCTCGGGGCTGAGAAGACTCAACCTGCTCTTAGCCTTGGGCTAAGTGTAATATGAAAAGCCCTTTTGACTGATCAGCAATCCTATCAACCCCTTGCAGATATACAGTATTATGGCCATGTTGTGCTACAGGGCATTAAAAATCTTACTTACTTCCCTGTTAAGCCTATTTCCACATAAATGCCACACTGCAACAAATGACTAGTCTGCCTATAGGCCTGTATGTTGCTGACCCCATATACAAACATCTGACAGAACATGATTACTGTGTATCACCTGCATTTTCCCTAAAATGGGTGGTGGTGTTTTTGTCATTATGTCTTTTCTGACTTTTTGAAGTGCCTGTAAAGTTTTAATGAACTGATAGATTTTTCACTTGATCTCTATCAGTATGTCTTGCTCTCTTTCCTCAGTCAGTTTTGAGCTCTCCGAGAGGCGAGTCAGTTCTCCCGCTGGGGAAATTCCACCACAGGGCTTAATAACAACATGCCAGATTGTCACTGCTCCCCAGAATAGAACAGTGAATGAATGGAACAAATCAGACAATTTTATCCACAGATATTCAATGAAGGATTACAGCGCATGTCAGTTTTTCTTGAATAAGGAATAATGACTATATGGCTGAACTAAGCTTCACAAGGGTTTTATAATAGCAGCAATAAATGCTCTCAGCTCAGCCTGTTCACTTTACTCAAAGCCACCTTGAGGCTGAAGAGCAGTGCACACCCCTATACTGTAATGGAACTGGAATGGGAGGAAACTCAGCTTGCCTTCCCCTTTCCTGTTGTAGCTTCAAAAGATAATCTGGATGTGGTGGATTGCATTGCAATGACATCACCCACGCCTAAAATCCAAGGGTTGCATGAATGGGGGTTTTGACAAGAATACACCCTGCTCAGCTACACTAAGCCTTGTGTATGCCAGTTTCATGCTCCACTAAATGGACTAAATGTTTTACAATGGAGTTTCCCCTTTAACCATGAAGAATTTAACTGATGAAAAGCATTGCTATTTAAATAAAGTAACTAAGATGATAATAAGGTTTGTGAAGTATGATTGCAAGTTAATTAAGGTGAACTGGAGTACTTTTGTTACCATGGTATTTGGTGACAATGATCAAGTTTAATTCAACCATTGCTCAAATTCCTCATCAATCAACTGATTAGTCCTAATGTAGACACCATAACTTACAACCATAACTGCAGACATCTTCAAACTTTACTCTATGGACTCACATGTTTTGCAGTAAGATGAAGAGCAAACCTCTGCCAGTTTCTGCTAAACATGTGATCATGAAGTCAGCAAATAGAATAGTATTAGTAGTAGAACGTATTTTAAATAATTTTAAATGATCTCAAAATGACATGCATGGATTGGGAAACCCATAAGGAGATATGCCTTCCTCCAGATATCCCATCAATTTAAGAGCCTGAACACCAAATGGATGATGGCCTACCAAAGCCTATAGAGGGGAAAAATGCAGTAAGACATACAAGAATGTTGTCAACCCCAGACCTCTGTCCTTAACTGCTACTGCTTAGAATAAAATATATTCTATATAGTATAACTGCATTATTATCATTATTCATAATGGTGATGGAGGTTATCACCTGGGCATCAAAATGGGTTGTGGGTAAGGAAAAGCTGCGAGGATTTGCAAGGAATTTGCTTTCTGCCTATCATTTATTTACAGGAATGGTTGTTTCTCCTGACTAATTTCCCAACAGAGTTCAACACAGAAAGTTTGGTAGGGAGAAACAACTGTCAAAGTCATCCATGCATATCTTAAATCTTAATAACAGGAGCATGATGTTTTGAGGCTGATTAGATGACTCAAACCTTTGTTAAGCTGTAGTTATTTAGCCCAGCATGTGCTGCATACTGCTGCAGGGTATAGAGGCCTATGTTACCAGACAAATACAGGGTCTATGTACAGCTCAGGCTGATGAAGACAGCAAAAATAATTTGCTTGTACATTAGAAAATGTCTTGGAACGCCTGATGGTCTCAGTCATGTAGCACTTTGTGGGAGTAGGGTCCAGGAGTTACTGCTTTCTCACCTAGAAGATAAATTCAAATATGGCTGGAAGTGAAATTAAATCAGGGTAAAAACACAATGGTGAGAAGTGTATTGTCTATTCTAGAAACTGGAAATTGAATGGACATTTACCTCAAAAGAAGTAGTTCAATAAGCACAGACACTTTTTTTTGGCATTGGGATATTGCAGATAATTACATCAGTTTCACTGGCTCTGGTCCTGTGATTATGAGAATCACCACTGCATGTAAAGTAAGGAAAGTAAGTCATTAAGGGCGGCACTGAAGATGATAATGTGGGCTATACTCTCATCTTTATCATGGCCACTCGTTCTCCAGAGTGAGCCATCCCAGATCTTTCAAAATGCTGAGTGACAGTGTGAGGTATCTGCTTGTGTACAACTCTGATCAATTTACACTGAGGAATTCAAAGTCTGGAGATACTATGGAACTGTCTAATCAAAGTTTTGCTTGTGAAGTATGGAGCACATGGTTTGCTAAATCACTACAAGTTAATGACGGTCTAAGTTATCAAATCAGTTTTGAACCGTGCCGCTACTTCTATCAACCCTGAAGATAAGCAAAGATTTTCTCCTGACTAATTTGCCACGTGTTCAAGTGAAAAACAACTAAGTCATTCATGCCTTAAATCAACATTACATGAGCAAAACTGACTTGATGACTCAAACCTTTGTAGTTATTTAGCTTTACATGTACTGCTTCAGACTAAGTTAGACACAAACGCAGCTGAAAACTCGTAGAAATACCCTGAAATGCATAAAGGAACTTCACAGAATACAATCTCAAGTTGAGGTACAGACACAGACTCCCACCCCACCCACCCACCCACCCAAGCAATATTTCACTCTGGCAGGCATATCATATTTGAACACGCTCAGCATCATGAGTCATGGTCATCAGCTGATCTCAAGATGTCTATTCATCGCTGGCATTTAGGCTATACTACTCTGCTGATAAACTAATTCATGACTGATAGTCCATGTAACAGGGACATTTGTGCCAAATCTAATGTTAGGCCAATAAGAAATGTCATGCAAAAGTAAACCACTGACACCTTTAACTTAACCCACAGAGATGAATGCTGCAGAGAAGAATCACCTCACTGAAATAAGAAGACATTATTGAGCAAATACATTTACTTTTAGACAACTTAAGTGGGCAACATAAATAACATTGAGTAGGCCATTCTTCAATGAATTCACTGTCACTAAGTAAAATATTGAACTCAGTAGTCCTAGAGAACAGCTATTCAAGGGTAATTATGCTTTTACTTATAAGGATCTGAGTACTTTTTTCACGCACGCACGCACACACGCACGTATCAACGTCATGCGCACGCATACTTTCTGAGTATTCTAGATTTCTTCTGAATTACAAATTTGACAGCCCCCGAAACTACGTATTATGTGTAGAAATTGGGCGCAAGGTATTTTCTGAATCCACTTTCGGCGTGGAGACGACAACGATGCCTGTGCCTACAGAATGATCACAGGGCTTTTACCCGAACAGCACTGAATGGTAGCAGCTGAGAGACGGGTGCGGAGCGAGGGTTGCCAAACCCGGAGGATTTCACACGGATCATGGACTAGAAAGCTCTTCTATATGAATCCCCATAAACGGATGACAACCTCCAAACAAACCTACTGCAAACTTTCAGCTCTACATTTGACGCGGGGGTGTTATTGATATTTTTAAACCAGGTCCAAGAACAGACATTATGCAGGTGCAAACTGAAGCGGTTGTAGGCTAATGTTGGCTACTGAAATGACTTGGTCGACGCTGACGCGTTCATTGTGCCATGCCAAACCTGCATTGTCAGATGCCATTTTACTCTGCGTTATCCCAGCGTCTGGAATTCCAATGTACTGGGCCTGTCGTGTAATTAGAAGTTCCTAAGAAAGTAGTAAACAAACTGGTGTAATGATAAGCTACATTGCCCGAGGCATTGTGCACATTTTGTGCTGAAGCTTATGGGTCCTGCGTACTCAAGCTCCCGGCTTCCACTCGGAGAGGCGTGCTGCGGGGGTACAGTGCCCTGTCTGTCGGCTTCACATCTGGATTGCCTGGCTACAGTCATCTGCGGCCTGGTCGGACTGTGCGGTCCCTGAACTTGTATGTTAAAGAGGAACTGGTTGAGATCGCTTCGGAGGGTGTCGTGTTAGGAGAAGGGGTGAATATTGGGCCAGGACTTATCTGTGATCCATTAAAACACCGTGATCCAAAGCTGGACTGACTGACTGACTACTAAAGGAAAAAAACGCTTATCAGCTATGGATTTTGCGTAACTAAGTCACGCATTTTTAAAGGCAACGCTAGGGTGACATTGCAGTCTCTCCCCACATCGGTTATTTCGTCGTCCGACAAAAAAAGTGAAAGTGGAGTATTGTCCGTCATACGTATCAACGCAGTGGGATTTTTACGTCTGGTCGGCGTTCCCCCCCACCCTTCCCGCGGTGACGGTTATGGGTCGGAAGCGGTGTGTCGGTGCAGATTGTTCCAAGATGGCGGCCGGGTGCTGCGGGGTGAAGAAGCAGAAACTGTCGGGATCCCCCGGGTCGGGGGGTCCTGGCGGGGTGGGGGCGGGAAGCGGGGTGGCAGGAACCGGACATTGTGGATCGGACTTGGGGATTGGTTCCTCCACGACCGTTGCAGCAGGGAACGTGAGCAGAGCCAACGGCCTGGGGGGACCTGGGGGTAACGTTAGCAGCAGTAGTAGTAGTAGCAGCAGCAGCACAAACGCGTTGTCCCCAACCCCGGCCGGTTACAATTCATCTGGCCTCTCCCCGAATCTTAGCCCGGGACCTGGTTCGGGAAGTGGAGGCAGGAAAATGGTTGTCTCGGCGGAGATGTGCTGCTTCTGTTTCGACGTGCTTTATTGCCATCTGTATGGATACCAACCTCCGAGAACACCCAGGTTTACAAACGATCCCTAGTGAGTTTTTGTCTTTTGTTGTTCCATGTCAGAGCTGGCCGGTGTGTTCCCAACAAATGTCTCGTGGCACACTGATCAGTTTGCCTTAAGCTTTTGCTCCAGTGTAAAGAACACAAACTCAAATGAAATGACATTTAACTTTATTTCAATTTAATTTGAAAAGCTCGTTATCACACTTGAATGCGTCCAAGTTGCAATTTGGGCCTTGTCGAAGAGATTGCCTGCACTGGCCTTCTTGTACACTAACGCTAGTATGGTTTTATGTGATATCCAAGCTAGGTTAGCTATCAGTGAATGGTGTGCCATTTGAATTTGGGATTTCGCCGAAGTATGCAACGGAGAACCCACTATCTTTACTTTTGGCCAACTCAAGTAACATTGACTGGCTAAGCCTGTTTGCTACCAGCTAATATTAGCTAGCTGCTAGCTAACACTTTAATGGAAGAGGGTGGACCAAGGTAGATTAAGTACTCGCTAAAACCAAAACCACCTTATAACAGTAGTTGACTTGCTGAATAACACAAACCAATCAAATATGTAAAACACCGGGAGTTGGTCTACAATATTTACCTCCAGAGTGTTAAATGAACTCTGGATTGCCACCAAGTCAGGTTTAGCTTTGTTGGCTAACGTTAGTAGCTATATTAGCAGCCGATGATGAGCTTGCGGCTAACTAACGATAGTTCTATCAAAAAGTGTCTCTGAGAACCATGGCAACTATACAATTAAAGCGCCGTTTGTGTGCAGTTTTTTTTTTCGTTGGTAAAGTTAAGTATCTTGTCGAGCTGTGGGTAAACATTAACTGTGTTTAGCATCAATCAACAAAGAAAAGATGGTTGCTTGCTAACTGGTCAACAGTCGAAGGGCCAGACAGTCAATTTTTACTTACTGGGGGTATTTGCAGTGGCAAAAAGCGTAATATTTTGGTAATTGTGGCAGGCGCCGTACGTGAGCTTTTTCAATGTCATTAACGATATCATGAATATATGTATGCTTTGTGCCAATTAGACTGGCCGTGACTGCAGTACTGCGCCCTCCTTTGAAACACTTTCGCCCCACCTTATACAGGCATTGTATGTTATAGCATGTGATTGACCGCTGGAGTTTTACATACATTTTGAGGGTGTAAAAGGATTCTTTACATTTGCAATGTTTATAAACGCTGGAGTAAAAATACTCCTGTATTTTGACTTAAAATGGGTGAAAAAAGTTCAGAAAAACTATTGACCAGGATTACACATGAATATACCCCAAAAGTACATGGTCAAAGAAATTGCTGGATTGTCTATACACATGCAGAGCAGTATTGTTTTACTTTTATAAGCCACAATATAATGCTAAAAAGTTCTCCGATAGGCTTACACTGGACCATACAAACCACTTTTGATGAATGCCTCACAATAAAATACATGGTTATGGAATCAGGAATGTCTCATACATAAATAAGTGCATAAAACAAGTTACATATATGTCATGACTTGTGGATAAACAATGGTGATCAAAAATGTATTTTCCCATACACAAACAAATACCACCCTACTTGTGTAATGGCAACTATCATCTGAATAAATGCGAAACAATTCCACATATATATATATATATATATATATATATATATATATTTCCAAGAATAATATATTTATACAATAAAAATTGCATTTCAAGTACTCAATGTACATGTTATAAAAAAACACATTTCCTTTGCATTTATTTACAGACGTTGAATCTATATTTCCAAATCATCTGACACATGGATTTGGTTGCATTTGTTTTCCGATTTTTGTAGACATTCCTCAAGCAGAGTTGGTCTTCTGAAATGCAAATGGTTTTATGTATTTATTTTTTTAAAAGCCATATTCTCTGTATCCAATCAGATTTTGAGACAGATTTTGCAATTCGCACATCTGACCAATAGAAATGCTGCTTTGGTTATGTTGACCTCTGAGAGAAGTCCAACATGGAGGAGTCTCTAATCATGGCAGTGAAGAAGAAGAGATGCTGTGGGATAAGGCAGGACTAGATGATACATTTATGTACATAATTATTTGATGGCTGTTTTTAAGTTACCCGAGTGATAATATATCACTAGTAACTAGCTACTACTGGGCATTGAACATGGCATCGCATACAAGTGGTAGCTAGTTAGCTATTAGCTACAAGCTATGATAATGCTAGTTAGCCTTGCCAGTGTCACGGTTGATAATTTAAAAAGTGGAAAGGTACTGTTACCAACCTCTTAATTAACTTTCCTCTGACCCAAGAAATCATACAAGCAGCCACAAAGTTCAACATTTTTATTTCTACTTGTCAAGCATGATGCTAAGACAACTTAGCCGCTAACAAGATAACAGTGGCTCCCTCTTCAAACATCTGGCCCATCACGCATGACATCATATCCCCTTTGATGTGACTTGGCCGTAAAGCACAAAATCTGTCTCAAAATCAGATCGGCTAAAGTGAATATAATTTAAAAAAACATTTGTTGATCTGAAGACCAAACTGCGTGAGAAATGTCTGAAAATAAATGCAGCCATATCCACACGTAACAGATGATTTGGAAATGCAGATTCAACTATCTGTAAATAAATGCAAAGAAACTCACACTTGACATGCACATTTGTAAATGTTTTGTGCATTTATTTATATGAGAAATTCCTGATTCCATACATGATTGCCTTTATGATTTTTGCACATACATACACACTAATGACATTGACAACTACATCTTTCTTTTGTGAGCCGCTAGAGTCCTCTGTACAAGATTTTTCCCAATGTCGCTCTAGATGACTAGCCTCGCAAGCCAGATGAGTCTCGTGAGTTGATCACACTGCGAGAAACTTCTGGCCTCCATCTCCCTGAGAGTGATTTCGATCGAGGGCGTTGCCGCCTTGCATTATTTAAATGCTCAAACCAATCAGAGCAATGAGTCTCATGACGTCGACACAGTGCGCCGCTAGATTTTCTGCTAAACAGTGTTATGTAGCTTAGCACATGAGAGCAATATTTACCATTTGAATGTGACGTGAACTTAATCCACAGCGATCCCAATCAGATTTTCTTGATACAATGTAGATGTAAATGGCATGTTCCGCCATTTATCGTTGACCAACCAAGATTCCAGGCTACCGAAAAAATCTGGCAACTTCCATGGATGACATCCGAGTCATTCTTAACACCAAGCTGCATGGGAGTGATGCCCAGTTTTGCACATTCGTGGATCTGGTCCTCCATGAGTGCAACCAGCAGAGACACAACGATGAGTATTGGGTTCTCCCTCCGTGCCTTTTTATCTTCACCGCCAACAGAGCTAGTCGAATCCGGTAGGAAGAAGAGTGAAAACATCTTCTCCTCCTACAAAAAGGTATGCCTTCAGTATAGTTACTTGTTTTTCTTTAAATGCATTTACGCCCTTGAATTCTGAAATGGCAGAAGACATGGCTTCATCGACACAGCCAACGCTGCCATACTCCACTGCCGCCATTGATGTTTACGATTCAGCTGCGCCGTGTCTCGCTTGTGTCGCCCCCCTTGGATCAGCCTCCAAAACTGTGATTGGACCGTCCATTTTGTGTCCGGACCCGCTTTATTCCTAGCCTCCTATCAGGGAGGGAGGCCAGACGTGTCTCGCAATGTGATCAACTCACGAGACTCGTCTGGCTTGCGAGGCTACTAGATGACTCCACTAGGACTAAATTGCAATGTTTCCATATGGACACAATCAAGTGTAGAATCAGCATATTTTATGTCACATTGGCAGTTGCAAAAGCTCTGTCAAACAAGCACTTATTTATGCCATTGAAATGTTGTAAATTTGTTGTATCATTTAAAAAAAAAAAAAAAAAATTGTTACATATGGTTATCCTCCCCACCTATCCTGTAGTATTATTCAGAATGTCATACTCTGAAGCAATCTACACTCTCTACAATCTAAATTACATAAATGAGAGCTACCAGAATCTTTTTTAAATTTAGCTGATGTTATCATCCATCTATCTATCCGTCCATCCATCCCACCAAGCAGACACATCTATTCATGCACTGCAATTACATTTAGCTCTAGGTTAATTTGATAAAACGGCAGCAGTAAAACGCTGGAACATTAAAGTGGTACTAGGCAAGATTTTTATGTAAAAATACACCCGTCTTATCAGCCAAATCACTAAGTGGGGCTGCAACAGAGAAGAGTGTCCCATCCCCCATAATTGAGACCCGGGAGATTTGCCTCAATTGCCCAAATTAATTTCAGGTGTTGGGTATGGTCACTGGTGGGAAATCTTCTTGGCACAGATGAAGTGACAAATCAACACTTAAGCATGAAATACAAAACAATAGCGAGCGACTGCTCCGCCCAGAGAAAGAGCTGGACTCGGCAACAATAGCCGAACTAGCTGCCAAAAGACTTTTTTCACCCTCTCCACCCATACCTGCCACCAAAAAGAAGAAATTTCAGACCCCCAAGTGCACAGTTTGCTGACGTCACGTTAGGGCAGCACAATTAATCGTGTAGCCTAATTGTATATTGCAATTGTAATTTTCACAATGTCCGGTGGCTCAGTGGTTACCACTGTTGCCTCACTGCAAGAAGGTCCTGGGTTTCAAATTTCAGCCCTGAGCCTTTCTGTGTGGAGTTTGCATGCTCGCCCCGTATTTGCGTGGGTTTCCTCAGGGTGCTCCAGTTTCCTCCCACAATCCAAAAGACATGCAGGTCAGGTGAATTGAATACTCTAAATCGCCCATAGGTGTGAATGTGAGTGTGTTTGTCTATGTGTTCGCCCTGTGATGGGCTGGCGACCTGTTCAAGCTGTTTCTCTGCCTTCCGCCCAATGCATGCTGGGATAGGCTCTATCCCTCCTGGCCCCTGAATAGAAATAAGTGGGCATGGAAAATGAATGAGTTCAATATTTTTATTGTCCCAAAGGGAAATTGGTTATCTAGTAAGGTAAACACAAGGGTAAAAAAGACATGGAACAAACACTGTAGAACAGAACACATAAAAAAAACATAAGCAACAGAATCCTTAAAATAACACGTAAAACACATTTTAATAAGATTTTATAGCCTTATGACAGTTAATGAATGAATGAATGGCAATACGGAAACATTTCATTTCATTTAGAATGTCAGCTGTAGTTGAAAATAGTCAAGGTGTTGGTTTAAAATGCAAAAAGTGCAGTAAGATAATTTTGTTCCTGATATTAAGACTAATAACCGTGACTAATCATTCTGATCACAATATCTGATGAAATAATCAGTATTATTAGTTTGGCCCTAACTGTGCAGCCCTGCATCACATTACATGAGTTCTTTGTAAAAGTTAAAACGCTTATCCCTTGCTGCCACTTGGGACTGCCAAAGCGCAGTTGCCTAGTGCAGCTTAAAAAAAAACGGGAAAAAAAATAATTTTCCGCAAGCACAAAGCATTTTCAAGGCTATAGATCAAATATGTCGGGCACATACTGCATATGCCATTTTGAAAGGTACTGCGTACAGAGAAGAATCTCCCTTAAAGCAACAAATATCCTTTATAATGTACACTAATTCATCATTGTGGTGATGTTAATGAAATGATCTGAAAAAAGTTACCAATAAAATGAATGACCATATTAAGACATATTCATCATTCCGGATAATGAATGACATAACAGGATAAGAGTTAAAAGGCGTTCACTGGCTTGAACAATTGATAATTGGGCCACCTATAGAAAACCTTTGCCATGACCATAAACTTCTATATTGTTTAAAATAGCTGAAAGATTTTAACAACAAGATTCAAGATATTCAAGATAGTCTAATGAAGTATTTCTGTGTTATATTGATTTCTAGGCTATGGTCTGTTTTTAAAATCAATTTTTCCACATCATCGATTACTGCATAAAGAAACCAATAATATAAAGCCACAATATTGCACAGAAATTGAAGTGCCTCATATTCACATTTTCAGCAGTGCTTGATTTAATTTCAATCGCTTATTGCATTGTATGGGACATTGTAATGGTAGAGCAGTAATTCACTTTCAAATGGGTTCCTCTGATGTGGATTTTGGATCTGATGTTGGCAGAAACAGCTGAAATCGATCTATGCGGAAACCTGGAATTCAAAATTTTTTGAAAACCTACTACAGGCAGGTTTGCAGAATAATTGTAATGATTACATTGTGTAGTTAAATAGAAGAGTACTGACTATGCCTTGTTTACAATGCACTATGTGGCATGAGAAAACACCCCAGAGCCTCTGCCATATTGGGAAACGCCCAGCCTATCAATTGTCATATTAGCGTATATAGGTTAAAAGAAGAAAACGGAAACCCTAGCCATTACAGTTTTTCCACATGCAGAGAAATTTGACTCGTTATTTCATACGACGGACTCTCTGGCACTACAATTACACTACAAGAGCCTCACCAGTGTGGCCCACAATAGGAAAATGGAGAATTTAATTTGCTGCTGGTGTATTTTGTTTTGCACTGCTGGAGTATTCCTTGTTGAGTATTAAGTTTCTGTTATCAAATTTAGTTTGTATTTTTGTTGTTGCTTTTGAGGTGAGATTTTAAAACCCATTGACATTTTTTTTTAATCTCCATACAAAAACTATCTTTGGGGAGGGGGGAGGTAGGCCATATTTGAATGAAATCAGATAAAAAGAATAACAACATAGACAAACAAATTATAGCTTAATAATATACATTATACCTTATTGTCAGCCCTTGGATTAAGAACTTAGTCAATTCAACAGGGAAGAACATATTCACTTCAGATACACTGACATAAAAATGGTCCTAGAGGTGGCACTGGCAACTTGGAGACGGACATTGAGTTTCATTATTAAAGTTAAATTGCTTAAACACCACCTCTTGTTCTTTCTTGTCTTTCAGCCCGCTGTTTGTCACATGGAAAATAGGCAGAGACAAGCGGTTGAGGGGTTGTATAGGTACATTTTCTGCCATGAATCTGCACTCAGGACTCAGGGAGTACACCCTTACCAGGTAAGCAATGAAATTCAGTCATTTCATCTGTGTAGCAAGGCTGTAGACGAGGTACTGTGACAGAGCATGTTCCTGGAGCAGTGGAGTGGAACTATGGTAAATTAATGTGAATGAGGAGCATATTGGAACAACTACTGTTCAGGCTCACTCCAATTCTCTTCAGTGCAGCACAGACAGGAACCTCACCTAGTAAATTACCCCCAAACCCCTACTCAGCTTGTGCACGACTGCAATAAATGTAACTTTATTTATTTATTTTTTTAAGTGGACTACTCTCAAACACTTTGATTGTAAAAAATCTTTCAGTTCTTTCATGTACTCTGCTTCATATTTACATTTTCAGCAATGCAAAGTGTGCCACTTTGATCCCGGTTCCTGGGGTTTCCGCCCTTCCATCACTGTTTGTGAAAACAGAGGGTGCACTTTTCAGTTGTTTTTTTGTCTAAGGTCTTCAGTGACATCCGTTGTAAAACTGGACAAGAGAGAGTGTCAAAAAGTGCTCATTCTGTGTTAAGAGGTTCATACAATAGTGCTTTCTACCCACTAACACACACGACCCAGGAATTTTACAGTGCGCTGATCCGGGTCAATCCCATTTAGGAGGCAATTGACACCAAAGCTCATGAACAGGAATTTCCTGTGTCGCTACCATTCACACCAGACCTGGCCCCCCATATACTAGTGTCTATGGGCTGTCACCTTTATAATGTCATGAAAATCAGTTTACATTCTGTGTTCAACATGGCAGATGACACAACTCTCCAGACATTGTTCTGTGAAGTTGCAAAGTTGATGTTATTTACACAGTCACCAAACGTAAGCTTCACGCTGTTAACTTTTAACACTGTACAGCTTAATGTAAGCGTTTGCCCCATGACGACTCCACCAGAAGACACCGCCCTTGTGTAATGCACCTTCTATGTCACACTTGTGTGCTGGAAAAATGAGCCAAGCAGTTGTGGAACTTTGATACCAAGTGGAGAAGAGTTTGACCCCGGTCGCAACCCCGATCTTGACCCGGGTTATTTTGCCACATATACTTTTAATGCTTGTGTTTTGTCAGCAAAAGTAGTGGCATCAACTTTACAATGAGTCCATTTTTATATTTGTTGAAAGAAGCTGTAGGAAAGGAAGAGACAAATGAATGAAGACTTGTTTAGCACTAGTTACACGCTTGCCAGCTGTGAGCGTCTTGGCAAATAATGTATTTTTCTGCAACAGTCATGGATACAAACAACACCTCTAATCTTCTACCAACACCATTTACTGAGATGACAGAGGGGTTTGAGTAGACAGGTGTTACAAATCATTTCTTTGCAGTCTCCATAACACGACTACTGATTAGATTAATAGGTTGGGCATTGAGAACAACAAAATGTCTTGATAATCTTATTTATTATATAACAATTGAAATGTAATGATTATTGTAAATAAGTCTAATTTAAAGAGTGTGAATGTGTGATAAAGTGTGCTTGTGTATGGGTCAATCTTAAGTTAAAGGAATAGTTCACCCAAAAATGAAAATTCTGTCATGATCTACTCACCCTCATGCCAGTTGAAACATAGGTGAAGTTTGTCCATATAACACACAGGGAGGTTGCCAGCACAACTCCATAGCAGCCTTCTCCAAAACAACTGAAGTCAGTGGGGACCAGTTCTTCAGAGTTCCAAAAAGATCTATATTTACACCATAATTTAGTGCAAATCTTAACTACAGCTGATTGACTTGCAACAAATCATGGTGTATAGGTCTTTCTATTCACAGTGTGATTGTTTGCCTTTTTTTTTTTTTGGAACTCTAAAGAACTGGTCCCCATTGACTTCAGTTGTTTTGGAGAAGGCTGCTACAAAGTTGTGCTGGCAACCTCCCTGTGTGTTATATGGACTAACAATTTTCACCTGTGTTTCATTTGGCATGAGGGTGAGTAGATTACAGAATTTTCATTTTTGGGTGAACTATTCCTTTAAGTATTTTAATAAGTGATTGTGCATGTTAGGTAAGAAGATTAGATGAGGTTGTAGCAAGTTTGAGTGGTTTCTGATTGTTTTGAATACCAACATTTACATAGGTTATTGTCTTTTGAATTGTATGCTATTTTCTTAATGTTTTACTTGGAATTTTTTTCTTACTCGTGAAGGCTTTCATGATACAGATGTATTTTGATTCATGAAACATTTGTTTAGGTGAGGAGTTATTTATTGTATGCATTGATTGTAGGCTAATTGTGGTGGTCTATTAAGATTTTGAGGAATGTGGGCCAGATTATTTCATGATGTTGTGTCTGATGAGGCAGGCCTATAGTAAGTTTTGTACATTGGAGAGTTCTTTTAATTTTGTAATTATTTAAAGGCATTTTTTTTTTGCCAGATATTGCATGAGTGGCTGTACATACTAATTGATTATATAGAAGTCAAGTAGTATAATGTTGGTTTTGAGGAAGTTAGCCAATTTACAGGATTAGTGTAGGGTAGCAGGGTGTACTGTGGTTGTGTCATTGAAGTGCAGGCGTGGTAGTTGAATTTTTGTTTTCAATAAAGCTAGTTAGTTTTATGGGTTCAGTGATGGTTTTGAATGATTAGGGACAGCATCATTGGTATCCTATGTCTTTTAACTACAGCATTTGTTACACAGTTGGGTTGTGCGGTGCTAAATTGATTCCACTGATATTAAAGCATGGATATTTGGACACCCATGTTGCTTAGTCTGCCGATGCCCATAACACATCTTTGCATCTGTGTGGGTTGGAAGCCTAGCTTATACTGTTTTGCGTTTCTCTACTGCAAGTTACATAGGAATTTAAAAGACTATTGTAATCAAACTATTAGGATTTTTTTTACATGAATGTTTGTGATAAATATTTTCTAAATCACCTATTTTGGTTTTGTGCTTTTTTATCTGCAGTGCCCTTAAAGACAGCCGCTTTCCCCCCATGACAAGGGATGAGCTGCCTCGCCTCTTCTGCTCAGTGTCTCTTCTCACCAACTTTGAAGACGTCGGTGATTACCTTGACTGGGAGGTAAGAGATGGTTTCAGAAGAGGTGCTTGAAGAGTATAGGAGCTGCCACTGCGCATAAAAGAATTTCATTTGTATTGGTTGAAGAGTTTTAGTGCTTCATAGCCTAAATGCTTTTTCAGAGATGTCTCAACCTTTCTCCTGTGTTACAACACAGCAGTGCTTCGACACATTCTGTCAGGTTGTCGAGTTGGTCTTTCCCAACGTTGCACTTGCTTCCGTAACCAAGTGTTTTGCTGCAGTAACAATTCTCTACTTATTAGGAGATAGAACCTTATGCATTATATTGGCTTTGAATGGGAAGATGAAAAGGTCGATAACAAATTACTAGGCACAAGGGAGGCTAGTGATTAGGAAATGCATGTAAACAAAGGCCAGCAACCTCTGGGTCCACTAAAGATGGCCAACACCAGTCTTCAGATCTGACCCATTATCGTGGGCCAGCGTTAAGTAGCAGTTTACTTTGCAAAGGTTACGGTGCCACTGTAGATGAGGTATATGAGGGGAAGAAGCTTAGATAGATTGAGCTAGCAGCTGAGGCTCAACGGCGAGGCTGGAAAGCCAAAGTACACCCTTTGGAAGCCACATCCATTTAGGGATTTGTAGTCATGGCTTATGTCGGGCCATAAAGGCAGCTTCAGAAGCAGCTGAAAAGAGCGGCTCTGGCTCTGGCTGAAGAGAGAGGACAGCAGCTGGGAGCCAAAGAATGAAAACCCATCTTGGAACTAAGATATGAGTCTTAATTTACCGTGTGATGGCATAGCTATGGCAGCACAAATAGGTTTTTATATACCGTCCACAGCTCCTGGTGCAATCTTTTTTATATAGGTAAGTCTATTGTTTGCTGATAAAATGCAATTTCCAAGCCAGAGGGATCACAAAATGTGTGGGCGGAAAAACTCTCTTACGCTCTGTCTTACTTAAAGAAGAGATAAAAGGTTTCAGCCTCTTGACCTTCCTCAATATGACACTCTAATCAATGGGAGGCCATCTTACATACAAGCTGCCTACAGGAAACCAATTGGATCACCTGCACAATCTTTTTTATTTTATTTTTATCTAACCTTTATTTAACCAGGCAGGTCAATTAAGAACAAATTCTATCCATGTTGACCTTCATTACATTAAGTTCTATTCCATCGAACAATACACATATAGACGCATCGAGGCCGGACTGGAGTGTGGAAAAACTGTAACCCAGTTTGCTTCTTGGCAACAGAGGAAAGCAAAATTCTGATGCTACAGTAAACATACCCCCCCCCCCCCCCCCCCCCAAATGAACAAATGAATGATGCAGTCACAACTATGCCACCTTGTTTTTGTTACTTGGTCAGAAACAATGTCTTGGTATGCTGTGGTGTTCACCATTACTAGCCTGGATGGATCCATGGATTCGTGGTGCTCATGCCAAATTCTGACCCTGCCTGCACGTCGCAACAGAAACTGGGATTTATCAGACCAGGCAGCGTTTTTCCACTCTTCAATTGTCCAGTTTTGGTGGTCACATGCCCATTGTAGCCTCATCTCCTTGTTCTTAGCTGACAGCAGTTGAACCTAGTATGAACCTATTGTAAACCATCCGCTACAAGGTTGTACAAGTGGTGCGGTCTGGGATGCTGTTCTGCACACCACTGTTATGTTTAGCCTGCGGAACAAGTCTCATCAACGAGCCATCTTTGCCTACAGGGCTGCCACTGACTGGATGTTTTTGTTTATCACACCATTCTTGGTAAACTCCAGACACTGTAGTGCACAAAAATCTCAGGATGGCGGCCATTTCAGAGATGCTGGAACCGGCACATCTGGCCCCAACGATCATAGTGTGTTCAAATTCTACCTGTCTGCATGTTTTATACTAATGCTTTATTTATGTCAGTCACCGTCTGAAGGGGTGAGCTTCTTTGCGTAAATGGGGAGTTGCACATGATAAAGTAGAAGCTGGGTGTACACAGATAAAGACAGCTAAAGATAAAGAGAGGCTATTTGTTTTGACTTGACGTGAAGTTGGACAACGTGGACCTTTTCGTCGACTCCTTGAATGTTTAACCTCATGGAATGTAACAGCTTGAGTATATTAGATGGGTTGTTTATCAGTACCAAGACCGCCCAAGTCAATATTCGTGGCCTTGTGCAGAACATGCTTCTTGGGGGGGAAGAAACTTAAGAAGGCGAGCACACAGAATGCATCTTTCATCAGCTGGTTGATTCATTGTAAACAGCGTTTTCCCCTCATGCGATGCAAATCATTATATGCAGATATGATTATTAATTGTTACCGACTGAGTCTATCGTAAATGTCTATGTGCAACCATTCCACATTATATAACCTAAATTGATAGACATTTATGCTTGGAGTTACTGTCATCCCAACTCCTATAATCTTTCACGGTGACATCTACCAACTGAATAAGATTGGAGCATACAAATCTAAAGAATGTATTTAGGACATTACATGGATATAACAACCATCGTTTTTTCTTTAGAAAGGAGATCAATCTCACATGGGACAAGACTTGGATGTATATTATTAGGCTAAATTATTCAGGGTTGTGCCATGGATACTGTTTGAAAGCTAATGTTTGCTGTTTTGCCAAGTTAGCTACTGGCTTTCAAAGTGTAATATGGGTTATTGTGATGCCAAGCAAAATGAGGGTCAGATGATGTTGCTTGCAAAACTATTGACGCCTTTTGACAACAGGTAAGGGGCTTGTTAGAATAGCAACACACCTGCTCTTTAAGGTAACGGTCACATGTGTAAGGCTATTCTGCCCCTATGTCAACAACCAGTAAGAGGTCTAGTATACTGGACGATATTGTAATAACTCTCTTTTAGGCTTGCATTACACTAATATTATTAAATGTGCAAGTGAAATTGTTGTGGTTTACTAAAATGATGCTGCTCGATTAATATCCTTACATCGTCAAAGCCTTGCATGCACAGCCTCCCTGTTCGGGAACCAGGGTTTGATTTAATTCGACTGTGCTGACATGCTCTGGTGAACACACCAGTTTATGATGATTGAACAACCGTAGTCCTTTTATGTTGTAATGGCAGTCAACCCACACTACCTCTAACCCCACTATAACCCCTCTCTGTCCTCATGCCACCAGCACGCTACAGGCAGTTAGCTGTCAATCATAAGTCAGTGGACTGTGTATCAATATCTGAACCACTGTTGAAGAGGGTATCATTTATATGACAGGAGGCCATAAATCATTATGGCAGGCACTGCGTTCTAATTTATTATTATCTTGAATCAAGGAACTTGTTCTAAGATTTTAAGAGACCTGGTGATGTAAGCAGGAGAACTCTGCGTTCCCCACATCTCACATACTTGGTGTTTCTCGCTGTGATCAAGATAGAATTATTTATTTTATAAAAAAATTGTTGCCGTGTCTTACCTCTCTCTTTTTAACTTTAATTCTAGGTGGGTGTTCACGGTATTAGGATAGAGTTTTTCAATGAAAAAGGATCAAAGCGCACCGCCACCTACCTACCAGAGGTTGCAAAGGAGCAAGGTGAGATCTTTTTGTGCCTTAACCAGTCGGCAGCATCTTCATCTTATAAGGGACTTTGTTACAGAAAGTTGGGATATTCAGGAATATGTAAAGAGATGAACTCCCTTTTGTACAGGTTGGGACCACATTCAGACCATAGATTCCTTACTACGAAAGGGAGGTTACAAAGCTCCCATCACAAATGACTTCAGGAAGACCATTAAGTTAACCAGGTAAGATTACATTTCACAAACACTGCATGAAGTTGTTCTCCAAATATGCAAATATACTCCCGACTTCCTCTTTGTTGGCCACACACTTTCATTTAGATCCATGTACACAAAGCATATAACAAAAAAACAAAATTTGACTGAACTCAGCTCGCTAAAATGGGACTTGCTACCATACACAGTCTTCAAATGGTTTTCATGCAATCAGGCTGAATGAATGCTACCAAAGTCAAAGTCACTTCTCAAGTGACTCAGCACTCGTTCTGTTAATGGTAAGGGCTCTTGGGACACAACAGTGGCAGAATAGCATGCCAGTAATGAGAAACTGTGCCACTTTGGATTTCCAGATTTTCGAATATCATGGCATCTGGACGATGCCTAACAAATACCCAATAGAGTTTCAAGAAATGCTAATGTTAAAGTTAATTAGAAAGGTAATCACTGTTGTGTAATCGGTTAACTTGCTGTTCAGTTAGCTAATATTAGGTACTGTGGCTGTTACTTCTGTTCCTTATGCTAGCTACATTAGTATGCAAGAGTTCCTGCTAGCCAAGCATGGTATTAACAATAATACTTCAGACTTGGTTGCAATTGATATGATTTATATATCAAAAAAGATGAAACCTATCAAAGCTGACATGAATGTTAACAGCACAAGACAAGTGTCTTGTCAGAAATGGGATCTAATTCAATGGCTTGCTCCTTGGAGATTAATCTAAAAAAGAATATATGAGGAGAAGTTACTCAAAAGCTGTTCAATTAAAAACCTTAGAAATATTTTGTTGTTCTGACTGAAGCTTCCAAATTCCAGTACTGGCCCCTCTAAGATCCCCTACAAGATTGTACAGGATCACAGTAGGTGTGGTTGTGCGTTTAAGTGCTGACTGAGGCTGATCATAGCTTCCTTAGTGCTAGCTGCACGAGGGTCAACTAGCCTTTACCGACTCGACTTTCCTCACTCTTAGGTACCGTAGCGAGAAGATGACAATGGGTTATGCAGAGTACATCGCCCACCGCCAGCACCATCACTACCAGAACGGCATTGGGCACCCTCTACCACCCTACAACCATTATTCCTGACAGCGAGCCGCATGACCAATCATTGGACCTCTCCGCGGACCTTTTCCCAGGAGAGCCTGCCCCCTCCTGGTCTAGCTATTTCTACTACTGTACCATTTTATGATGATAGTTTCCGTTGCCATGCTGGCCGTCTCCCAGACGTTGACATGGCAACGGGTGGCAACAGAGCATCATTTGATTATGGCAAGAAATCAACATTTTTCTTTTTATTCGCCTGCAGTTAAGTTTTTGCAGCATATATATACCTATATCTATAACCCCTTTCATTCTTATTTTTGAAAATTAAACGAATACTAGATTTTCTTAAACTAGTCTTTTCAGCAAACCTAATCAGGTTTTTGATTCTGTGGATGGAAGGAAGTCTCTTATGGTGGATTAGTCTCGCGCTTATATTGTTTAGGCTTTGCTACAGTTTTACATTTATTGGGGACATTTGTTTCTTTTCTGTATCTTAATAGCCAGACATTATGTATACCATGTAGCAAGGCAACTGCAGTTCTAAAAGGCTGTGTCTTTTCCTCTCAAAAAAAGGATTGACTGTTGAGGGTGTTTTGGCCTTGTAAACTCTTGTAGTGTCATAGTTGAAAATAGATATTGGGATCTGTATACTCCAAAGTATAGATTGTAGGGTTGTGATGCCACTTGATCAGCATTTGCTGGCGGTGTTTGTTTGAGCTCACAATCATGTGTGTGCTTTTCTGTGTGTGGATAGAGGGCTTGGTCTGCCAGAAGATGAAAACCGCTAGAGTAAATTAGAAATTGGATCATGCCTAAAGATTCCCTACAGCGATGTTGGGAATACTCCCCCCGAGTAGTTGTGGTGTCTTGTGATGGAACCTGTAAACCTTGAATTTAATTTGTTTGGCTAGAGCTTACAGCTACTTTCCCTCTTTTATTTTTTTTTTTTACTCCTTCAAATATGAGATAATTGCGGAGGAAGCCATTTTGTCTGAAGATAATCATGTCAAAGCTGGTGATCTGTTAATTATCTGTGTAAAATGGACTACAAGTGGGTTTGATTCCCCACAGTTGGGGGGTGCATGCCCATTCTTTGGGGTGGGGGAGCAGGCTTTGCTGCAGGTCCACAGAAATAATTTCCTGGCGTGAAGAAAGCTTACATTTTTATTTACTGCGTCTGTTGGTTTCTGAGTTTACTGGCAGGGAGTCTATTGACAGGGACATGCTATAACTACTTAAAGCCATATTCTCTTTTTAATCCACGCTTTGTAAGAGTAGTTGGTTGCTTGGCTTGAAGCGTTTGCTTTCAGTGCCGTTTAATTGGTAACCTCTAATATATTGGGTCTTCAAAGTCTGAATGCGTACTTACACCAGCCGGCCTCAGGCAGAGCTGCGTTGCTACACCACTGAATACTTGTTGAACATGGCGGTTTCAGTCATGCATTGGATGTCCTGTAACGTGCCCCTGTGTCATTGAGAAGACATTGTCTTGCCTTTCTCAACTTGAGAGTATCTATATTTCAGATTATAGCTAAGCATTATGGTATTAACATACCCTCACTGTGTTCATTTTGTCTACACGTATGATACATTTAAGCTGGCATTTTGAATGAAGACAGAATACCACTTGATGCACAAAGGAAGTAATCTATTAACATGTGACATTAAAATGTTTATGCGACGTTTCGTTTAGTACTGCATGTCAATGTGCTTTTTAAATTCTGCGAGTTCGAGTAGTTCCTGTAATGCAGCTCATGGATTTCGTTGTTGAAACCGCACTACCACCGTTCTTCTCCACTGCTCTGCCGTTCAGTGAGAACCAGTTGATCCGTGTGTCTGTGGCACAGGAAATGTTGTGATTTTTGGTCTGTTTTGTCAGCTGTTAGGCAGCAGGTTAGAGCAAACAAACAATTGAATTAGTTTGAACAGAGTCTCTGCAAGGGGCCTGGCTGCTTACAGTTGATGTCTACAAATAAAAAGCCAGGGCTTTGTAAGGACTAAAGAAGCCATTTCCCATCCAAATGTTGCTTGTTGTGAGTCACATCCACACACACTGGGCTAGTTGGATTTCTTTTTTCCAGAATGTTTGAGTTGTTGAGGATCTTCATGTGATCTGCCGTTAAGAGTCTGGTTTTAGTTTTGTTGACTGGGATTTTTGAGAGGTTCTTGTACTTGACCAACATCTTTTTTTGTAACAGCCTTTACTAACTGACAGGTTATTTTTCTTTATGCAAAATGTCAAGGGCTTTTGGCACTCCATCCACAGTAACCCGAAATGACCCAGATTTAAGTTGTGTTGCCTTAAATGAATGATTTAATAAATGATGGACCAGTACATGGTGCTGTGAGTGTTCCTCTATCCCATACTCTGCTGTTTTCTAACATCATCCTCACCCCACAGGGTAGGAAAGGGCCCAAAAAGATGTTTTCCTCACACTAATGCTATTGTTAACAGTTTGTTAGGCATATGAGGATTCTTATATGCCTTCAGTCTCCTGTTTCCTCACGTTCAACTCAGCTGCTGGTCCTCAACACTGTTTCCTCACATGTTTTTTTAAAGCTCCAGTTAAACAGACTTAGTAAACACATTTTAAGGAAATATGCTAATGTTGCACACTATGGTATGTTGCCCCAAATACTTAAATTATGGGAAGACGATGTAGTGTTTTTGGTCAATTGTATGCTTTATGACAAATAGGACTAAGTAAACATTTCCTAAGTGGAACAGTCAGGCATTCATTTTCTGGTCCATTTAATACAGCACAACCTGAATTTTTCTGCTGCAAAACCAAATTGACCATGCTCTTTTACATAAATGTCTTTGTATACACATGCAATGTATTTTGTTGCATGTATGTATGATTATGAGACCTATGGTTTTATCCATGATATGCTTGATCTATGGCTTAGACACTCTTATTAACCATTAAGAGATTTAAAAGACAAATATGGTGCTATCGGACCTCATGTTGGGGTGGTCACAGCTTATGTGACTGGTCATGCGGACTCATTGATCATATCATACTTAAAGATGCTGCATGTAGGATTTTCTCTTGAATATGTTGCTGTAAAATCTTGTTATGACGACGCATTCTAATACTATCAAAGTATGCGACTGTCACGGATACAAACAGTAGCCCCAACAATCTCTGTACGCTTTGATTTAGTCCAGTTTGGGTGATTTTGGGCTCCATTCCCCATGGGAAAAACATCTGGTAGATATTATTGTAAGTTAATCAACTGAAGAAGGAAGCTCATAGGGGCTATGGAATGTACTGTTAATGGTCGTTATCACAATTTGACAATGATGTATGAAGAGAAAATCCTACATGTGTTACCTTTAATATCCTTGATATATGCAGATCTGTTCAACAGGTGTTTTTTCCTACCAGTGCAAGTCGACACCCCTGCAGGTTTGAAAGGACAAGAAGTCACACATAACCTCCCTCCCTCGATTACCCCCTACACTGTGGCCCAACCTCATGGCCTAGTTCGTCAAGGTGTAATGTCTGTCGTTTAGTAGATAGTGGCAGTGAAAGTGGTTGTTGCCTTCCTAAGATACAAGACGTACTGCGAGATCGGGTGCCGCTTTTAAGGGCGCACCCGTGGTTTTCCTCTAGCTGCTGAGTCGTTAGTTTGACCCCATCCTACGACGAGTCGAGGCTTGATTTGTTACCCAGCGGAAAGGTTTTCACTCGGCTTTTGCTTTGAAAGCCTCTCCCAAACAATCTGAAGCATTTCCTCAACGAGTGTGGCAACACACAAAACATCGATATTCAAATTACTTCAAAGATTTCGGCACCCCTGCCCCCACCCAACCCTCCCGATCTCAATTTCATTTAAGCATCTCATATAATGGAACACATGTAGTTATGTTGTTTCACGGTGAACACGCAGACTACAGTCCTGCATCTGTATTGATAACCGTTTGAAGTATTGATACCTCATAGGATATTATGGAAAGGCATTCCTAGTTGTAGCAGATTGTCTTTTGGTTCCATACCAGGGTTAGAGTTCAGCCTCAGCATTCCTAGTGTGGTCACTCATATGTTGTTGTGGAATGCTCAAGCTCATGTTACCTTTGTATGTTCGACTGAACCAAAGATGCCACCGGCCATGCCCAAATGCTGCTCTTCAGGCCTGGCTTCCTGTCCTTCCAAAAAACACCCCTGCAAATGACAAAATGTTCTTTATTTCCGTCTGTTTGTTTTATTTTTTTGTGCGATTTCTCAACTGTCTTGACTTATGAAGCAACACAATTTTTTTCAATGAGTTTTCATTGAGCCCATCTGTGAAGCCGTTATGTGGCATCAAGGATGGTTAAAAAATGGTTGTGAATCTTATTGTTGTTACTTGTTTTGTTTATTATTATTATTATTATTAGTATTATTGCTATAATTTACAAAAATGAAAATCCCATGGTGTGCCTCCTAGCTTTATGGGTTTATAAATGTTTTTTTCCCTAAAGACCAGCAGTTATACTTTATATAAAAGATGGATTTTCCTTATTTTTTATGCCATTAAAGATGAAAAAGCCTGTTTTCTTTACTCTGGACCCAGTAGCTGCACTGGTATACAATCGCACTGATAGATGAATAATAAAAAAAAAAAAAAAAGAATAAATGAATCAATAATAATAATGATAATGACAAATGAAATAAGAACTACAATAAACTTGTGTTTGGAACTTTTATTTAAAAAAATAAAAAATGAAAAAATGCATAAAAAAAGAGAAAATGACTGTTTTTGTACATCAAAATAAATTCTTTTCAAAAGAATATTTTGGATCTAGTTTCAAAATTATTTTAGTGGTTTTCTATGTTCTGAATATTTGAGACACTGAGTTCTAAGATGTGTCACTGTACAAAATGAATTTTTTCTGTTGCAGTGGCCTGATGGGCTGGGAGGGTTACCTGGTGTAACTCCTCATACCAACTTTTATTTCTTTTCCTTTTGTTTTTGGATCTTTCTTTCTCTGCTTTAGTAACTTGAAAATGTTGATGGAAAAATATGAACTGGGAATTTAAAATACATCCCCTGTAGAGCTAGACCCTTCCTTCCCTATTGAATTGCTGTTAGTGTGATGAGACTTGAAATGGGCATTTATTATGATAGTATGGCTCCAAAAAAAAAAAGAAAAATTGAAAAAGAAACAAAAAAATGTGTCGGGGAGGTGAAAAAAAAAATATATAGATGGGTTATCAGTGAGTACGTAAGCAATGGCTGTGAAGACGATAATGTAGTTTTAAACATTGTTATTACCTTTTAAAATCATTTATTCAATAAAAAATACAAAACCAACTGAAAAGAAAAAAAAATGTGTTGTGTTTTTCTTTGTCAGCATCTCACACATCAACAGATACAGTTTCAAAAGTAAGTATACAATTTTTAATTATGAAAAATAAAGCTGTGTATAATTTCAGTCATTTGTAATGTATTTAATAATTTTTACAAAATATTCAACATGCAATTGTCTGTAAATAAAAGGTGTTTATTTAATAATACACTGTGTTAATGTATGCCTACTTTTGAACCACCCGGTATGTTAAAATTGTCAACACTTGTTACTGTCTGGTATGATAAAAGTCAGCAAAACATTCTTTAATGTGACACTTGGGGCTAGAAAACAGAGCTCAAGCTGCTGTGCTCTATAGAAGGTGACATCACCTGGCACCAAAGATCAGCCAATAGAAGATGGTAATCACTTTTGGTGCGATGGGACTGTGGACGCTCTCAAATTGTCGTAGCCGGCATGAGAACAGACATTTTGTAACCGTCTACTTCAGATTGATGAAACTTATCACGGTCTTGACAAGTGTTCCAAAACCAAATTACCATTGGGACGAATAAAGCTGAAACTTGAAGTTGAACTCACCGGGGTTCACAGCAGGAGGTACTGATGCTGAGTCATGTGGAATGTTACTTGTGATCTGCACTGAATAGACCACTATGAACATTTAAATACTGACTATTGATTCAAATTGATATTTATTTGTCTATCCGATCCTGTCCTGCAATACATTTTTAATTTCAGTAAATTTGTTTTTTTGATTTTTTTAACTGGACTTATATTGTGGCTGCACCTACTGTAAAAATGTTAACTTTCAGGACTTGTTACCTTGATTTCCATTGTTTTTGTATATTTACTTGTATGTTGTTGGTTGACCATTCTTATTTTTTACTTTTCATACTTTTGTACTGGCAAGACTCCCAAGAGCTATAGCTACATCTCTGAGCTGCAGCATGGACTGTGGTGAGGAGACCGGCCGCTCCCCCCGCCAACCCCTCCGCCAACTCCTCCACCCTTCTCCAGCAGCAAGAGCAGGAGAAGTCTGGGCAGGTGCATCTGAAAATACTTTGTCACATGATATTCTGGGGTGAGTTAACAAAATGCACTTAAGTGACCAGAGGTAGTTGGGTCTGCCGCTCACACATGTACCCCGCAACGCTGGCCTGAATCCCACCGGTACTTTCTCCCCTGTGTCTCTCTCTCAGCTTTCCAACTGTCTGAATAAATGATACTGGTTAAGTGAGCAGACTGCCCTCTTTCCTTTTGAGAAGTGTTAAAAAGACAAATGTGCTAAAGGCTGCATACAGCGAAAAGAAATACATGGAAAAACAATCTAACCCGTAACATTCTCTCACAGCAATGGGCCACTGACAGCATCTGCCTGCCTTGTGATAACTCAGCTAGATAGTAGATATATTTGCTCTCACTAATTTATGTTTATTTCCACTTCCCACGCTTCATATCACCTCTTCTTCTTCCTCCTTTATCTCAACCTCTGTCCAGCTGTACCTGCAACAACTACAAGGTCTGCCAGATTAACACACATAGATACACACATGCACGCACATATATATATTTTTTTTTTTAGCAAGCAATGCATTAGTGTTTCAGTCTGGTGCAGCAGAGCCACAGCAACACTGAGCACTGACAGACACTGCAGTGTAGTTTCCTTAAAGTCACAATCAAATGGCATTTTGAGAGCAAAATGTGATGTATTTCCTGTTGAAACAGGATATTGGAGCGGGACATAATGCAGAGAGGGATCATTCAAAAGTCGAGACTAGAGTAGAATAACGGTTTTATTTGATGGGAAGGTCGGAGGGGCGGGATTGTTCCAAAATCTGTGATGGTTTTATTGGTTCGAATTTTTAGGTACGCCTCCTGGTACACAAAGTCACCAGTAAAGATATTCTGTTTTCAAGGAAGTTAAAGAGATTTTGATATAAAAAATACATTACACATATTTTTTTTTTGTTTTTGCATTTTTGGGGCATAAATTGTCAAATAGGTATATGGTATGAGGAGCTAAAAAGGCAAAAAATCATCAGTCATCAGTCATTTTTCATTTCAGTGTGACTTTAAGTTATTGGACCACACACAATATTTCCACTTCCATTCCATGTAATCCTCATTTGTTTTATATTGTCTTACATTATATTTGTGTTATGGAATGTTTGAACCTAATCCTAACCCCTTCTCCATTCCCTTCCATCCTAACCTTTATTTAACCTCAGTGAACACTAATCTTGTAATTTTTTAAACCAAGTGGAGCCTCCTTCTGTTTACTTTCTGAGAGCGATGCCATATCATCCAAGATGTTGTACCACTCATCCTACCCTGCACATACAGTCACAGTATGTTTCTGCATTCACAACAAGGCCCAGTCGTGGTAGGTGTGAGAAAAGAGATTGCGAGACGTGTTGTAATCCACTATCCTCACCCCGGTGCCAGCAGAAGGTGTTATGGGAATAATTTGCACTGGGAAATGTATGTTACATGGCAGACGATGGATGTGATCACAAACCTGGGCAATACAGATTTGGGTTGCCTGTGATTATGTAGATCACCGTATCAAGCAGTCACAGACTAAATAAACAGCATGTGATCAGCACTTTCCGTATGGGAGTTTTTGAAAATACTTTTTTTTTATGGCGTTTGGGTAAGTCCGAGTAGCGAGAGACAGGAAGGATTAGGAGATAGAGGGGGATGACGTGTGACAAGGATCTCAGGCCGTATTTGAACCCTGGAAGTCGTGGTTACATGGCACGTGCCTTAACCAGCTGAATCACCAGGACACACCGGGCTGTATTCTTTTTGAAGTTGTGTATTCTCTACAAATCAGTTTATATCAGCAACTGTGACGCTTTATCTGGTACATGTTCCGTTGCACTTGGACACATCAGCAGTGATGTAACCTGGGGTCTCTGGGTGTTTCAGATATTTTGGGGCTGAGGTTGATCCATCCCAAGCTTGTGTCCTAGCAGCATGTGCAGCACACATAGTACTGCTATTGATCCACAGTCATATTGAGGCTCTCTCTACAGCCTTTGTAGTGGTTTTGATCGCCCAGGAACTACAGGCCATGCAGAGAGACTCAATGGACACACTCCCCTATCCCATCTTTCCAGAGAACAGTAAACCCAAACATACAGTACATAGCCATCTGTCTTATTGTGTCAGATGGCAACGCAATGTCTGGCACAAATGTAGTCACTTTGATGGTGTCTGGGTATTTCAGCTCTGCAGGTCAACCTGTAGCCGCCAGTTTCCCCCTGTGCTGTGAATCCCTGTTAACACTCTTGGCCAAGTCGGCGGCATTGTTTCAGTAGCTTCCAGTTCATTCCTAAGTCATCACTTGTAAAGCTAAGAGGATTACCCACCGTGCTAAAGGAGGCACAGAGTAGTTCTATTCCTTGGTGGTTACTAGTGTGATTCCCCACTTTACCTGGGGGTAAATAAAGAGTAACAGGTAATAGAGATTAATGCTTCACAATATGTGAAATATTTATAAGACAACAATAAAATGACAAAACAAAACAATAAATCTAAGAGAGTACTTAATTTTTAATTTGTATAAAGTCAATCAGGTACTAGTATGTTAACAATTATATTGACTTCTTTTAATTCTTTTGTTTGTTCTTATGTTAACATAAGGTTAGTTACTGATTTGTTAGTCAAGTGCTTGAGCATTAATTTAGGGGCCATAATGTGAAGTCCTACCATTTGGTCTACAATGATAAACAGCCTGTTTTAGGCCAGGAGACATTTAAAATGAGGAGAATAACTGCTCTTTTTTCACACATGCACTCTAAATCCTTAAGAGGAAAATGAATGTGAAATAGATGATGAGGACCCTGAGCAATTGATCAACTGAAATCACTTTTATTGTCAATACAGCACAGTACACTTGAACCCATAAAAATACAAAAGTTTGTCTTATCCCTTTTTTTCATATAGTTAAATATATGCTACAGTAACACACACACATCCCTCATACTTGAAATGAGATACCATGATTGAAGTGTTCCAATTTCCAATGCTAGTTAATACTTTCTTTAAAATGGGCACTCAATAAATGACCCAAATTAACTTCATGCAGATCTTTTGATGCATTATTTTCCAGGTATATAAAACATAGTATGTGACTCATTACACTGACACTGTTGGACTGAATTTAGAACGTCCTGTCAAGCAACAAATTATATTCAAGTGTTACGATGCGTGACTCCAGCCCACATAAATATTTTGTCAAGAACTACCTCATCTTGGCGACATACTATATTCATACCAACAATGCATTGACCTTTACACCATGTTGAATATGGTCCAGGATCACTAGGAGACCTTTTAAAAAAAATAAAAAATAATAATAATAAAATAATAAACATCCCAGTGTAAATGTATAGCACACTGCTCCTTGTTCATCCCTTTGAATCTCAGCACAAAACAACATCCTCACGTCCCCTGATCATAATAATCTGAATGATCCTCATAGGCTGGATGGGAGAAACTGCAAGAGATGCCACTTATTAACAATGTGATGCTTCCTTAACCTGTACACCTGCGTAGGTAAAGTGGGGACAGAAAGATACCATGTATAAGTTTCTATTTTCAGTCATGACAACACCGAGGTGATCACAAACGGCTAACAGAAAGCTACTCCGACCATGGACCACAACTCTTCAAACTATATACAAGTGATAACTTTTACAACAGCTCACATATCACAATCTGTTTAAAAATGTTCTGGAGACAAATAAAATGGCAACTTTACCCACTAACGTATGAACTAGCGCAACTACCACATAAAGAACTGAAAGTGTAACAATTACAGATCAGTAGTGACATTTGGGTTAGCCCCATTTTCTGTCTTTAGAACAATACATTTACAAAAAGGCAGCTTGAGAAATAAAGTTATTTCTCACAAATTCACTTACTTATTCTGGAAACCGTATTCCCAAAAGAAGGCTAAATCTGGCCAGCTCCACAATGTTGACTACCAGCCTTAATAAAATGTCTCTATTATGTTTGTGCATGCAAGTATGTATGAGAGCCAACTATAACACTAAAAGAATGACACATTGATTCATTGACCCTGAAATGCTCACTTGTTACAGTAAAAACAGATGGTTAAAAGATGCATTAAAATGCTCATTTAAAAAAAGAAAAAATCCACAATATAAGAGCAGGCATTTGGAGTGAAAGGCGATGTCTGTGTGCATCTTTGCGGACATTCAGTCGACCTTCTTGCTGCGCAGGCGGACAGTGTCCAGCAGGTGTCTGCAGACGGGGCCCGTGTGTTGGGAGAGGAGGGTGAGCAGCTTCCCGTGGATGAGAGTCAGCAGGGTCTGGTGGCCCGCGGCCCAAACCCGGTACCAAGGCCCGTAGAACGGATCAGACACAGCCGGACACAACATGTTGTTCAGATTGACCTCAGTCACCTGGAGGCGAACAGAGAGAAAGAAGCAGGGAGAGAGAGAAAGAGAGAGAGAGGTTGACTAAATGCATCCTCCCAGCTCCTAGCTGGATGCTTATTTCATCAAGTATACTACTACCAATCATAATAATCACAAGTATTACCCAACTGGATAATGAGTTTTTGATACAAATAGCGTGGTCGACTTCACTCCGCATATCTTACTATATTTATCCGTATCTACCGGATTTTTGCTCCATAAACTTTATCAGTAAGGAGACTGAGGGATGAGAGTCGATGGCATGTAATTTTATAAATGTGAGTATTTGACTGTGTAGATCACTGCTTTACATTGCTGGATCTCTGACTATTGAATGATTTATTTCATTTTATGATGTTTGTATTTGGCTATCTAACCGCTTGTTGCCATTTTATAATAGTTATTCTAACTTAAGGACAACGGTCTCATTGTTAACCCTCCAGATGAAACTGGTGACACGGCTAACAAGTGATGGAGGCTAAAGCTATTTGTACACATCATTCTGTTGAGGAATGTTTCCCAGATGTGAGTGTATTTTTCATGGTGAAATATCACATATGTCCAGCAGAGGGCTCTGTCTTACCAGGCCCAGAACCTGCAAGAAGAGGAAGTGATAGAGGAACAGGATGCCAGTGGATAGCAGCGCCCACCACATGTCCCCCAGGGGCTCCGGCTTGTACACACCTGCAAAAAGAAAATGCTCATGAAACATTTGAACTCATTTCTAGGTTAAAGAGAACGAAAGTGCACCGAATGTATCTTCTACTGCCAACGCTGGCCACCTGTTGCCAACACTTGGCCAAGCAAAAAAATAAAAAATAAAAAATAACTTAACAAAGAAGCCAAATGCTATTTCCACTCACTGATACGGTTCAGTTCATGCCATGTCAATTAAGTCAGCAGACCGAAAGCCGTGCGACTACAGCGGAGCCGGCGACAGGGAGATGTAATGGAGATAAGGTGGCAAACATGCTGTTCATGTTTCCTCCCTGGCAACAGACTACCACTTTGTTAGTGTAATGCCAGGGGAGTCATGACACACATCCGGATACAACACACATCTCATTTCAGCTGAACTAGAACATGTTGAATATTTCCTTTTGTGGTGCTCCAATATCATGTTACCAATGAACACTGAGGCACTGCTGGAGAGTTTCCACTCGTCTGCTCTGCCTTAGATAATCCACTCTGACGTTTAATTGGCTTCTTCCAATTAAAAACACAGGAGGCAGAAGAAGTAACCTTGAAATTACAGATGTGACCAAGGAGACATAAAATGGAATCCTATCTGTCCTTGTGTTTGTACTTTGTCTTGTTTATACTTCAGCTCTTTTTAAGCCTTCTTTAAACCTTTATTTATTCTTCAAAAATTTTCCAGCAACGCCCTGCTTCACATTCACACAGTTCAACAAATTCACACCTGGCAGCTGCCCAACGTAACCACAGTCCTGTACTGCTCCAGAGGGTTTAGTGCCTTGCTTGTTGAGGGAGGGGAGAGTGTTGCTCTCACTTTCTCCACGCTGAACCAGCCACTTTCTAGTCACAAGCCTGCTTCTCTAACCTCTGGGATACCACACCCACCAGGTAATCACTCCATGAGGACAATAAACATTCACTCAGCTGAGGAACATAAAACTGTGTTACACATTACAGCCTCATTTCCCTGATAGGTTAGATATTGCAGTGTAAACTTTAAATTTGTTCCATGTTTGCATACACTTTGAAATACCCTCTTTGAACTAAATTCCAAAATGGCCTCTAAAACCAATTGACTAACTTAAATTGAGTCCTAGGTGAGAACTAGAGCTAAATAAACAGAGGCTCTAGGCTTTAACAACTTCCTTAGTTACTGGAGTGTTGGTGGGGAACAGAGGAAATTAGCAATTTTCAGTCTTTAGTGAAATAACCGCTGCCTTTGTACAGGTAAAAAAAAACTGGAAGTTCAAGATCATGATGTAACCTGCAACGGTTTGTAAAGGGGTGCAGAGTTTGGAAGTCCCCAGTGAATGCAAATGTGTCTTTACTGTCATAGTACGAGCAGTTTTCCCTCATACCACTCAGAAGTACAACAGGTTATGGCTATAATCCTGGCTCATTAACACAAGAAAAATAGGTGCAATTTCTGGAATACGGGATTATTATGCAATTGCAGAACTTGAAGCTCTACACAACCTCATCTGAAGGACAAGCGAGTCATTTTTACATCCAGGGAAGGCCCCGGGTTTTCACCTCGCAGGTTCCAGGGACCAGAGAGAGGGGTCCAGTTTGTCCATGAGTGTGCTCTTCCTCGAATAGTTATGACCAGAGGAAGGGTGGGACCTTCCCCTGACACACAAATGATGCATTTGTTCTTTGGGCACAACTGTAGAGTGATTTAGCTACATTTCCCTGAGTGTAGTGACAACAGGAAAACCTTTTAAAAAAAGACGGCGGTGGATTGGTTGATGATTTAAATCAAAATTTGTGACATTTTCATATAAATAAATTCTCATTTTGCTACTATCGCTGATTGATATAACACAAAAGTGATTCAACCTCTACCCAGTCCATGAAAGCTTTTGCTGTTCTAAAGTCTCAGTAGGTAGCAGGTAGGACTTTCCAGGCAAAAATCCTCTGGTGCAAAGGAAGCGATACATTTTACGTTACCAGAGGCAGCAACAGAGGTTTGTTTGGAGTAAACAGAAGAAGAACTGGGTAGTTGGCAGCACCAGTGATAGCTACCATGGCTGAACAGACAAAGAAAAGTCCAGTGCCTACAGAAACTCCAAGGAAAAAGATGCCACAGTACTGACTGCACTGTCCAGGTAAAGAAACTGGAAGTCCAAAATCATAACTTCTTGACAATTAAATTCTTGACCGCTTATCACCAAAGATGGCATCTTGGGTGGCAATGACTGCAGACAACAAAGGTGTAATTACAAAAGAGCAGCACTCACCTCCTTTCCTTAAGAGGTAAAGAGGCACCAGGTAGAGCATGGAGTGCTGGATGTAGTAGATCTCCTTCTCAAACGGCAGCTGAGGAGAGGAAAAACAAAACTATTTAAATTCTGCAGAACCTTCATTACCGCTGGCGTATTTGTGATCCCCCAAAGACAAGATGTGCAGAGTAACAAGCTATAACTGCTCACATCTCAAATGGTTAGTTCAAATTTTTTTGTTCAAAGCAATATGAGAGTCTGTATAAGTTCTACTTTTATAAACAAATAGTGAAGGAGGAGTTGAAGATGCCGCTGCTTAAGAGCTGACTGATGACTTTCTATGTTTTCATGTTGTTGGAGGTATCACCGATACTTCATAAGGAAGTATTTTCTTTTATGTAATTCTTGTAAGTACATTTTCTATATAATTTATTCTTTTACTGGCAGATTTCTGGGGATCTGATGCAAGTTCTCAGGCATTCATAAAGGCTGTGACGCAAAGTTGAGTCCATTAACATCAGAACTGAGCATGCTGCTGCTCAGACCTCAGACTTGTGTTTGGCACATTTGGTGTATGAACTATCTTGAGAGTCAAAGCTGACTAACCAAGCAGCTAACACTTGCATGGTGAAAAGTACAGCACGGAAAATGCACCACCATCACCATCACACCTCACTGCGTCTCTCAAGGCATACTTCCCTTATTCTTAGAGTGCTACACGTTCACTAACTGACAGGGAAGTAAGTTCATGGCTATTTTAAAATTTTGCTTTTGTACGATTTTTTGCAGTTTCTCTTCTGTAGTAGGAACATCTGATCTTTAAAGGAATCATATTAGAAACTGAAAATTTCCTATATTTATGTGAAGACTGGTTAATGAACACATTGTCAAAATTGACCAGATAGATTTTTAAGTTACTGCATACATCCATTGTAACTGGTCGTTATTGGCAACCGTCGCAGAGAGAAAGCCTTCCTATCAGGCAGGGTTGGAGGATTTGAATGATCCCCTCTAGTTTGCCTCCACTCACGCAGCGGATTTGCATGATTATAATCATGAGAGCTCGTACTGCCTGCCACAAAAGTACTCCAGCATTTTGACTTCTGCATGTTAAATGTACTAAAACACTAAATGTACTAAAACATCACAAAACATATTCATATCATAAGACATATTTGTAAATAAGTACATAAAATGTGATCTTTGACCGTATCAAAGCTAAGGTAGAAAACTTTGAGTCATATTGAGTTGTAATAAAAATGCAATAGAAGGGATCAGGCTATAAACAAGCAATCCATGTTTATAGTCTGATCCCGAAACTCACACAATGAAGAAGACTTGCAAATGGCTGCAAAACCGGATCTTACAGGACAAAAGTTGAAGGCTTATTGAAATTGAAAGCAAGGTTTTATTGAAGATTTCTTTCCAGTATTGATTACTTACCAGTCTAGTGTTGACTACAGGGAACATTAGAGCCAATAACGCACCATTCAACATGTGGACCTGGAGCCTGAAAAAGACATGTCAAAAAATAAGTTCACTTGACACTGAAGAATTCAGTCCACACGCAACTTCTGGACAAATGCATGTTAGGCTACTAGTTGTGCTCTACACTACATGACTGCATCAGAGAGGACAGCATGTTAAACAGCCTGGAGATCTGCTTCATGTCCTCGGCAACATCTGCCTCAGACTTCTGTGAAAAATCTCAACAATCATTTCCACACTCCACACATCATCTCAACTAGAGGCTGACTGATTTATTAGTTTGGCCAATTAGTTAGGGTTGATTAGTGCCTTTATAAGCACGCGGTAATAGGTGGATGTGAGCGCAGATTATGCTCTGTGTTGTTGAAAATAAATCAGAGAGCTCCCTGGTGCTGTTAGCGGCAGCTGCCTCTCAGTGTTTGCTTGGCACTCTTTTGCAGGGTCAGATCCTCATGGAAGTGTTGATTGGGGAAAGTCAAGTCGGTGACCGTACAGGCGGTAATTGAATCCTTCATTCTATGCGCACGCTTTGGAGACTTGACATTTCTACCATCCATTAAGAAATCACACAAAATTGCAACAATCATCATGATTCTGATTAATCAGTAACTCTAGTTATTCATTCATAATTAGTATAATTTTTCACATATTTCAGCCTTTAGTTAGCACATATTCTTCTACTGCTCCCAGCTCACTCACCATTCAATACACACACAGCCTGTCTGCTCCTGCAGACAGAGGGAGTGTGATGCTTGTTTAGTTAACTTGCAGAGCTGCACATCCAAAATAAGGATAGATGTTTGTCTTCATCAACAATAACCTGCATATAAAAAAACTCCAGGACCTTCTGTGTAAAAGTCTCGACCTTAGTCGATCTCCTCTGATTTTACCGTTCTTTTCATCTCTTGTTGTCCTTGAGCTTAATGAGCCAAATTAACTGTTGTGACAACCAAGGACACTGGGAAAACACAGCAGTGCTGCTGGAATGTGTTCAAATTCCCCACCTGCCATTTTGGGGGCCTCCAGAACATTTAGAAAAAAACATTGAAAATATTACTTCAAAATAGACAATTTGGTTTTTGTTTTGAATTTGAATTTGTTCACAAATTAAATGTGGTACTAAACAAGAAGCTAAGTATAAATGCTATTCCAATGTCATAGGATGGTTCAATCAGTACTTAGGAAAATGAACGACTCTTTATGCAAGCCAGAAGCCAGGACTCAAATCTCTGATGTCAAACTGATATACAAGCTGGAGCCGCTCCACTGGATGAAGAGGAGACCGAGTTTATGAACTGATTAACACTTAAACAACCATAAAAAAAAACATAATTTAATCTTTCCCCCAGAAAATCATCCTAGTCACAGTCACATTTCCCATCCTATAACAACCTCTGCAGTCTTTTTTCTGGCAATAGTACACATATACTGATCAAGAGTAATCTAACATGACATTTAGGAATGACATATCCAAAGCTGTAACGTAACAGTCTTTCCCTTTAACCTAAAAAAGGTGGTTGTTTGCATCCCTTATTGAAATCAATGAGCATGGCTTGTCACATGTTGACATCTTAGCTAGTAATGGCAAATACTGACACTTGAAGTGCAAATACAGTTCTACTTGATTTTGCATTTTTGAGCTGCACATAAAAAGCCACATACACACAAGCTAAAAATGACATAAGGGAGTCTCCTGAACCAGATCTAATTCCTTGTGCACCCATTGTACATGGTGAAATAATCTGATGGGAAACCCCGTAAAACACCAGGTAAGCTGATACTGCATTATGAACTAATTCGCATTATGAAAGAGCATGAGAGCGATGACCCCGCCCTGATAATTAAAATATCTTATCTTACCATCTGAGGTGGCTCACTTAAGTATTTTCATGAGAGGTTTGTTGGGGAGTGTTTCATCACAGGTTTATTTTTAGTGCTTTATGGTAATTTCCGGCAAGACAGCAACAGATTGCCTAGATATCGCAGCAGCCACTCACTGTTTGATTCCCATGGGCTGTAGGAAGAGAAAGTGACCCTGCCTGTATTCATTCCTGAGCTAATCCCACTTCATTTTCCCCACTGACAAATAATTTCTCATGAATAATTAACTGCCCAAACCATAGTTTAGATAAATAAAGTTAAAAGTTATGTCATAAGTCATAATCCCCCAAAAAGTTGATTGAAATAAAGCACTGTCAAAACCCAATTCAATCTGTAGCAGCCTGTAAGTAATTACAATCAATTACAATCAAAAGACGTCTGAGTACTCACCTAAATACAACCATCGCTGTTTTACATGGTGGGCAGGCCAGCAGGAAGATCTGGTGAGGAAAGCACAGAGACAAGAGAAATGTCAATTAAACTCACTGAAAGTTAAACTCATGTTCAATCATTTTCACCATAACTGTAGGGATTATTGGACAGAATGTTTTCAGTGGTTAGAGCGCTGAGTGCTATAAATTAAAAACTATTTTAACTTTCAGCAAAGGAGACTGCTTTAAATGAGTTTTCTATAGTTTCACAGTAACAGCAGTAGTCATGAACAGAGCGCATCCCACACCCAACTGTTAAGTGCTTCTAGCCCAAACAAATAAAAATTAATTAAAAAAGAAAGTGCTGAGTAAGCACAAGGACTAAGAGCGACACACAGGAGGATGCTACCACAATTAGTGTAGGATTTGAAAGCATTAAAATGACTGCCAGTTGTTGATATAAATGTATTTTATTGATCGTTTGGTTTTAAAAAGGACTGTTTGGCTTGACAGAAACCTCCTTTATCTGCAACTCATTGCTTATGGAAGAGAGAGAAGGTTCTACAATGCAATCGATTCCTGTCAGAATAATACATCAGACGTGTACTAATTCAGGACTGGTTGGTCCCCAACCGCTCACAGTGTTAAAAAGGATTTTGTGCTTTCCTCAGCACTGTTTGACCTTTATGTTAATGGTCTTGCTTGTAAGGTTACAAAACAAAACCCACGGACTTAAGATTCTAGGTTAAATTCCCAGCTTCTTCATGCTGGTGTTTCCTCTTAGCAGAATCAGAAATAGTTTAACAAAAGATCCTATATATTTTCAGCTCTTAGTATTCAAAATGGAGGCTACTGTCAAAACTGAAGTTATACGTTCTAGAAGAAAGGATACGCTGTCAGTTACAGTCAGTCAGTTACAGTTAGAAAGGAGACATGTCATTTTCATTTCCATTTCCATACCTCTATTTCCCTGTCATACACGTTCATAGTATAGAGCTAGTTTTATTCTTGAATGAGCATTTAGGTTATAAGCTCGCTACCAGGATCTGCTGGTGGGAGCGTGCTGTCAGCGGCTCACAAATTGATGTAAAGATCTTGGATGTGGCTCGTAGTACCAGTTATATAAGTCTCATGTATGCCCAGTGATGGACTATGTGGCTTGCAGTATCCTCTAAGCGTCGGCCTAAAGGATACTGCAAACGTGGATTGGTTCAAAACACGGTTCGACACAAAGAAGAGATGGTTTGTCTATGGAAAAGGTTGAAAACTGAATGACCAGAAAGCTATTTATTTGGGACTTGTCGTTACCCATGGGCCATGCAGGGAGCTTTTGGATTTTTCTTTAAAAGGAGACTGATCTGCAGTATATACAGTATATATCAAACCAAAATTACCTGCAATGTGAACAGAACTTTAGTTATTTATGTTCAATTCTTATATGTATTAAGTATTTTGCAGAGGCCATCTGTAACAAACAAAAACTTGAACATATTGCAAGACTCACTACTACTATGTATAATCCTGAAACTTATGTTTATGTTGACTATGGACCCTGTGTTCTTCAAACTATGGATGTTTGATAATGCTCATTTCTATTTCTGAGGAATGAGAAAAAATAAAAATAAGGTACTTTACGAAAGAAAATTGCTTGGCAAAGTTGAAAGTTGTCATTGCTCGATCTAAATCTTGAGTTGTTTCTCTCACTGTGACTCACTATTATGGTATAGCCTATATGTTTGGGATTATGCTGCCATGCGGTAGAACAGTGATTCTCAACCTGTTTGGCTCGTGAACCCTTAAAATGAAGCGATGCCACAGGCTGCATATGCAGAGTGGTGAACAGTTCGACCAAATAATGGTTTTCCCTTTTCAGGTTGACTCATTTGATTTATTATCAGAGGAGGCCTGGAGGCTGAGAACTACAGTATTTCACAAGGAAAAAAAAGCATAAATACACAAAATAAATTTGTATAGTAGAAATATTTTTTTCCTATCCCATAAATCATCTCAAGACCCCCCCAAAGATTATCTTGCGACCCCCTGTGGCGTCCCGATCCCCAGGTTGAGAACCACTGCTGTAGAAGTTTGCCACTTGTTGGACTCTTTGTCTTATGCCAGAGAATTAAATAAAGTATTTTGAAGTGGCACAATGAGGATTGGCATTTTTAGGTACTATACCCAATTACATACAGCTCTTACTTTCAAAATTAAAATATGCAAATTAGTACCTACATAACACAAAAAATACAGCGAGCGGAGTCATGATCTTATCTGTAAGCGAGTACTACCTGAACAGAACTACTTGCACATAATCCAGTGCAGCACATACTCACTGGAACCAAGAAGGGAGACGAGACCCTGAGCTTTCATTCAACACACAACACTTGTGTATCTGATGTATTGAGGAATTTGCATGAATTTGCATATAGCATATGCAAAACAGTACCTAAACCGAGTACTGTGTCAGCTAAGGGCTTGATCTACCACTCTGCTCCTCTTCAGCTGTAGCACATCGAGCTACAACACTGGAAACGTTGTCATGGGCTACGTGACAAGGGCTGCGCTCCATAGAATTCAATCAAATATCTTGCAAAAAAATAATACATTTAATGCATACTTTTATTTTCCTCACATTAACCCTGAAAAACCTGACATTTCTTTGTCATTTCATGGAGATTTTCCCCATACCCATTTGTATTATGTGGGTGTAATAGCGCTTTGGCAGTGGCAGACAAGAGCTGATATTGCAGATGGCAGCTGTTAAACTTACTGTGAAATAGCACTTCCCTGCTGTGTGCTTTTACTGTCATCATTGCTAAATCCCCAAAAATGTGGTGAGACAGCTAAATTTTGAAAGAAATTGAGCTTCGACTTAATCAGCAACTTGAAGCAGTGGGTTTAACCACTGTATCTAAGCCTGAGACATCAGAACAAACATCTTTGGTACAGTTTGTTTTTACTACTTGCCCACGACCAATTACACACACGTCTACACTGTTTCAGACCTGCACAAAAATATCTGCCCAAGTCTTAACAAATAAGCAGCATCGTTCAGTTAAGAAAGGAGATTCAGTGACATTCTTTGTATGCAAACTCACAGCCGTTATCTGCTGATATGCATGTGGTCGTTTCCAAAGGTGGTTCTATAATTCAAACGCACAGCAGGAAGGTAAGAGAAAATTTGCATTCTACTCTCAGACGGTCAAACAGAGTCATTTGTATTGGGCAGCGCTTTGCCTCAAACAGCATCTTCACTTGCTTATCCAAAATAATTAGAATTACAAATTCACTGTCAGTGACAGCGTCTCCTCTGATGTGATTATTGCAGCTGTGTTACCAGCTAAGCTATTTCAAGAACTAGCAACTTAACTGACAACATCACACAAATACATATTTTGTCTGAAGTTTCACCTTCTTGTAGATCGTGAAAAGTTGTTAAAAGATGGTTTGGCAAGAAATTCCAATGTATTGACCTGTTACACGGAATCATTATTCATTATTTTGTTACAAATCAAACAATGGTAAGGATCTTTTTACTCATGTTCTTCTACCTCTGTACATTTTCAAAATTACAAGGTAACATCTTATTCCAAACACATGTCCCAATCTATACAGAAGTTCAATCAATAAACATTGAAACAATTATATGATAAAGCCACTTGCACTATCTGGATAGTGAGATGTTGACTTTCAAACATGTAGAAAATGTAAAATGGGCTATATTGGCTGAAATAAGTGTTCAAGCCTTAAGAGGTCAACATACTTCAGCAGCTGCCACTGAACCAACAGCCATCATCTTCTTCATCACAAGCTTCTGCAGCTCCGATGAAGAATGAGTATCAAACCAGCCTTGATGCTCCTGCTACAGCACTAAAAGACAGTTAACTTTAATGGTTGCTTCTCTCTACTAATTTTACAACTGAATTATAACTTTATCTGGAGGTACTCTGTGGCACAGCAGGCTGTGGCGTATGCCATCATCTCTCTCCTGTGTTTCCTGTTGCTCTTCTTCTATTTACTGCTCAGTGGAAAAAGACATGGAATAATCTGAAAAAAGAAAGCAAAAAAAATTGCAGTGTTGTAACAGAGAGTATCTCTATTTTGTTACTGTACAGGTGAAGACTGCTTTCATCAGAATGATAGCAGCGGGTAACAAGAAGAGGCAAGATATTCAGGGAGAGACCAGTCAAACAGGTGCTAGAATGACAACTGTATTGTTTCCAAAACAAAGCACGATCATCACATTTCCCAAGCCCAGACTCCAGAAAAACACTGCAAAGAATGAATGACCAGCCAGTGTTGAGCATTTTTGGTAGATTAAGCAAGATTGCGCTACCTTACCTTCACAATAGGCATGTGTTTATTGCAAATATTATAACTTAATTGTGATTGGACAAAAAAGCGATATCATTATCTTTGCATGTTAAGGGCTCATTACAGATTAAGCAATTCATTAGTGGTGAGTTATTACTTCCTTTTGATTTACGCTAGTGCTTTTTATAGGAAGCTATCTGATGGGGTCAACAATCCATTTGGTTGGTGATAAGATTATTGCTACATATGGCTACCATTACTGATAATATTGATAGTGTAGACTGTAACACAGATACTGTAACATATCAGAGTTTCTTGCACCCAGCGTGTTAGCGGTGCGGCGCTTCAATTTATAGATGAGCTCTACAAGGCAAAGAGCTGAGTCATTGTTTCACGTTAAGGTGCAGGTCACAGTTATGGTTGAAATGATATACAGGTCAAAGCTGCTGACCTTATGTTCATTGCTCCATTATTCCCATAACCAAGGTGTTAGACTATTTTTAACCCCTTCACAGCCACTGCAGAAATACCTAACGCCCGTTTGGAAAAAGGATAAGAGTTGTTTCCAGTGGTTATACTCCTTTGAAAGTTTACAGATGGTATTGGGAGGCTGGAGCAATATTTTTCGTCATCACCCTACCAAAAATTCATCATTACTGTATCAGTGTTTCAAATAATCAGTATGCTTATGCACATTAAACCCGTGGCAGGTTCTTCAGGGGAATTAAGTTCACTTGATAAAGGGGGTTGGGTTTTTTTTCTAGTGATTACTTTATCACAAATCAAAAGAACACGTTCACCTTCTGGGAGCCAGCGTAGAATCCTGTAGGTCAGGAGTCATTTGGACAGATAACGCTGACCACACACACACACACACACACACACACACACACACACACACACACACACACACACACACACACACACACACACACACACACACATACCAATACCAATACCAATACCAATACCAATAGGGGAATTCCATTACTTTGACCTAATCTGTCATCCTTTAAGATCCACTAAATGATGAACTATGACACCAGTCTATACTCCCTTTAATGATATTTAGTGTAGAGGACAACCAGGAGGCCAGTGCCAACAGGACGCCACCTCAACAATAATGACAAATTCAACCATTCAAGATTCAAAAACGCTTAATTATAAACATTGGAATATATTCACAGTTGCGTTCAGTAATTTCACAATGATCAAAGTCGTTTTTTGTATGTGTACACTAAGCATAGATACATTAAGATAATTTTGGCATTACAGACAATTTCTCTGTGTAAAAACACTTAAAAATACACAAATCCTCAAATCTTTGAACACCAAAACCAAAACACCCATTACAACAGGAAAAATGATCCAAAATCAATAATGTTTTTGCAAAACACTTAAGCTATAATCACTATTATTTTGAAAATATGTATATATAAATCTAACTTTGTATACAAAGCTAAGATCTTCCATTCCGGCTTTCATTTCTTATGAGCAGTATCCTTTTTTTGGGGTTGTGATGACTGAAATGTCACAGAGTCCAGGTCATGTATTCCCTAGTTAAACCAATACACTTCGAATCAATATTAGCTGTGTAAATAGATAGCCTACCTAAAGAAGCAAGTTTGTTTTACATGTGTTTTAAGTAAAGAATATAGTGAAAATACTGTCTGGGCTAGGAGACCAGAGGTAATGAATTGAATTCCCTCTTTGAAAACACTATCTGTTTAATTATCTAACATTGTCAAGGTGCTGAAGTGGCTTTGGGAGAGAGTAGAGTTATGCTATTTCTTCATGAATCACAGTAAAATAGGACAAATCATATAGCCATGATGGTGTGTCATGATCCAGCAGCTTCTGTAGGGTTATTGTATGCCTGCCTTTGAGCTCCATCCATCCATTAGGAGAGCTTGGATCAAATTGTTGTTCATTGTCCTCCAAGGTGCTCTCACAAGGTCCTAAGTGGCGGTCCCAGGGCAGCTTGCAGGCTCTCTCACAGTGAGCAGCTCTTTGGCAGCACCGCCATATGTGGACCAGCTCTAGTATGTTCAAGGGAAAAGATTATAAGGTTTAGTTTCAAGTCTGGAAAACATGAATATCAAAAATGATTATGTTAAATGTTATCGCTATAAAATCACATAGTGCTGCTTGCCTACCTTGTAGTCTTGCTTGTGTCGTCTTGATGCATCTCCATCAGGCCAGTGAAACCTTGGATTCCCCCCCCCCACACAACAGGAAGCCTACAAATCGCCGCACAGCGTTTCACAATGCTGTCTGTGCTCAAGTGGTGATTCACCTTGATGCAAGATGAGCTGCATGCCAAATGGGCTTGGCAGTAATTGCAAAACACGATGGTGCCGACAATATCTAGTCTGGTCAGATGAACCTTTCACACCTCACATTAAATTCGTCCCACTGACTCCCACCACCAGCACGTCTAAGTCAAAGTGGTGGGAGGTACCTTGACCCCCCCTCCCCGATCGGTTTGTCCTCATCACCCTTTCAATCAAAATGAAATCTCGTTGGCTTCATTGAAAGGTCTTCCACAAGTTCTGACTGGTGTGATGATTGCTGAAAGATTAAAAGAGTTTTTTTTTATTTATTTTTTTTAACAATGATCAACAGTAACTGCTTTATAACAAAGGGGTTCGGGGATGCATTCTCTAAAATCTTCTCATACATTTAGAAAAAAAAAAAATTCCAAAGCAAGTCCAAAACATCTTGGTCTGGTACATAATCACCAATCAATCAACCCATTAGAACAAACTGAAAAGAAAATGCATACAATTGTCTGAATGGTGAAAGTGTCATGAAAACCATATCAGATCTCAACAAAGAGTTAGGAAAACACTGTCATTACCCTGATTTTTCCATCACATCCATATTGCATGGTGTCATCCATTTGATCGTGGCTCAAGAACAAATTTGGTTTTGTTTTTTTGTGTCCTGACCAGATCCATGGGATGCAACTGAAAATGCATTATTGTTTCCCCACATGCAAGATGTGGGCATCAGGAGCCAAATTCAGGTCAGTCAATCGATCAGTCAGTCAGACAGTCGGTCAGTCATCAGAACTTAAAACCCTATATATCAAGGATGGGGCTAATGGGGTGACACCCTCCCCCCATCGGGTCAGAACACTGTCAATCAGACTTATTGACTGGCGATGTGGAAGACCGTCCCTGCAGCAGTGTGACTGCTCCTGCTCCATGCAGAGGAAAACATAGCAGACATCTCTGTGTTGCCAGCAACTGTCAAATGTGAGCTATGAACTCATCAATCAGTCAGTCAGACAGTCGGTCAGACACTTGACTCCTAACACCAACTGGCGCTCCCTTACCTTGTACTGAGTAATGCTCATTCGCCCGGTGTTACAGTCTGGCTAATGTGTGTAGACTTTGCAACTGCAGTGGCTAATCTATGCATGACAACGCATTATTTTTCACCAGGGAATGTAAAAATGCATCCATGATGTTGGAATTTTTGAGAGATGCAATGTCTTTTGCAGCTGGTTATGGGATGACAAGATTAAGGGCAAGCTTATCAAAACTGAAGCACACTAAAATCCAAGCCCTCTGTTTCACTGAGGAAGTGTTAACTTCCACCCCCCTCGTGGAGAACACCTCCACCTCTGCAAATCAACTGGCCTCATACTGCACAAAGACCACCTACAACAATGCAACATGCTCGTCACACATCCTGTTCCACACATTTTCTTCTGATCTCATACACTCAGGCTCCATCGACCCCTGGTGTTATTCCCCACAATAAATAAACTCCTCTAAACAGGAGGCGATCATATGAAAGCATTCCCAGTTGATAAAAACAACTCCTTCCTGTTATTTTTATTTAAAAATATTAAATAAAAATAAAATTTAATATTTTTTATATATTTTAATAAATTTACAACAAACCGACTGTTTCCACCTCCTCCCCGTCTCACTCCAAGTGCATCTCTTCCCTTTTCACCAACCGCCCTCTCTAATTTCTTCTCCATCTCCCTTTCTGACCACATAAAAGTGTTAACAGGCAGAACACCTAGTTAATCTAGACCTCAATGCTCATTCATCAAGGACTTCTTCCTACCATCAGTCAGCTCCTCATCACAGCAAGAAACTTATCACCGTCTACTGGCTATCACCCCCTATCTCTATGTAATCTGAAATAATCAGAATGAATCATTAATGTTGTTCTGTCCTTTCTACTCTCTGCAAGTTACAGCATCAGCGAGTGGACAGCATAGCTCCACTGCTCTTTGGAGGGAAGTGGAGTAGGCTAATTGATAGGCTTTGTTCAAATAGGGGGAATAGTTTGACTGCATACAATAATGTCTTGGCTTGAGTGGGCCCAGTTGCGATGCCTGTGTAAAATACAAATTAAAACACAGTGGAAAGTAACCTACTGCCTAGACCCGTGGTGTTGAATCGTGTGCCGCCATGGGTCAAATATATGCAGGTTTTCATTCCAACCAAACACTATGCCAGCTGACTTCACTAGAAGTTACCCCCTTTCTGGTTGAAGGTGTGAATGAATTACTATCTCTCACAGACACTTCAGCATCAACAAATGTCTGACTTCACCTGAGTCTCCCACGGTGTCCCACAAGGTTTTGTGCCTGGCATGTATTCTCTGCACTCTTCCCCTTGATCACATCATCTGCCACCATGGCCTCCAGTAACGCTCATATGCCGACGACTCTAAGCTCTACATAACTACCAAGTCCATCATTGCTGCCACCCGCTTGCCCTCACCAATTTACTGAAATAAAATCTTGGATGCAAACCACCTCTCTCAATCTCAACTGTGACAAATGAGAAATCATCATTATTGGTCCTGAATCTCAAACCTGCACCAGCCATGACTTCTCTTTCAGCACTGATAGCTCCACACAAGGCAAGCCAACCTTTGTGAGTTTTTGGATCGTACCCTCCGATTTGAACAGTACGTTAGCCAAATAAAAAGAACAGCACTTGCTCCCACCACCGCAACAACATGGCCCGCATCCATTCCCATCTCTCCACATCCTTCAAAATCTCCACTAGCTCCCTGTACAGTACCAAATTCAGTTCAATCTACTCTTCACTAGCTACAAAGCCCTCCATAACCCTGCCTCTTCTCTCACGGACCTCTTCCATGGTCATAACCCGTCCCACGGGCTCACATCATAAGACACCCAGCTCCTGACCCCCACCTCAAGGATTGAACTTAGGACAACAGGGCTTTCTCCACTGCAGCACTTTCCATCTTGTGAAAGCAGAAGTGCTGGAGAGATGGAAAGGTGATGCTAAACTACAGATGTAACAACTTTCCACTTCGTTTGAGAGTGTATTCATTCTGTACCTTTGACCTTATATCCAGTTTTGAGACTATGGGTGCTTAGCACAAGACTGCCACCCAGTATTATATGTTTGCAATACCATTTAGAGATTATGAAACTCAGCATGAGGGAATTCAGATGTGCAGGTGCCCCTATCTGATAGATACTGGGAGGCTAGGTGTCCTTGGGAAATAATGAGTGTTTATGACCAGAAAAGAGGGATTTCACCATTTTCTTAAAGTGTGCGTTCAACAGTTGTTACTGGTCGGCACTCGGCATAATGATGAAGTAACCTTTAACCAATGGTAGTGACATAAATTATCTGTATTCTCATAAACATGACTATTCAACACTACAAAATTGAAGTTTGAGGTTTTTTGGCTCCCAATCTGCAGATTGAATAAATTGTCAAAGTACCAACTTTCTCATTCCTGAGATTTCTTCAACAGTCAGAAACACCTCCCCAACATCACAGACTAAATCACTATCCATCTCTAAAAAAAGAAAAAAAAACTAAAATCCCTACTGTTTAAAGTAACTAATGATTTTTCACTAATGCCATTTTCTGATTTTTGTTACTTATTTTATAGTGGTCATTGTTGTTGTTGATAATATCCCTGTTGATTATTTTCTCCTCATTATTTACTGTTGCTGTCATGGTGACTAGCTCTTGTTTTCTGATTTTCAGGTGTTTTGTATTAGTAGTAGCAGTAGTATTTACAAAACGATCAAGCAAGTGGACAGACATTTTCCTCTCATCAACTTAAGTTTGGTCAAATTTGTGACTTGATTTGGATGAGTCATAAGTAATTGCACATGTTAGCATTGTTTATAATATGGTTTACTAACAGACAGTAAATATCATTGTTTACTCTTTTCCTCATACAGTTTTAGGCATTTCCAAAAAGGACCAAATTAAGCATCTAGTTAAATTAAATACCCTGGTTTTGACTGGACTTAAATATTTACTGAGTAGGCTAAGGGAAGATAAGCCAAGCAATGGCAAACTAACTTGTGCTGTTACTAACCACTCCATGTAAAATATATGTAAATTGATAACTGTTTTTGAACAACTCTGAAATGAAAACCTGGACAGCGCTGCTATACTTAGAAAGCTTTTAGTACAGTTTCAAGCACTGTAGTGTAGTGTTCAACTGACAGTCTTGGTGATTTTCTCAAGGAAGCAAAAAGTAATTAGGTAAAACTGAATGGAAAATGACTACATATGGTGTTTCACCATAGGCGGAAGAGATAAGGACAATGCAATGTGAATGCAAAACCACCAAAGCAGACAAACATCTTATGCAACTGATCATAAACTGTCACTCAAGTATGGCTAATTGTTCCGTTGAAAAGCAGCTGATTTACAGACATAATACAGATGTTGGCTAGTGCTTTAACGTTAGCTGTTCTCACTGGGAAGTGAAAGTGCAAGTACACGTTGCCTAAATAGTAAGAATATGCAAATCAGACATGACTCGGCAGTGTCATCCTTACCTGGACCATGGTCACAACATGGCATGGATTCAGCAGGTATATCACAGTCTTGGTCGCGAATTTGAACCCAACCTCCACTCCAAAAGTCATGCAAAGAGCCACCAGCAACAGGTTCTTGCCCAGACTGTCCTCCTTCGTCCTTGTCCAGTCTTTTCCAACCACTTTGAGGTCTTTCGAGATGTTTATTTTCCTTAGTGCCAAGACAATCTCCACGATGGAGATAAAAACGACGACAAGGCTTTCACTCATACGCTGTTGGGGTGCCAGGAAGGCGGCACACTCCGGGCCCCCGTTGCCCTCAAACTTCGGGTCCACACCGCCATAGACCCAGTCCAACAGACTGTATATGTTATATCTGGACATATTCCTCTTCTCGTGTTGGAAAAGATACGAACAAGACGGAATAAAAGACGTCGCACCGACTTCTTGGCGAAACATGAACTGCAAGATTTCTCTTTCGTAATCCGTCCTGTAGCTGAGAGGTAGACATGTATCCACCACCTTGTAATAAGCTAGCTAAATCACTAACCTACCTGCTCCACCTACTATTAACTGATGAGCAACTTTGCTAGCAGGAGGAGGAGGCAGCTGTGTAGACTAACCGTAGCTGCTGTTAGATGCAAGCCTCTGACAGTCTTCAAGCAAGCAAGCTAACTTAGCTAGTCACATTAGCATCAGCATTATATGAAGCGGGTACGCTGGCTGCCTACGTTTTAGTCGTGTCAAGATAGAAAGCAGTTTAGCTGGGGTTCAGTTAGCGTGTTAATGTTAGCCACAATGCCGAGTTTGCCCCGATAGATAGCTAGCTAGCTACCAAGGCTACCCTGCTGAGGAGAGCAAGGAGGAGGACACCCAAAACACGTGATGTCAGCCGATGGTGCGTTCAGGACAAACCTGGGAAATTGGGACACTTCCGACTTCGGTGTTGCGTTCAGGTTCATGTTAGCCAGAGGTTGCCACACACAGTAATGCCTCGAGACCTCCAGGCGTACTTTAGGGCAGTGGGTCTCAACGTGGGGTCCGGGGACCACCAGGGGTCCTTGAGGGGATTCCAGGGGGTTCCCAGCAAATGGATGAATTGTTAAACTTCACCATTATTTCATTTACAAGAAGTTAACACAACTAGAGAATGTAGAAGAAAAGACTGTTTTGATCATAGTTTGACTGTTATCTCTCTACCTACAATAGACTGTCATGGAATTCTGGACAAATCATATCTAACAATAAAAATATTCTCAGATTTGAGTCCGAGAGACAAAATCTCATCAAATGGGGGTCCGTGGTCCTAATGTGGACTAAATTAGGGGTCCTTGATAGGAAAAAGGTTGAGAATCACTGCTTTAGGGAGTTTCAAGGGTTCCCCAGCAAAATGAGGCATAATTTGATTTCACTAATATTTCCATCACCACATGTTAGCGTTATGTGAGAATGGATAATAATAACTATTTTGATCATGGTTCCTCTCTCCTGACAGTTACATCCTCATCTGTGGTATAGACAGTTATTCAGTTCTAGTTATTCACTTCTATTTTTGTAGTTTTTGCAACTACAAAACTGGGGTTCCGTAGTATGATGTTTATCTGTGTCTCTGATACGAAAAACTTGTGATCCACTGATGTAGGGAATGCAATTTTATCATCTGATCACGCCATTACTCATTAAAGGCACGATTCAGACTCAGTTAAGTTCCATGGGTCTTACACGGACTGAGATCTGCATGTTGGAGCTGTTCCTTTTAGGATTTTGAGGATGTGATCTGAGGATTTTGGGCGTGCCTATGCTTGCCTTGCACACAGGTTTATAGAGGTGAAACGTCCGCACCCTCTTTTTCAGTGGCTCTGGTTCCAGATATATTCCCGCTACTTGTCTCCATAGACATTTCAGGAAATCCTGATATACAGTGTTAAGCTTTGAACCAATCCAACCAGCAACGTGATGAATCACAAGCTTACAACATGAAAAATGGAAAAAAAGGCAAGGGTTCAAGACTGTGTACACCTTTTAAGAGGGAACAAACTACTAATCCCTTACAGCTTTGAGAATGACATTAATTCCCCTTCATTTTCAACAGTGTTACTAAATAATACTATAAGAGTGATTACTGATTTGTGATGATTTTTGCCCCTGCACACACTCCCCCCCTCGTCCCTAAAAAAAGAAATCATGTTTGACAGCAAAACCATGGTGGAATGGTGCCAATCACCGGTGCAGGTTGCTAGGCGACTAATGGTCTGGCTACCAACCATGTGCAACTTTTGAGCGGGTAACGTTCCTCTGGTAACCCTGTCGTTTACTAGATTGAACACTATGTTAAGGTAACAGCAAGCTCTCCTAGTGTTTTAATAGCATGGATGTATTACGCTAGGCCTATTTCACAATATGGCAACTAAAACTGTATGTAGGATTACTTTTCCCTTAGTTACCGTTGCTACTTGCTAAACTCGCGTTCATTTCTGACAGTGAAAGCATGGAGCCTCAACAGCAACGTGTGTTCTCCCAATCCCTGAAGAATGTACCAACCACACATTCAGCGATTTTGTTTAAAGTCATTATTAAGTGTGAGGAAAAGGCTACAAATCCTGGTTACGTACAGTATGTGAATTACAAAAAACACAGTACTACTTGACAAAATCACAGTGGACAAGGAATTTATGTGTAAGATATTTTCCTCCATGCCTCTTTGGTGTTGCACTTCCGTCGTCGCAGGGGGTCGTGGGATATCGCAAGTCAGCGTCGATGCACACTCGCTGTGGGAGGCTTACATAGTTCACTTCCCCTCCCCACTAATTGGTCTGGCATTCAGTATGGCAAACACTTCACACAAGCGTGCAAATGGAGGCAGAGCGGATCGGGTTAGGGCGGACAGGAAAGGAGGAATTGTGAAAATGTTTTGGGATACACCCAGTGGTTTTTGCTCCTCAGCGGCATTGGTAGGCCGCGCCTCTTTCTTAAATTAGCCACTCCCTAACATAATGTCATTGGTCTAGGTGTATGTCTAGTGCTCAGTGTAGCACAAGGTATGTTGGAAAACAGCTCCAGATTTAATAAGATTGTGTTGTCAGGGCAATTAACCACTAATTGGTTAGTGAATAGCATTCTGATTTGGTCATTTTTGTGATATAGTGCATGCTGTTCCATGCCACAATTTGGGCCTGAGTATCTAAACATGACATTTCTAGCAATGTTGGTGTATAAGTGATAAGATCTATATCAAAGATTAATTTCTTAATGCCGCTCACTGACAAGCCACTCTCCAGTTGCTTTGCTTATTGAAACAAAACTTTGTGCCAACACTCGTTCTGCCCATGTCTCCATCACATACTAACTGGATGTTCAAGGAGTGTTGGAGAAGGTTTAACTGCAAACTGCCGACACCACCTCAGGACAAGCTGCCTGACATGTGCAGGTGAGTTATTGTTACAATGGAAATTAATGAGACAAATAGTGTGAGTGGACTTGCTATTACTATGCAACTATCCACTAGATGGAAACTGAGTTCAATATGAACATCCTTACCACTCTGTTTTTGTGACTTTGACAGCTATGCAGTTAGTTCACTAGTTGTTGTTAACAAGTTAACATTATATTCAGCAACATATTAAGTCACCCTATGTGTTTTGCACTGTATTGTGAGATTGTTGTAGCATAGGCTAGTGCACTCAGTTACATGGTGCTTTGCTTTGATACTCTTTCTAAGTTGTGCATACCCTGCAACTAAAATATATTTGTCTGTAAATGCATTGTCAACTATCTAGTTGACATTATGTAAGTTTGATCTGACTGTTTACAACTATGCGGCTGGCTAATTATGAAATGAGATAAGTTACTAATATTTGGTCAGTGATATCTGCATTAGCATACTCACTATCTCTGTTGTAAGTGTGCTTTCTTCTCTCTCACTGGCTGTATTGTTATGGAACAGCACACTCAGCTGCATGGTGCTTAGCTTTGTTTTTCTTTCTGTGTAGGCATATTGTCTACCTAAGACATATTAGCTTTATATATTAACATGCATTTACTTTTTTTTTTTGTCCAAATTTATTCTGTGACTAATTACTGTTGTGGGCTATCTTTTCTCTTCAAGGTTCATGCAGCTCCCGTTGCCACTGGTTTCCCTCTGTTGAGGACACAGATCGGGCACAAGTGTCACCATGGATCTGGCTGCTGTGACTTGATCTGACCAATCAAAAGCAACCTCCCAGATGAATCACTTCTCTTTGGGCCCATATTTGGAGAAAATGACTTTTTACACACAAAAAACAATAACCAAGCCCAGAAGGCTTCAGGCTATTGCCTTTGGCCTCTACCTGCCCCTTTAGCAAGAACACCATGAAGCAGCTAGAGATGGCCTTATTCAACCTGGAGAGCTCCAAACAGGTCGTTGAGGTGGGTCAAGCCTCTGTTTGGGAACTAGAGAACCAGCTGGCATCTAAAAAAAACACTATCTAAGAGCTTGAGAGTCAGCTGAGGACCAGAAAGGCCGCTGTTGCAGCAATTCAGGAACAACTGAGGCTTCAGCTGATCCAGTGGAACAGAGAGAAACACACTCTCCTCAATGAGAAGGAGGAGGCGCTTAGAAAAATGAAATGGAGCCTGCCTTGAATGTCCTTAAAAGAGTAATATGTTGTCTCAGTCTCAGGAGGGAAAATGCTCTGGAGGCTCAGTTGACCAAAGTGTTGGCCAGAGTCCAGGCTTCACTTCAGGAGGTGGAGAGGAGCAGAAAGGCAGCTAAAGATCAACTGGCCTCCCACCGCATCCAGTGGGATGAAGAGCGAGGCGGTCTCCAGGCTCGAGAGGCTGAATTCAGGCAGAGAAATAAAATGGAGACCCCTCAGCTCCGGTGGAAAGACGCCAAGCCAGCTGAAGATAGATAAGATAGAAGCAGAGTGGAAGACGTGGGAGGCGGAACTGATTGAAAAGATCCTGCTGCTGGAGGGGGAGAAAAGAGAAGTGGCACAGCTTCAGGTGCAGACAGACGGGATATTTTTTATATATAACTGTTTCTCTCTCTACAGTTGGCAGAGAAAAGAACTATGGATGTATGGCTGTGATTCACGGATTCTGGAGAAATATGAATAATATACCTCTTACCGGCTAAAATACAAAACAAGCTGTGTCATTTTCAATATTGGCATCATTTTCCTCAATAAAGATGCATAAATTGACATTTTTGTTTTGTTATACTTGAAATAACTACCAATAGGTACAGCCCCAGGAGACTCATAAGAATCAGCTCTAAAAAAAAAAAAAAAAAGAATCATGTCAAGTGTAACTGTACCCATATGTCAGAAACACTTTTTGAGTTTGAGTAGACATCAGAATGGGAAGATGAAGGTTTTCCATAGACTTTGCTGTATGCAAAGGATAATTATTGTCACATTTTTCACTATTAAGGGCCGGTGCTATTATTTTCTTAGTCTTAGAGTTAATGTTTTATGGCTTTGTTGATTTTTATCCCCCAATTTTAGGCTCTACGTTCCATTAGCCCTGTGTTATGCCATAATAATATTCATGTAGGTTCATTGCTTTGTGATTGCTTTTTAAATCAATAATAATGAAACATTTCCCTAAAGAAAAAAGTGAAAATTTCCCTGAGGAAAATCAGGAAGAAAAAACTGTCAAAGCTGTCCGGTTTTCAGCTCTGAGCCAAACCAAAAGCATTAGGATTCAAAGCTGGTTTGATTTCTCAGACCTTTGTGCTAATTTACCCCTCCATACTGCAGAAATCACAGGCCAAGCAAAGTCACAACCTGAATCCTAATAGACACTGAAACGCTGGGAAGAGAACCTGACAATGAAATATGAAGATTCTGGTGATTATTTTATGGAGGGAAAGAGACGGCGGCTGTCCCTGCTGGTCATGTCAATTCTTGATGAAAATTCTTATGTATTCATTTATGTTCCCTTTGACAGATCCAAAATCTATCTAATCAAAACCATGAATTATTAACTTCATGGACTTTGCATGACTAGAAACGAAACAAAACACGCACACACAAAATCTAGTCTCTCATCTTAAAGTTTCTGTCCTTCTGTCCTCCTCCGTCTGCTCTGTACATCTTTGCGATATATGTGTTTTGTTAGAGGTTTATGAATAAATTTGACTGCACTTGCAAAAAAACTTTTTAGCAGCCAAAATGCACTCAAAATCACTAGATTTTTGATGCACTTTAGGAAGGACAAGCCTTTTCTCAGACTAGTCGATGTCACCAGGGGGCGACATTACCATTTTTCCTCCCTGTGGGTTGCAGACTTTTTTAGAAGTCATTCCACATGAAGCATTTCTGAGGATATTTGAAAAATGACCACATGATTGCAGATCCTAACCTGCCCAAATACTTTTTCTGTCCTGAAATGGGGGACCAATTACAAAAGTTAAAGCTGGCAAACTGCACTTGAACATGTCAGTGTGTCATTTTTACATTGTTAAAACATAAGAGTAAGCAGCCAAATCAATACTGCGTTGCTGCCAAAATGCATTTGGAATTCATTTTAGATATTTATCAAGTACGTCTAATGACAACAAGACAGCACAAGGCATTTTAGAATAGATGTACATACATGGTTCATATTTCAAATTTCACACCTGCATTTCAGTGTATTTTGGTCATCCAAATATTTCATTCGTTTGCATAACCTTTCCCAAGCAGATCTGATTAGTGAGGTTCTATAAATACATGGCAGCAGCATCACCTGTGCAGTTGGAGGACAGAGACAGCTGTTTTCTAATAGCAGGCGTGGGCTGCTGCTGGGCCCGAGGAGAAGGCAGCTAAATGGACAAGATATACACAGTATTTTGTGAGTCTGGGAGGTTTATGTTTGTCAGAACGGTGCTAAAATCAATGGATTCCTGAGGGGGCGGCTGTGCTCCGACACTCCTCTTCACCGCAGAGCAGGAATCAGTCAAGGATATTAATCTAAACATCAGTCATGCATGGGGAACACCCCACGAGGAGAATAAGCCTGCTCATCCATGCATCTCCTGAGGGAGGTAGGGGGCTTGAGGGAGAGAGTGACTGGGTAAGTATGTCAGGGTTTCGTCTCAGGAGATGGGACATGGACTGACTCCAGGCGCACAGACAATACAACCCAAACCGAAGAGGCTGGCGCTACTAAAACCCAAATTTTATGCAAAACTCACTGAACTTCACTATAATCTGTATTACCAAAAACTTAGATCTGAGAAGGTAATGGTCCAAAATGAAATCAGCAAACAGTGACCTGCAAATACAAACTTGTGTCCCCTGTGTCGGAAAAGAAGAGTAAAACATTTGTGCGTTAAATGTCAATGTGCTTCATCATGCTGCCATCTTAATCCTCCAGTCATATTTTAATAGGCCACACAAGCAGCTGGAAATACCAGAATTCAGGGGCAAAGCATTTTCTCATTCCCCACAATATGCTGTATCACATTTTCTCCCTATTCACCTTTCTAAAATGTCTCCTCCCCCCTGTCTTTTTCCACTGTACACACTGGGTGATGTTCCCAAGGACGAGTACAGCTGTAGAGTCCTCTCCTCCGTGAGGCGCCCCACACTGACTGCAGGGCACCTCAGCTCTCCCTCAGCTAATCCACTGCACCGGGACTGTCAAGAGCGCCAGCTGCAACGGAAACATGCAAACACAGTCCATTTTAAATCACTAATCAATGCAATAGCCGAAGCTGAATGCTAAACTATATTCCAGGTGGGATTTCAGATGCAACTCCCGGGGATGAGGCTGCTTATGCAAAGATGTTTTTTTAATCCATTTCTTTATTGTGCAGCAACGGGATGCTTTTCACTGATACCGCAGGTACTGTTATCAACTCATAACATATTTCTTTAAACAGGAATTGGTGTAACAAAAACATCATGAGAGGTTCTCAGGTATTAGGAGCATTACGTCAGATTGGTATGGTTTGCCACATGGGACAGTACAATGGGTAACAGAAAGTTTAGACCATCACAGCAAAGTAAATGAGAGTCGCATAAGTATACTTTTATGAAATTGACTTCATAACTAACACTTAATATTTAATTTCACCGATGCAGTACATTCCAGTCAGATAGATACTGTGATACTCCAAGTGGGTTAAACATTTTGAAGAATGATTATTTGCAGATGTAATTGTATTAACAATTGTACAATTGAAAATGTATGATTGAAGGGATTCACTATGCCAGCAACAACCAACATCCCTCTTTTTCTTTTTTCTCCGAAATATAGTTTTTTACCTTTACTCCAAAAAACCCCAAAGCTTCATGCAGTATCATCACTTCATGTAGGCTGCCCTTTAATATTCACATTTACCCAGTCTGTCCTCCTCACTGAAGGCAGGTAAATAAGCAAGTAAACTGTAAAAGATATCTTTAGGTCATAACATATTTATTTCCGAACCCATTTGTTAGTCTTCCATAGTTCTGAACCCGCCGGGCCTTTGCTTGTCCGAGCAGGGGAGTGTAATGTCAGAACGGAGAGACAGATGAATAGCCTCCTCCTAATGTTTATACCGGTCTGCTCTTGTATGCTTGAGAAATCATCAGCGACCACGAGGCGATCTCTTCTCAGACAGATAAAATGACAAGCCATCAAAGACACAGAGCGGCCGTGTGTTGACGCTCGCGACAAACACAAATGAACAAACATTTCTGAGCGAATCACTTCTGAGTCCGGAATGTGCTGAGTCACTAACAGACTGCTGCTGATGTTGCAGTTGAAGGTGTTCAGCACGGTTCTCATTTCAAAAACTTTATTTAAGTGGTCAAGGCCGCCTCTGAAGTTCAATCTCTAGAATCGCCCCTTGCATTACTGCGTGTGAGGCAATCTCTGAAAAGAATCTTTGAGTCATTAAATCATCAACTGATACTTTGCCGGCCAGTGGAAAACGTCTGGATGTTGTCGGAGGTCCAGTTGCAAGAAAAATGAACTTTCCTGCTGCAGAATGTGGCGTGGAGGTGGAGAGTGAATTAACCAACACTTCAAATATGTGACACAATCACCTGAGTCTGAGAAAAACAGCTTATTATGGAGTTTTGAGAACACATCAAAATAATATGTCTATACAGCAGATTCTGGCAGCAACAGCTAATATTCTATAGCGACCATGTCAGTGGGAAAGCAGTACAAGTCACACATTGTAATGTGCAGACACACGGACACGTTTCTTCTTTTCGGACAAGTACGCTCTTGGACGAGTAAAAGGTTATTCCACTTGTCCAAATGACAAGTGGCTGGAAGAATAATGGCAGAGGCTGAATTGTTGAGAAGGATCACGCACAAATGTAATCCCTCCTTGGTCAGTAACTTGAGAGGGACCTGTGGAACAATACGGTGGGACAATTAGTAAAAATCATTTGAATGTTTCAAACTGAGCAGCCAAAAAGGAGTATTGGGTCCAACTTGCAGGTGCAAATTGAGGAGAAACAGACCCAAAGGCCTAAAGGTGACAAGGCGGTGTGCTTTCTCATCATGTGGCTTTCATTAAAGCTAATAATCCTGGTTTTAATGTGGTTCTCAGACAGACCTGTGGCCATAAAGGTCAGGTCGGGTTGGAATAAACCCTGTGGAGTTGAAGGATGTTGAGGGATGATGACGGTGAGCCACGTCAGTCCCCGTTGTCATGCCGATGTTGTAAGAACATCGCTATCATCTCACCTATATTCCCATGGAGAGATGAGCACTTTCATAAATTAGTAATGTTAATAACTGACCTCCATATACAGATATCTGTGTCATATTTGGGTGTGGGTATGGTCAGAAAAATTTGTCCTGCCTATATAAATCTTGCCAAAGTGGTAGTTATAACCTATATGCATCAATTTCTATATTAAGATTACAGCGCATGGCCAAACACTCAAAGTGCCCCCGTTTGGCCACACTTGGATGGATTTTGCATCAAATTTGGTGTGATAGGAGTTGGAAATGTGGGGCTGCTGGAGCCTCCTGAACATTTGGACTGAGTTTCATGATGATTGGAAAAACTGACATTAGTTATGACGAGTTTTGGGATGGACCACATATTTTTGCAAGTTCTTACAAGTTTGTTGGTTAATATCAGCAAAATAAAATCTGAAAAATCTATGGACATCTTTTAATGTGCTTGGACTATAAATGCTCCGTGCCATATTTGATGGTGATTGGTGCAATGATGTAGGATGAGATGGTAAACATTAAAAAAACCCCACTCTTGAACATTTTAAAGGCAAATTGTTAGAGCACATCAAGATTCATGCTTACATGACCCCACCGTGTGCAAGATATATTTCCTTATTATTATTATTTTTTACTTTGAACTGTAGTAACTATCACTGGACACTACTTTGAGCTGTAGTATTCTATGAAATGTTCATGTCAATTACAGACCAAAATCACCAGTGAACTCCTTAAGCATTCAACCACAATAACACACACATGAAAGCACTTTTATCTTTATTCACTGTAAAGAACAGCAATTCCTGGACAAAGGGGATGGAAAACAACATTTTGTCAGTGGCCCCACAAAGAAACCTTCACAATAGAAAGGTGAACACTTTCAAAACAAAGGTTAAAAACAAAGGAAGAAACACCTTTATTTCTGGCAGGAATTCCCTGCACCGCCCTCGCAACTTCCCGGTCCTCACATCACTCAGAGGGTCAGTGTCACGTCAGGAATGCTGGCTGTAGATCAGTTGTTTTGTTTTATAACTTTGTATCCCATCCTTGACAATAATAACTGCAGGTCAGAGAGAAGCACAACAGCCCTATTTGCACAGGCTCAGTATTACCTGAGGTCATCCATCCACTTCTAATAATGGCTGAGGACATCAGTTTTCTGATCCCTGTATGAATGTGCTATTACCATAACTCTAAACTTTCAGACATTTCCATTAAATTTGCATTTTTTAAAATAAAAGCAGACATTCCCTGATATTAGATTGCTGCTCTTGTGAAAATCCAAATGTGTGTAATTGTTGGCACATTCCTGGTTTTCCATAACTTTCCATACCACTTGGACTTCTGACTGTTGATTGTTGAAACATGGTTTGCATGACATGTAATACACCAGTTTCATTAACCATTTAACTTGCTACATATTGATAAAAATGAGCTTTGTTATTGAAAAAATATTTTGACACAACCTCCCATACTATTCTTTATTTCTGGTAATTGAAATGTGTTCCTGGCGTTGCATGTGGTGTTGTTATGAACTTGTCTGAATTGCCATCATCAACCGCCAGAACATTTTTAATTTAGTGTCCTGTATTGAAGACTCAAGTCAAATGTGTAGGCGTGTAAAATTCAGTCTCTTCAATCTATCTCCTGTGAACACACCATGGAAAACACACGTGGGGAGTTTTCTCATTTCCATTAATCCTCCATGTAATACTGCCCCAGTACAAATAGGGCGAATGACACAGCAGCAGCCCAGAAGACGGCTTTCGCCTCGACTCAATCTGAATGTCTACAGATTTTGATTCGTACTGTGATGAGGTTCTCAATTGTGTCTGGCTTTTTTATGTTCGAGATCAAGAAGATGGTGGTGCGGCACACAAACACAAAGCATTAGCACAGTCCTCGAACCGGTATGAAAAATAGCCACTAAATGTGTAATTGATCGTTTCATTTATCATAGCAAGAACAAGCAGGCAAAAACAAATCCTGTCCAACCTGCTGGATAACCTTATATATCCAGGTGGGGCGTTTTATAGAGTTCTCCTTTCCCTGCGCGCTGAGAAAAATGAGGTTATTTAGCTTTAAACATAATAGAGTTTCTGTGCGGTCCAAGGTGCCTACAGGGCAGAGCAGGAGAGCAACACTAACCTCCTTATGCCTTGACAAAAGGCAAAGTCTGCAGACTAGAACCTGTCAGAATACTGAAATGTATTGATATTCCAGACCAAAGCTTATTCCCAATGCGAAATGTGCATGCACACATATTCTTCTACTTGATTCAATGCTCTGTACAGTCTTTTTTTGTAGTTGAATTGATTGCTATTGCATGTATCTCAGCTTCAGATACTGGAGAATCTATTGTATTAATAGAGTTGATACTATGTAGAAACCACAGTCACTTGGATATCCTTTTGTTTCTCAAAGAGTTGCAGCATTGGGTGGTGTTTTAGTTGCAATGCTAAATCATTTATTAAGTCAAATGGGTGAGGATGGCTGTTGCACCATCTTATAGCCAAATTTCACCAGCTTCTGCCTATGCAAAATGTACTCTCTGACCGCCTATCTCAGCTTTAATATCTACCAGCAGTTTTCAGAGGAAAACTCAATCTCTCTCATACTGCTCCATAAAATATCCCCATGCAAAAGGTTTCTGCTGTCATTCCAAAAAAATAGTAAACGACTGGGCAGCAATCGAGATGTATGTAACTAATACTGAGGCACCACATTAGATATTTAAATAAGGATCTTATGAAAAATTCCTTGTACGTCTTAAGTTATATGCTGTGTCATGGCATGACCATTTCATGTGTTTTGTATTTAATGTGCGCAGGTATTACTGTAGTATACTGTGAGCATCTGGATTGCATATTGTTTATGCAGCACTTCACAAAAATAACAGGTAATTTCAGGTAACTGTGCTTTGATTTGACCAAGCGTTACAATAAAGACTGTGCAGTGTGTTCCGTTCCCTGTGGGATGTCCTTATGCTGTACTGCTTCATTTTCCTAATAAGTCACAGTGTAAACACCACAAACAAAACGACTCGCATGCACAGCCCGGGAGACGGAGAAAACCACAAAGAATCAGAGGAAATACATTTCAATGAGCCACCAAAAGAATATCAGATGACTCCACCAGAATGTGTAGAAGATTTTCACCTTTGACCTTTGAACGTAACTCCAAGACAAAATACAACGTCCTTTTAATCCCCACTGCCGTTTGCTACATCTCATACAGTAAAGCACATGGATGAGAGAGGGTTATGCAACACACAACGTCCAGTCATTGAGCATATAGAGAGCGGTTTCTCGACAAAAACACAACAAGTCCACAATCTTCCCGTAGCGCTCTCTTTGCGGAGGAAGTCTTTGCTCTCTCAATGCTTGGGGACATGCAGTGAAATTGCTGGAGAGAGAACACAGCGTGTACAACTTTGCTTGCAGACAGCTGCTAATTCACAGTTAGAGTTTGAAAAGTGCACACAAGGTACTGATCTTGTAAGTAGCTTGATGAGTATTATTTCTACTGTACGTTTAAAAACACCATAACACTTAGTGTTACAGAGCTGAATGTAAGACAGCAGTACTTATCAAATGTAAAAATAAATGACCTGACATATCAATATTCACAAAAAACTATTGGAATTGGATTCACAATATCTACAAATTCACAACTTATTAACACTATTCTGAGCAATTAGAATTGTTGCCATTTAGTTTTAATAATCTGTTTAGTTTATCTATTTGTCTACGGCTTTCTACCCATCAATAGATTTGCATCAATGCTGTAGAGGTTATGTCGTATAAAACATATATCATGTTTAATGCTGTGCTGATTAGCATAAATATATTCATATATTTCTAATATATCTTATATATATATATATGATGAAATGTTTCTGCTGAAGCTAACTCTGGCCCTGTAAGGAGAAGCTTTCCCAGATAAATTACCACAATCTGAACCAAATCCCAACAGCAACAATACAGTAGAACCTCGTTTATCGAAACCCCTCAGGAGAGGTCAGTCAGAGGTTGAAAATCTTTGGATTCGTGAAGTACTTTAAAATACCAGACCGAAACCCTCGTCCTAATATGCAACTTGTGTGCGCATACTTTCCAAAACACCCTGTAACATCTATTTTTCCCATTACAAGTCTTTTAAATGGAATCGCTGCAATTAAAAGCATACATTTTTTGCATCACTGCATATTTTGTTCATTATGGCCATTAAGTTGTCTTGTCAGTTCTGAGGTAAGCAGTCTGGATGAAAGAGGTTCTACTGTAGTTCAGCTGCAGAGCGCAGAAGTCGTGGTTGTGTGGCTCTGGAAGTGTTTTCCCCAGTTTTGCTTCCACAGACAGCGGTTTGGGATGCAAAGGAGGCAAAAGGGGTGAAAGTCTTTCATAGAAAAGAGAATCCCGACACATTGTGCTCACGCATTGATTATGAATTTATAATTTGACATTTCAGTCTATCAGACCTTCATCAGAACTGGAGTGAAGCAGACAACATAGGGGCATTTATAACCATTTTGAGAAAGGGGTCAAAGGTCATCATCCCACACACTTGAAACATATAGACTTCAAATTAAATCAAATATATTTACAATGTTGACAATATATAAATAGTAAGTGTAGTAAACATTCAACAGTCACATCACAAATGGAATAGAATGAGTATCTCCTGGTAAACCATCTTGGATCATGTCCTGGAGACAAAAAAGTGCACATATTAACTCAAGATATTGCAAGTTGACCAAATTCATAAATGTTTAGCCTTTATAAAAAAATATTTTATTCAGGAATTATTTGTATGGAACAAATTTGCCCTCCTAATTTGAGTAATTTAGTATTTTTTCAAAAAAATTCTGTATTTATAACCCCTGAAAATATGTACAATATGCATGGTGAAATGAGAGATGTTTTGATGACATTTTTTGTCTGTTCTCGGTGATGAATGTGAATTGAATGAACTGATAACACAAACACTTTTAACAAAGATCTGAAATTCCCATGTGAGAGGATCTTTGTTAACCACATTATATAAGAAACTGACCATGTCACCCGGCTAAAACCGAGCAGTGCACGTGTGTGAATTTTGCAGACTAAGAAGGATGTGTCAGTCAGAGGACGATTCTCTCATGAGGTTATTTTACAACTGCAGTTACCAGCAGAAATGGGCTTGATGCATCTCAAATCGCACGCAGCTCTTTATAAGGAAGATCCAAAATGAAGAGCAAATGAACTGCTTTTATAACTGCTTATCTCCCCACATCACACCGACTCAGAGGAACCATAAAGAAGCATTAGCACTTTCTGTCATCTGACCCTGAATCAGCAGCGAGACTTTAAACACCCTCCATAGATGTGTATCACACAGCAATTAATTTGAGTCAAAGTGATCAAAAGTCTCATTTTGAGCCTGAAAAAGAGACAGGCGGTCAAGTCGTCACACGTAAACAGTGCAAAACTGAACATCACAGGAATGACAGGGAGTTTAGCGCTGCATTTTACTCACCATGACATTTCAAACTTACTCATCCATGCTGCTGAGAAAGTAAAATTACCAATAAAATGTGGAAATATTGAAAAATTGCTATTCAAAGGGAAACATTCCCTATATTCACCTTGCAAGCATTGGCACCAAGTGGCTTTAATGATTGAGTTTCTCACAAACCAAATCTGATTTTTATGTTGTTTATAATGTCTATCTAGTCAGTATTCATTTATAATGTGCATTCTTTCTCTTGAGTGTGTCCTAGAATGAATATGTATCTGTTTTCAATGTTGTGAATTTATTTGATCTCTATGTTACACATGCACATTGGATGTTGACCGCTGACCCATTTTTTGATTGGATGAAATGGTTAAAACATTCTTCCTGATGTCTGCTTCATTTCATTACTGATGAAGGTCTGATTGATTAAAATGTCAAATAATGAATTAAAAATCGATGCAAGAGTGCAGTTTGTCAAGCATTTTCGCCACCTAACACAACATTTAATTGATAAATTGTCATTCGTCTAATTTACTGTCTTCCACTGAATAAGACAGCAATTCAGTATCTACTCTAATGGCCATTAGTTCTGAATGTTTCAGGCTTTGAAGGATAATGAGCTACAAAACAGAATTATAAGCCTTAATTCTGCAATGATTGGAACAATGAGGAAGAAATTAGGGTTTACCGGAAAAGCCTGAGGTTTTAACCTGCAATTACAAGTTTGGAATGTGACCTGAATGGGTTTTCTGAGGCGGGGAATTGTCTTTACATTGATTACTCCACGACCAGAACAAAGTGTAAAACAAGTATTATAGTTTGTGGAAGTCATGCATCTCCTAGGCTGGTACAAACCGACACAAACTGTTATCTTAATCTAATTTTTGAAATTGAGTTACAAGTCCTTTGACCATCTGGATGTAGAGCCAGTTCAGTGTGTGTTTCCACACTGAACCAAACCTCTGGTAAAACCTGTGTGCTACAAAATGAAGGGTAAAAACACTTCCAGAACTTTGTGTCAGCCATGTTGTGTTAACTTCACATCGATATCCACAAACAACTGGAGCTTAAGTGAGTTTATGCAGACCTTGCTCAAGTTATGATCGGGTACTTAATGAGTAACTGGGATAAACTACAGAAACATTGATACTAAGCCCTATTTCAATGTGACAAACATCATTATTGGAGGTTGCAGACATACACATGTACAGATTGTCATGCATTAACCTATGTTTGATACATTGTACATGGTTTGTGTTTTCAACACCTTTAGAGAAGCCACAAAACAACTGCATTCATTCTCCTAGTGAAGGGTGCTTACCGCTGAAGAGACTGTCTGAAGAGATGCTTGAGAGATCAAATACATGTTGGGGTCTGAAAAGTACATTGGTCTTCATAAACTCTAGAATCAAATTAATGCAAATTATCCAAAGAGAGCATCTGGCAAAAAAAAAAAAACAAAAACAAAAAAATTTTTACAATCACACAACATCTGTATAAACATATACCAAAACTCAACACATAACGGAAATGCACACGTCACTTTGCAAAAAGTAAACAAAAATTGGAGACAGCTGGAAACAATCTCAACGTTTGATTAGCAACTTTGTAACAATAATAAAATAATCTATAAATTTGCCCTCCAAGGTAATGGCAACAACAGAAATGAGGTTTATTCTGTTACCTTTGGAGGAAACGTGGAAATTAAAAACTTTTAATGATCTGACAGCATTCTCCAGTGATGATGCGGTGTCTCCAAAATGTGTTTAAAAATATGTCAGTGACATATTGAGTTTTGTTGTCTACTACAAAACACAAAAACACAACAACAAAAACAATACAGCATATGTAGACAATAAAATGTACATAAATCAACACCAATATACTTTACACAACCAATATAAAAAAGGGCAAAAGTACAACTGAATCAAAACCGTGGCTGTGGCAAGGGAGAAATCATAATCTAACCCATAACAGTTTCTAATACAGAGACAGCAATGTAATAAAGGAAATCGTGGGCAGGCACCAGGGTTGAAAAACTTTCATAAAAAAATACTTAAGGAAAGAAGCAAAGCGTATCTGGTATGAATTTATGTATAAAACATATCAGATGTCATTCTCAGTTCAATGGAAAACTTAATAAACCGTGGAATCAAAATTAGACTTCAGTCTGAGGTAATGGCGTCAGTTTCTTATGACCGCTCAGCTCACAGAGACGCAGCACCGTGAGCCGAAACATGTAAATGCACATGAGAATTTTTTTTAGAGACTATGGTGGATCCTTTAATCTCTTTACTTCATCGTTTCACAGGCAGAGGTCTGTTAACCTTCCACACTAATGGGCAATTTTACACTCAGTGACCATGCCATGGGCCGCGGGTGGGGGGGTGGGGGGGGCAGAAGTAGACATAGCCACATACCGTACGGACCTTGCGGAACACCAGTATGTGTTTGCATGTAATGTACACACAGACCTTTGTGTGTACGTGTGCTGTAAATGCATGTGTGAGTGTGTGTGTGTGTGTGTGTCAAAACCTTTTCTCCTTATGATGTGGGTATTCACAAAGGCACATTGCTTCTCTGTCGTTGAACATACTCAGCCTGTTAAAACAATAAGAGTCACTGGACTAGAAAATGTACAGGCAGGCCCATGGGACACAAAAGCAATTCCAGATGATATTGCATCGGGTCTGTTGAGATTCAGCACAAGCTGAAGGCCAGACACTGACAATTATTAATGATGTTCCTATGGAGCTATACAGGCCGCCCCTAGCTAAGAGAGCGCAATATAGCAATAGGCAACCTACGAATGGCTCTGCTGGCATTTTCTGATGCACCGCTGTGTGTCACTGTGTGCGTGCCTGCATGCATGTGTGTGTGTGTGGTTTTTACTCAATGGATGTGTCTAGACCTTATCATCTGTAATGAGCTATAATGGAAACTTCACACTACACATGCTCGCCCTAACTCGGTTCTAAGAGAAGCGCAAGCATGTCCAAAATATGGTGAAAATACACTGGACTATTCTACAGAACAGCAAGCAATCAAGATACAGCAAAGGTTCGTCACGACAGGGAACAGGGCCAGAGGTAAGGGTTCAGAGTGGAGGGGGGAAATAAATGCTACACAAACACATTTTGATGTGAAGATTTCCTCTTTCCAAGGTCCGCTACTATATGTGAATCTATGCTAAAATTTGCCTTCCACCTATACAGACGTGCAAAATATCAAACTTTTAAGAAAAAACAGACACACAAAACACGCACACGCGCACACACACACATACATACACACACAATAGGATGTAATGGACTTGGCCTCTTGCAAACCTGTCTAACCGCCAAACCAAACCATCAAACCTAGCGTATTTACTTGGTCAAATTCAGTTTTGGTTGTTTGACTTCATAATAGCGGGCTTTCTGTTGACATATGTGGCCCAGTAGACTAGGTTGAAGATGAAGAAAAGAACTGGGAAAATGATACGCGATATCTTGTCCACTTTGCTGACACGGTTGTAGGACTTTTTGGCCTCCATGTATGGGTCTTCCATTTTTTGGAGATAGTGATGTTTAGCGGACGCTGCGGTGGCACTCTTGGAAATGGTCGTTAAACCTTGATCTTTAGCTACATTGATGGCGTAGGTAGTTCCAACAATGTTGAAAGTGTTGTTTGCCTTTTTGGACAAAGAGGCCGATTCTCTTCTCTGAAAAGGAAGGAAGCAGTAAAGGGCGTCAGGACAGAAGCACCAAACTCAACAATACTTCCATTTGGACTCATAAAGAGGAAATAGAAGCAACACCACAAGACACGACACACTTAGAGAACAAAACAAAGCCTAACCATATCTTTAATCCTGGCAATGTTACTCTGAAAGGGTTCCTGAAAAGAAAAGTAGAAAAGAAAAAAGTTTTACCAATTATATCAAATGACCCAACTCCATTCATTATCATCTACCTGGAAGTACAGCACAACATGTTACTGTTGTACTGCACTTTCAACTGTTAGCACTCCAAATCTGCATCATACCAAATCTGAATCACATAATCATATCATTAATCATAATCACATCTTTCTTTAAATTCAGATATTTCTTTAGCTGTGACAAAAGGCCATGACAGAATTCATGACAAAATGATCAGGCTGGGAAAAATTAAGAGCGTGGAAATGGGAACAATCCTATTTAGCGTCGTTGCAGGGTCAGGCTCAGCTGCCGTCTGATGCTGCAGACTGGCAGCAGTAGCAGAGAGAGCGGGATTAGAAACAGAGCAAAAATCACAGTGTCTGTGTCAGCGAGAGCAACCGGGGCGTCTATAGGCAACAACTTGTGAGAGAGGAAACAGATAAAACTGGCTAGGGGAAACTGGCTTCCTCTTACTACTGGAGGGAAATCATCTGCACTGTCTTTCATACTGAGAGCGGTGGCATGCAGTGTATGAGGCTATACTGGGGGAGTTTTCTCCTGCACAACAGTCACACCCACAGTGGTCACTGTAAGATCTGCAGCAACATAAAAGCAGCCTCATGTTTCACTTTCAACGTTCACTACTGTTTTGAGCCTTTCTGTAATTCTGCTCTACTTTTTCCAGCTTCATTTAATTTCCTTTCCTTTCCTCTCGCTCCATCTTTTTAATTAGCATAACTAATCTCCCCTCTTCCCTCAACTCAACCCCCCCCGCCCCTCCCTTCGCTCCAAAATGCTGCATGGTGGGTCTCTTTCCGCACACAGCTCATCGCCAACTGTTTTGTTATGTCTATATCCTCAAGACTCATTTTACATACACTCGTGAATGGAGTTTTTCACATGTGACAAGGCATTTACAAGAATGTTTTGTGGTTGAGATAAAACCGGTGTGTTGCTATTGTGCTAAAACACACGGGAAAAGCGCTTTTAAAGTGTGATACGCAGCGGAAAAGGTCAGTATTAGCAGTGTAGTAGGTCATAACACCGGTGTTATAAATCTCCCACCAACCCAAAGCTACAGACTACTGCGTCAAGGACAATGGAGCGATCTAACCTGGTAAGCGGGCTGGATGGAGGAGGAAAATGCATTAATTTCACCCTAAAACAAGTGAGTCACAGAGCAGGACAATAGGAAGTCGACTGCGCTTGGACTCACTTGCACACAAAGTGCTGCTCTGCAGAAACCAGGAAGGGTCTGGCAGAGAGCTAACAGAGCTTACAGAAAGTTGATTGTATCAAACAGAGAAACTGTGAGCCTCTGTCTGAAGGGTCTATCTCATGCCAATATCAGCGCAGGGAGAGAGTATCCTGGCAGCGATGCTCCCCGGATGACTAGATGCTTTCGTACGATATCGATTCCTCCGGATCTAACAACGCCACCTCTATCACAGCGACGGCTTAGATCAGCAGGAATAGGGGCCGACTATTAAAACGTGTCTTACGACTCTAATCACAGCCACCTAAACTCGTTAATCCCTGGCATTGGGAATGTTCTTTGCCCACCAACCTGACATACAAGCCCCATGAAGCTCATTCCTGTCAATAAGCTATTTGGCTCGGCGGTCGTCATCGGCGGCAATTTATGGCCTGATTATTAGGGAAACTGCAAATAGCATTGGGCTGTTTATGTCTTTATGAACTTAATGTGACACAACACAATTTACTTCAAGCCAAATATTCTTACACACTGTTCAAAGTCATTCGGCGAGCTGCAGGCACAAATACTCCTGAATACAATGCATCTATTGACCTTGTCTTTGTAACTTCTGGAAATGGTTACATCAAAATTTCTTTATTAGTGTGATTAAGTATCTTGGGGCTCAATGTGCCGTGCAATGTCTTGCTTTTTTGAGCTCAGTGTGTGCTTGTGTGTGCGTGTGTGTGTGTGTGTGTAACTAAACCTTGTGACAGTCTGTCTCTGTCTAAGATTGGAGATGAGGTGTTGGCATATTTTATAGCCTTAAGTATGTGAGCATGTGTGTGTATGAGGGTGTGGACACTGTTTATTGAGGCAGACTGTCCCCGTTTCTGAATGTGTGTGTGTGTAGTGTGTGTGTAGTGGCACTGAACTACAACGTTTCTGGGAATACGGATCGCTGTAGCGGTGGCTTGAGCTTGGTCTCAACACAGCGGGCAGAGTGTGTTACAGGCTACCTGTCGGCCCGTATTAATTAAATATGCTTTAAAATCCCAAATCAAGGTAAATGCTGCTCCCTCTCACTTGTTCCTGTATGTTATCTCCTTTGTTCCCTCTTTGTCCCTCTCAAAGACTTTCACTTCCTAAAACGGCATGCCACTGACAAAAAGGTATCTGTTTTCCACCAGATAGAGAATGTTTAACATGTATTTACTGCAAGTTTACTGCACTGAATTGATGAAATCCTGCCTCTGATGACGACGTTGAAACAGTGTGCTATGAAATCACAGTTTAGGGATCATTAGTCATTGTCTCATGTAACATAATTTCACCTCACTGTATTGCAATGGTTAATCCTAGTTGCGTCATTCAGAGAAAGCATTAAAGTGATGTTGAACTTGAGGAAACTTATACCAATGGAACAAGAAATAGTAAGATTACCAATAATTGTAAATAGGCGAAAAAAGGTGGGAGACAGGACTTTGACAAAGCAGATTCTGCCAATATATAAAAAATGAGTCATGAGTAAACGTACTATTTTCTTCGTTGCATTGAGATAAGTTTCCTCCGACCGGATTTCGGTGTTACACTTGTTCAAACCAAAAGATTTAATAACCATAAAGAAAGCGATTCACTTAAACACAATTCAGCAACATGACTATTTTATTTCCATTTGTCAGAATCTGCTTTGTTTGCGTTCATTTGTGTGCTAAAAGTGTGATTTTCAGACCTGTTTCGCCATACAATGGCAGTGAATGGAGAGAGAAAAAAAAGTAACAGAGAATCACTGATTTTGGGGTTATACCATGGCCAGGCAGCTGCACAAGCCAAGGTACTACCAAAGTTCAACATCACTTTAAGTGCATGATGGGACAGGGCTCCTCACTCAGTGGATTAGACCACCAGATAATGCCCATGTGCCACGGAGGGCAGAGAGTATCCAGGCTTTCATTCCAACCGAACTCCTCACCAGCTCATTTTGCTAATTAGGGGAGAACTAATTTGGTAGATCGCTGGTCGAACAGGATGTATGTGACAAAAAGAGGAAGATAAGCAAGGAAGCTCCATAACCACCAAATGAGTTCACATTGACTCGTCTATGGCTCACCATTTCAGGCCTAAAAAAGACGGCGCCCAGGGCCAATGAAGTCATCATTTGGTTCCGGTAACAGCGGTGGCTGAAGCCCGTCCTCGGATAACTGGGTATGACTCGTATTCTCACCATATTCTCTTACTGTGCTATGATGCCTCTCCTAAAAAAACACTAAAAATCCTTCTAGTCTCCCTTCATATAGGCTCCTTTTTAATGTAAAATATGTCAAACAAGGATAAAGCGTGTGCGGTTTTATTCCTTTGCTCTCCAGTAGCTTATACTAGTGAGGACGGCGATGGGAGTGCCGTGTCTCCCTCTGTGACCCCATTCTTTTTTATCTATCATGACAACTGCATGCTCAGCACAGCCCCGAGAACACAGGCTGTTGCCATTAAGACAAGGCATCAAAGGGAAAAAAAACCCTCCACTCTGCAATGTAATTCTGAGAATTATCCCTGCCGACTGCAAAGTTTCATGGCAGCAATATCCAGTTCTGCCAATCATTTAGAGGACCAAATGTCAAGCTATAAAGACTGGAGAAGTTGTACTGATTGCTGCAAACAATTTGTACATTAGCAGCGGGAAATAGATTTGTGGCACTGTATTGTCTGTGGCAGTGGGTGGAGTATGCTCTTCCTTGTGTTGTGACTGTGGCTAAGAGAGGTATTCCCGTTTTTTGATCTGCTAGTAATATGGTTATTGTAGCAGAATATCGGCAACATTTAGTCACCATTCACCAAATGAATGAGAGTGATGAGGGCAAACAGGGCATAATTTCATGATTCCTGTGCAAACAGGCTTTTCAGTTTAAATGAATGTAAGATAGAGGGCAGATGTGAATCCTTTCAGAGTAGTTTTACTTAAAGGACAATTCCAGTGTGATTGGAGTTTTCACTCATTTCCTGCATTCCCTCGCTGTTTCACATCACTGTAGATCGTTTTCCAGTGTTTTTATCACGTTATGATATCTGCTATTTATCCTATGTCTTAGTACTTAGTTTCAAAGTAAATATTTTGAAATATACGCTGTCTAATATTACGCGGTACTCCAACCAACTACTTTAACCGGAATTGTGTAAAATGAAGCTTTATTTAAAGTAATGAAAATATGAACCATTTTCTTTCAATTTCAAGTTATCCTTTAACATATTTTCAACATTTTGATTGGTTTCCCTCCACCACCGAATGCACTTGCACTTGTTATAGGCAACTGATCTCAAAAAGCTTTTGGGCAAACCATTAAATATTAATCTATATTTGTTGACAGGAAAAAAAACATTTTGTGGTAGACTTTTCAGCTTGGCCAGTAGAAACCAGAGTAAGGCTAGCAACATTTGTTTCATTTAGGGTCTACATGAAAATGGGAAAATAATGCATTTGTTCAATTCAATAACAGAATGAATGGGCCTATTTTAAATGTATACTATATCTAAATTAATTCAAGAAAAAATGAGTATATTCATACATTCATCACAGTACCAAGTGCATTATTTTCCTCCCTGCATCTCGGCACCTACCTCAATACTCCCTCATGCCTCTGATCTATATCAAAGCCTGTTTATTTGATGGACATAGTAACCATCAGTTATAAAACATCATAGAAATCATAGCAAATTAAAGCGTCGAGATTATCATAAGAAACTTGTCAGGCTTTATTTATGAAACTTCCTCCTAGCTTCAGTTTGAGTGCAGGATCAAAAGTGAGCGGGACGTTGTTTGGACCCCCACACCCACATTTGGCAGCTCCCTCCAATTAAAAACACGCTGGAAGCAGAAATCCAATCCTTAAATAGAGTCATGCACGTCAACAACGCTCAGTATCCGTCTGCACTTCTACTTTCTTATACTCATGCAACAAGAAGTTAATTTACCATACTCTACTCTATCTTCATAAACAAAACAAAGTGACTGAAGGAAAATGATGGCAGCATTAGCCCAGACTATTCACAAACTCAATTTCTGTAAGCTATAATTCATCAGATGATATGATTAAAACAAAAACAAAAAAGTCAAATAGACTCAGGTGGCAGGTTTTAATAAGTAATTCACACTCACTTTGTCATTCTGTGCGTCTATAACATGCAGCGGACTGCAGACTAGATGTCAGAATACCATCTTTTTGCGGGAGAACGAGCCTACACTCATTTTAAGATAAGAGCGGAGCACAGGCTGCCGTCATAAATCAGGGCCACTGTCTCTGGGAGTTTACCCCTGTTTCTGCTCTCGCTGCTCCGCCCCACCGTCCCTGTTCCATTTGGCTGTTAATGAATAAATAAAGGGTCTCTTTATAGTCTTTATAGAGTACTCAGGGCTGTTTTAAGGAGGGAACTTTCTATCAGTGTTTCCAAAGTGCAATTTGTCCTCATCGCTACACCAGTGTAAAATGAGGGCTTTCTCAGCTTGCCATACCGCATTTCTAAGCCATCAACTTTGAGCATACTCATTTTTCACGAGGTTATCAAGGGAAAAGATAGAGAGCAATTAATCTAGAAATGAATAAGCAAAAAAAAAAAAAAACTTTCAAAACTAGGGAGAAGAACCAAGGAGGAGACAGACTCATTTGAGGCAAACTATCCTGCAGATTAATGAGGATGGCGACGTGTTTGTGATTAGTAACTTCTGCAACACCAGCAAATGCACAAAGAGTAAAACAAGATGTAAGAGGTATGCTGATGCTTTGTTGTGCTGCAATACACTCTAACTACTTGAATGCTCTGGTATGGCATATGCATCTATTTCATTCATGCAATTGTACTTTTTGCTTTTTCTACACTGTAAAGCACTTTGTAACATTTGTTTTGAAAAGCGCTATACAAATAAAAGTTCACTCACCCTTATTTCCATGCCCTCTTTTTTCCCATCCCATGCCCAGCTGCGCTTGGTGAAGTAGTTGACTGTGGCAAACTCAATCAAGGCAGAGAAGACAAAGGCATAGCACACTGCCATGAACCAGTCCATGGCAGTGGCATAGGCCACCTTAGGTAGGGAGTTTCTAGCACTGATGCTCAGTGTGGTCATGGTTAGGACAGTGGTGACTCCTGAAAAGATCAGCATAGAGAGTCTCTATTGAAGACACGCTTAACAAACACAGAAACACACACACACAATCACCATGGTACTGCAATACTCATTTAGTACAAATCTCAAACACAGATGAAAGTGAAAAAAAAAAAATCACAGATCTGGACATTCATTGCCGTATAGACTTGAAAACTGTCATAGATCATTGTACATCCTGGCCTTTATGTTCAGTGTTGCTGGGAATGAGATGGGGAGCAGAGAATGGGTGCCCATCCAAGCAGATAAAAGCAATCACTTCACCTGTTCCCACCCGTCTCATTGGTTGAAAAATAAAATAGGCTCTGAAAATTAATATTGTGCTGCAGAGCAGGGAGGTCAACTCATTTCGGTGATCCCTGGGTGAGAAATCAGAATTTGTGACTCATAAGATTGATAGATCACTATTCACATTCATAAAGGATAGAGATCGCTTTATTATACAGATACTGGATATTGCCCAACTTGACTGTATGTTAGCATCTTAATAGTATGCTATGTTATATATGTTGAGATATTTCTCCTTTCATCATTCCAGAGGGAAAGTAGTCCTATTCGCAAAATGTTAACGGTAAAAAGGTTGCATAAAGGTTTCCATCGGACAGTTTAAAGACACGAAATGGAGAGCGACTTGTAATGTCAATGAGGATATTCATATAAATATAAATCAGGCATTTCGCTTGGGTAAATGAGAAAATTGCAAACCTGATTATCCATCAAAAACATATTAGGTCATGCCTGCCAAACACAACCGGGCAACCTACCAGGGAACAAATGATTAACTAAATATCAATTTTAAAAATGCTGCACAGCTGTTAAACACTGAACAACTCAGAACTGGTTGTATCTAGCAAACTTTTAGTCCGCAGTGACTGTTATGGCAGCACACAAAAGTGGAGAATTCAGTGAAAACATCCTTATTTCAGCTCAACAATATGGCAATGAGAACAAATAATGTAAGATGTCAATGCCACTGGGAGCAGCATCCTTCACAGTAAATGTTTCAATCATACCACTGAGATAATGACATTGATTGAAGCTTCTTTCCTCATATGAAAGGAATTGTACTCTGAAAATGGGGAATCCTTGCGCCACTGAAATGATTGCGATGAGTTCAGAGGATACAATGAAAAGGGTTCACGCCGGTGTGTGTGAATGCGTGCATGTGTGTGTGTGTGTGTGTGTGTGTGTGTGGGGGGGGGGGGGGGGGGGGGGGGGGGGGGGGGGGCATGATTGAACAAGCTGTAGTTATTTAAAATGCATTAGAAAAGGCCGGCACACTACAGCCTTTGCTTCCTGACCATCTTGTTGAAAATAATCCTTTGCTTTGCTTTTCTACTTGTAATGTAGAATGTATGCTTCACTTCATTCCCTGTTCAAAATACTAATTATTCAAAAAAACGTCAATACACCTCGTGGGTTGGGGGTGGGGTGGCGGGATGCACTGGGTTGTAATGGCACACTCATCATATTTCATGAAGCAAAACTGTACATTTCCGTTAAAGAAGAGAAAGAAGGGCAAATTACTGAAATGACTGTATGTGGACAGTCTTATGTTTGAATATAGTATAGAGTATATTAGTCTAGTCTAGAGTATAGTAATCTTATCAGACAGAACAGAGAACAGAGAAAATGTTAAATATGTAGGTAATTAAGTAATAATTAAGCCATTAACAGTAATAGCCAGTAAAAAAGTAATAGCCATAAACATGTTTGTATTTAAGAAAATTGAAGGTAGTACTGTATAAACCTTGAATGAACTCTTCCTTGCTTCATGTTTTGGTGCTTTCATTATTAACATGACATTGTTTTAGAGGACTGAGTGCTGCGTTTCTGTTCCTCTGTCATTTCCCCCTAAACTTAAAATGGACTAACTTCTGTCTTTAACACACCGACTCAAAGTGAGTCATGGTTTGTTTTGTCCCATCCCGGTGAGAAGTGGGATCTGACCCTTCCTAAGGCCCTGTGGTGATTTGGGCAGGATTAGCCGTGTTTTGAAAATGATGTGTCTGCTGTAGATAAAACGAGACACCCTGCCAAAATTAGCTAGAGCTCAGGAAGCAATAACCCTTAAAACTTGGCTGGCTGTTGCAGTCTGCAAAGCAGTCCAAGATCGCTTTCAAGAGCTGCAACTGCAACACCTCCCTCTATCACCTCTCCCCTTTCAAGGTGGGCGACTGCACCTTCTCCGACCTCATTCTTTCCAACTTTGCTCCCACTAATCTTTAATTAATTAGGTGGTTTTGCAATTGCCGAGGTAATCACAAGGCAATGTTGCAATTAAAGCACATTAAAACAAATCATCACTCACCCAGGCCCAACTGCACCTGAATGGGCAACAAGCTCCATTTTACACCTCACTATGTGAATTAGTACTTTGCAGAGACATATTTTTTATACTCTCCACATCCAGTCTGCTGAATGAATCTGGTGATGCACCCTCTCATTACTGCACATTTGTTTTGCTGTTACTTCATAATTTAAGAGGTCCATTTTTTTTGCCAGTCACTAAATTATTGGACTGGTTGAATGAATCGTTAAGTAGAAAACAGGAGATGGCACTCACCAAACACAGTGCGCGCAGGAACTGATTCTCTGTTTAGCCAGAAGGAGACCTGAGACAGTATGACAGTCATGATGCACGGAAGGTAGGTTTGAATCACAAAATAGCCAATTTTCCTTTTCAAATGGAAATACGTTGTCATCACTACATATTCTCCTGAGGGTGAAGAGAGAAAAACAGGGAGAGACGGAGAGAGAGAGATGCAGAGGATCATAATTATTAATACAGGTATGCTCAGTTCAGAACAACACAGGCTGAAATATTCAAAATTAGATTTAATACATGAGCATGTACATCATCAAAGCAGCTCAGGGGATTGTCTTCAATTCCTGAGGGGATCTATTATACCATATGACAAGACAGAAAATGTTGTCTGGAGAAAGACAAAATGTGCTAAAAAATATTCCAAATTCCAGTGTGAGGCTGTGATGTGTACTTTGTATAAGAAAAATCCACTTCACTTCCCTCCATTTCACTTCAATTCAACTCGACCTATGATTTATTCAGGCAGGTAAGGAAAGAGAGGAAATTAAAGGGTTGGAAGGATTGAAATGGCAGACGATATTGCTAGCTTGAAAGACTTTTGCACAGATTTGGTGATGCAATTGTCCTTTCTGTCAAGGGAATTAAAAGGTCACTGCAAGGAGCACCTCCTCTATTCCTCACATAATGGAAATGGGTGACAGTAAGTATAACCGGCAGCCTTGAGGTGTGGTGCTAATGTGTATCAAAACAAGGTACTGTCTGCGAAAATAAGGCTGTACAAAACACTCATGCCCGAAGGCGCTCATCTCCAAAATCTCTGCACATCTCTCTGCACAATAAATCCATTAGCCTTCATATTGATTCTTGTGCGGATCATTATGGACTGAGCAATAACATACCAGCACTAACAGGCTTCCAGATAACCAGAGATTAGGCAGTGCCAATTAGATAGATTTTGTGTCTTAAAATACACACTTGTAATCTGCAGTTCAACCTATTTTACCTACAGCTGGTAAAATAATTTGATTTGGTAGCACTTGAGAAATACTCCTAAAAGAACAGGGCAAGAACTGGGTAATAACACAGATTTATTAGACTAACAGCTGTAATGTGCAAGTCTTATCTGCTAATATGTCATGTTAAAGGATATATAGTAGGTATTCACAGGTATGGCAAATTAAAACAATACAATAATCACCATGTAACATATATATAAATGTATTTAATCATTAAATTATATCTCCTTAGGATATGATGTCATTTCAGTTAAGTATGCTTTTGGAGAGCAGGGATCTTAATTGGATGTGTAATTGGGGTCCAGATCTGATGATTAATTTTCTGGAGATGTGCAAACAATCTCTGTCTGCGTCATTCTAACCCTTGATGTTCAACCCTTCCTTCAAGTCAGATTTTTCCACTCATTGCAGCCAATGGACAGATTCTGCGTTCCCCTAAGCACCAGCTGTCAATGCCATGTTTGGAATCTGTGTTGCACGGATAGGAGAGAAACAGCCTTTCATTCCCTGAGACGATTCTCTGGACCGACTCCAACTACGGTTGAATTGGCTCAAAACCTTCCACTCAACTGGCTGAAATCGTAGTCCATCGGGTTTAAAGTCTTGGTAGGAATGCGAATGTCTGAGATCCAGGAGCTGAACCAGTGTTGTGACTGGAATCATGTTGACACTACCAGCAAAATAATAATCCCCCAAACTGCTGGATGCAGGTTCTGTTATTCCTCTGCAGTCCACTTGGCTAAAGGAATTCACGCACAATCTCCAAACAGCAAAACAATACAGATGAGCTCAAGAAAAGTGTCCTCTGTGGATTCACACCAGTACAGTCATTCCAACAGCCGATGCCATACATCTTATCATCTGGGCAAACCTGGTGAGTACCATCCAACAATGCTTGGACGTGGTTTTGGTCTCTAAACGCACCTTAAGTCAGGCAGATCTCTGTGACTGCTCCCCTCCTGAGAGCCAAGCAAACAGCCTCCCAGAAGAGGTTAAATCTCACAGGACTGGGGAGCCAGTGTTGCTCCGTTGTAAGCTAAGCGCTCTTTCAGTAATTGCCAACTGCCCCATTGAAGAAAGCTATTATCTACAGCTTTGCAGTACTTGGGTACTTTAGCACTTTCTACAGTCTCCTTGCACTGTAACCTAAAGCTGGTAATTGACATAGAAAAATGTTATTTGCTTGAGAGATTTTCATCGAAAATTACTTGCCGACTGTCAGTAACAGCACGGATCATTTTTTTCAAACTTATTTCACCAACAACTCATAAAAAATAGATTATTTGGCTGCTGCAGAGTTTTAACCATTTCCTGGAAATGATGAGGCAACTACTGATAACTGTAATGAAGCCCTGCTAGATATTACCAGATAATTACTGTGAATTACCTTGTTGTCACTAGTCTGTGTCATTTCCCAGCCCTTACCTTGTTATTTCATCCTTTTATGTTAAAGTGCTACCATAAGCTTTAAGTCCCCCAGTGGGGAAATGAAGAAGTGATTTGATTGTGTGTGACAGATAAAGGGCCTCTGCAACAGTTTTGGCAAGGAGAATTTAAGATCAAATGAATGTCTAATCAAAAGTACAGGCTGGCAGACTTTCCTTTAATTCTGTGCTTATTAAAGTTGACTCTGGACTACAGCCTAAAACAGAATGAAAATAGAGTTTCACCTCCGGTAAACCTCCTCATATTATCTTTGTAAATCTGCTGAATAGTTTTCCTAAAAATGAAAACAGTCATCATTTTCTTTCTGGACCCCAATAATGCAAAGCTGAAACCAACCGATGACAGAAGCTTGCAAACAGTGCAGATCAATTACTTTATAAAAAGGCAAAAAAAAGAGTGCAAGTACATGCCAACAGAGGAGGGTAAATTCATTTACCAAAATGCATTTTATGCAAAACAGAAACTGAAAAGACTTAAAATTCATCTCACAAAACTTTGATTCTGATTTTGTTTCACTATTAGAACCTTGATAGCAGCCTAACGCCACCTGGGCTGAGGCAGGACAGTGTGTGGTGTACCTGTGCTGGAACTGATGGTTTCTTTGCCAATAACATGTCCCAGTAAGTCATACTGGTTTAGTCTGGAGCCGTCTTCCGCCACAGCTACAGACCTCTCGTCTCCCTGGGTCCACAGATAGATTACCTCATTATTGGTATAAGCATCTGCGCAACAGAGAGAGGGTAAAACAACAGGGGGGGAAACATGTGGATGTGAAGTCAAAATATGAGGCATATTTTTTCCCATTTTACCCCAATGTATAACTATTCTATCTATCCATGCTTTACAGCAGATGATCAAAATTTATTGTAGCAAAACAAAAGCTCAAAAGAGAAACTGAGCTGTGCATCCTGTGTATTTTAAATATAGCAGTGGAAGAGTGATCATTTTCTTTTGTCTTCTAGGAGATAGACATTCTAAAGTCCCATTGAGATATACTGAGTAACATTTGAAATTAAATAAATGAGGGTTGAACACACATTTAGCCCAAAATGAAACAAGGCTGTGTATATTTCTACACTCTGGCTTCGTATGTTATTTGAATTTTACACCTGCTTTTAGTATTTATAATAAATGTTGTTTTTTTACAGAGTTTGAAGAAAAGACAAGCCGCACACTGCAGTAACGCTCCCAGTGTTTTCTTATTACATCAACGTTTCGACCCAGCTGGTCTTCATCAGGACAGGAGAGTCGCCTTTAAACAATGGTGAATAATTGCACACACTGTCTGAGCACAGAATATAGCTAATTAAATGTGTTGTTTATTTTCTACGGACTGGCTCATCTTTATGTGCGTACTCCCACTAACATCACTGTCACACACTTCAATCCGTTGGTTGCCTACTCTTGCCATGCTGACGGGAACTTTGTCATGCTGGAACAGTGTTTCAAGAAAGGAAAGCTTCGTGGCACGACAGTTACCGCTCAGTATCATCACTTTAGTGGTGACTACAGTTTGATTAGCCCTCTGAAGTTGTTCCAGGACAGGAAAGGCACCCAGCACCTGCGGAGAACTACCGCCACTCTCATTCTGTGGTGGGACTTTATGTTAGGCTGTCTTTTGTTGTGACCATCTGGACTGACTTACAACTTCCAAACTTCAGAGGACAGGCGTGCGCATCCATTGGGAAATCCTCCAGGTGCATGGGGCACTCAGCATGGATGGTCAACCTGAGAGAGAGAGAGAGAGAGAGAGAGAGAGAGAGAGAGAGAGAGAGAGAGAGAGAGAGAGAGAGAGAGAGAGAGAGAGAGAGAGAGAGAGAGAGAGAGAGAGAGAGAGAGAGAGAGAGAGAGAGAGAGAAAACACTTCACTGGTCAGGCTGCAATATGGTTGTGGTTGCCGTTTTTAATGCAACCTGTCACATGAGAAAACTATAGAGTGTAATTCATGACTGCAATTCATGGTCAGACATGTTAAGAATTTCCTACACAGACTGTGTGAGACACCTGGGGAAGACAAATCAGTGTTACATGCATGGAAGAACCTGGCAATTAATTCTGGTTAAGGTCTTATTCAGATTAAGCCGTTTACATTAACCTTTGATAGCCTATGATACAATGGAGCATCCCTATTGCCATAAATAAACCAGTTAACAGAATATTCCTGTCCATCTCTGGTGTCCCGCCCACAGATAGAACAGTTCACCAGCAAAAAAAATAAATGAATAAAATAAAAAATAAATAAAAGGTGCAGCTGTCAGCTACCCCCTCCCCGTTTGACTGAGATTGCTTCTATTACAGGGGAAAGACATGATATTCCATACGGTAATAGCAAATATTGCTGCCCTACAAAGGCAAACAGCATTCCCCTCGGGGTGTTTGATCATGACAAGAGATCAAGAGATGTTTATTAGGGGCTGAGAGGGGAGAGAGAAAGGGCTGGGGGAGGGGTAGTACAGCATCCTATGGGAATAGATATGGGAAGGCTATGGGAGATCAAGGATTTATGAGTGGTATGGAGGGTTGAGGATGGATCTTGGTGGGGCAAGACAGGCTAGGTAGGAGGCGTTCGCATCGGGACACATGGGAGGGTGAGGGGAGCGGTTGGGAGAGGAGAGGGAAGATTTAGGGGTTAGGGAGCAACTGGCAGCAAGCAGGTACATTTTGTTTTTATTGATTTCCATATTGTTCCATATTGTTCATGTTACTATTTAGATCTTTCTTTTTTCATTTATTTTTTCTTAATGTTCGCTATTAAATAACCCGCAAATTATTCAAGCTACATAATTTTTCTTTTTCTCATTGTAATTATTTAATACTGTATTGTAAATGTTCCTGGAGATAATGAAGATGAAGATTTTCTCAGTTTCACTCTGTCTCGGTCTCATGCAGTTACTACCTGGCCTTTAGCTTGTAGGGCAGATTGCTCGCTGCCATGTTTTTTGTTGACATCAAAATATACCCATAACCCTATGCAAGTCTGAGTTTGTGCAGACAGCATAAACCAAAAATGAAAGGAGTAAGATGTTTACATGTCACAGTAAAACGTTTAATATCGGAGTAAGCCAGGCATCTTAGGCAAATTTGAAGGAAAACAGGAAGATGAACGCACTCAGCCCCCCGCTCCCCCCTATCTCCTACACAGTCAGCCAGCGGCGGTGAGTGTGCAGGTGATTGACAACTCAGAGCAAAGCCCCCCTGCTCGGTCAGATGTCTGAGCCACAAAATTTACTTTGAAAGCAAATAGCAGAGCAATGGCACTATCAGTATTGCAGAAATTCTGACATGTTACCTTGCTCTTTCTTGTTCACCCAACATGGGGATTATTTTTGCTGAATTCAAACAAAATGTCAACTTATAAAACCTACGTATAGTTTCTCATAACTGGAGTATAAGGTTATTTGAACTTAATTATGTTTACAGTACATGCAACAACCTAAAACCAGTTAAGAACAGAATTATCTGTGCATGTAAATGTGATAACTGTTTGTTAGAAATCCTCATTTCGAAAGCAAAATGTAGCTTGAGCACAAAATGTAATATGTAAACCTATATACTGCATGAAAACTATGATAAACGAAGCAAGCTAATGTGTAGAATCTGACATTTCGTCACTGTCTCATACGGGACCAGAGGGTGACATTTCTAGCCCAGGAGATCCCTGTTGCAGAATGACCCACATGTGAATCTTGATGCAGCCACACTCTATTAATAAAGCTACAATGGATTGTAACAAATTAAGTTATTGTTTCTAATTTGCACCGTGTGTTGCACTTGTAACAACACTGTGTCCTTGTCTTACTGCCCTCTTGTCTCTGGCACGGCCTCATCACTGATAATTGGCTCAGTAACTACACAAATTAACTGAATACAACATAAATCAAATGAGAGCAATGCATCACACATATCCTACTTAAACGTAAATTCATCTCATTACTAAGTTGTACTGACATTCTGGCAGAAACAAAACAAAGGCATGAAATTACACAGATCAGAAATAGAATTACTTTGATCACAGACCACAGTAAAGGAAGCTGAAGGTGCACACATGGTGCAACGATGACAGAACCTCACATGAAGTATAAAGGGACAGTGCAAGGCATACTATAGATGAGAGATTATACAGTACATCCATTATGTATACTCTATTCCCTATACAGTATATTGAATATAACGTATATTCAACATCCAACAATATTCATTAAATGGTTCACTACTGGTCCATTGGACCTTGAGATTGTTCAAAACACTTTCATAACCCTAAACCATTTGTTGCAACAAATGGATACACAGTTATATTTGTTTTTGGTGGCTGATCATCCATGAACTCCAATACAGGTATTTCACTGCAAGTTGTGTAAGTATTACAAAAATGTTCAACCAAAGAGAAATATCACTGCCTTTGAAGGGGATACTTTAAATTTTACGTAAATTTGTTATAAAATATTCTCTTCCACAGGGAAACAACAACGTGTTTCATGCTTTATTTCAACCACACATAGCTTGGCTTAAATTTAGGTTATATGAAATGAATGTGAGTGAGAAATTCTCTCACGCAGAACAGCACTGGACCATTATTGGCAGACAATACCAGCTCCTTCAATTCAAATGAAGCACGCCTGCAGAATGGAGGCTTTCCAGAGTATTTGTCAATATAAATGCTGCAAACAAGCTGATTAGATGGATTTAAGCAGTTGCTTAGAGAGGCGTGCCAATCAAGGCCAAGTACTATTGTGATGCATTAACATGACCCGATATGAACTTGCTATAAGGATTGCATATAGATGGATTTTCAAAAGTCTAATAAATATACGTTTGCTCAAACAATTCAAATGTTTTCCGTGTCTTCTTTAGACAGTGTTAATCCAATACCTGCATCAAAATCTAAATTCGAACAATCAGGCCCATTTCATTGAAGAGTTAAGGCTCCATTATGAAGGTAAGATGGATACAAAATGATTGCCATTGCTGATTAAAAAAGTTCAGGTTCAGGCATTTTATAATATGTATTAACAATATCATTTTTCATGATATTTCTTACATTTTCCAGTTGAAATAGCTGGCTTATATAATTAAACTGATTCATCATGAATAAACTACAGCATCTGAATAAAGCCCAGTACAATAGAAACACATATAATGGTGAGTACAGAAATTCATGTTTTTTTGGTAGCTCCTAACAGAGAACAGAAATGTGGCTTCAAACTGGGTAGACTTGCAATACTCCATTGGAGATCAAATGTTATTTCTAGCCTTGGCAGAAATGCCACCACATCAAATGAACTCATGAGGGACCTCACATATTTAAGAATTAAATTCTTTCACCGTTTCATGTAAAGCACACGCAATTAAATTCACATGAGCAACCTTAAAAATCAGCACTGACCTTCTGGATGAGCATCATAAGCATCATGTTTACAAGTCACAAGGCTGACGCAAGGTGGAGGGAAGGTTGCTTTGACTGAAACATTAAATGGGTTGAAACCAGTACATTTTTGCATTATGTTTTACTTTACTGTTACTTTACTGTTACTTTGGGGGTTTCAAACCTATAGAGCTCAATCCCTATTGTTTTTGTTAGGATTCTTCTTCTTCTTCTTTCCCTGCCCTAAAACGATCTGTGCATCAGAGACTGTAAGTCGTAGAGCAACCAAATTCGATGGATAGGTTTCAAATCCCCCCCACTACAACAAAGATTACACTGATCGACCAGATTGGGGATTACGTTTTGGCTGATAACTCCTGAACCATAAGGTCTAGAATCAATTTTTCCACCCCTCAGATTCCTTCGCTCAAGACAAATCCAATCCATCCACATACGCTTTTTCATTTCTGCCACAATAGTGTTTTTTTGCCATTATGAGTTGTATGCAAATCCTATTTTCGCTATTTCTCCCGCAAAATTGATTCAATCTCAACAAAATTTTTCACACAGCATATATGGACTTCCTAGATTATGGCTGTTACCCAGAGTTTTGAAAATCCAAACCATTTGGCTGTGGAGCACAAGTTTAGTTGATGGCAAAGATGTGCAAACAGGAAGTGAGGAATAGCTCCTAAACGCCTGATGCAAGAGAAACCCAACTTGAGTCCAAAGTGTGACAGACCGGGTTTGGTCATGCTGAATAGCGCCACCATCAGGACTAACTGGCAAATTTTCATGTCAGGCAACATTTCACCTGCAGTTGCAGGACTGTCACAGAAATGTTCCATCGTTGAGATGTAAACTTTTCCATAATGATGAATGAAGTTTATATTCTCACTGTCAAATCATCTGCCCCATAGCCTTGGACCCCGCTAATGGTTGCTTACAGATATATTTTGTTCTGTTTTTGTTTTAGTCCTCTAGATGAAGATGTGTATCTCTTGGTAGTACCTGATGCTATATACAATGTATTTACGGTACTGAATACGCATAGTGACAATCCTTTGATCAAGTGAGTGTTATTCACTGAGTCTAGTTACCTGTCTGTTTGTGTGGCTGGGCCAGATTGGATCCCAGTCACTTCTCTGACAGTCGGACACATTGCTCCAGGTAGCTGCTGCATTGACTCTCTACAACTCCATTCCCCAATTCATTTATCAAGGGACATCTGTGTACAGGTCACCTTATTGGTCTATCTGATTCTCAACCCCAGGTGACACCTACTGTGGATTTTCTCTCCTGACGACTAGCAGAATATGTAGCAGAGGGTGAAATGGTATCATGACAACCAGCAAATGAAGAGTCAGTGTGGATTGTTGGGTAAGTGCAACAGTGGTTCACCTCATCGTGTAGAGAAGGGTGCCGTTGTCAACTAGTCGCAACAGCTTGTTAGGAGTTGTCATGTTGTGGGCCACAGATTTCTTTCCGTTGTGGAAAAAGGTATCAGGAGTCCAGATCTTACTGGCCAGGAGGTTGTTGAGGGGAAGGACCTGCATGGGCCCGTCAAACTTCAGCCGCTCGTCCCTCCAGCTCTGACGGAAGAACACATCAATGGTGTACTCCTAAGGGAAAGAAAGAAAGGGAGAATGATCAGTTGCTATTTACAGAGTTGGGGAACAACAAATCACACTGGACGGAGCACTGATTACAAAGAGGTAATCATTATTATATGTACTGTAAAAACTTTTGCATGTTATAATCTACTGTTATAAACAGATTATAACATGCTTTTTTGGAAGCATGTTTGGAGGGAAAAAAGGCATTTAGATTGTGAGATTGTAGACATTAACTTTGCAGTTGCTGAAAAAAATAGTTGAAAATGGCTGCAGATGATGACAACACAATTCAAATTGTGGATATTTGGGATTTTCCAATAGATTTTGCATGTGATGTAGTCACAAATGAACTGAATGTAATTCAATTATGTTACTGAGTTTGAGAAGTGCGAGTTTGCCTGTGGATTATATTACTAGTTACAATTTTAAGAATGCAATCATGAATTAGCTTTAAAAAATTACCCTCCCAAACCTGCAAATACTAATCTCATATAAAGCCTGTCCTATCCAACATTACCTATATGGTTAACCTTAGATCAGTATTACACATGCAATTTGGTTTATGAAACTCCATCTACAGTACATCTGTTTTCAGGAAGTAGCCAGTCAAAATCGTGAACTTATTTCACATCATTCATTCAATAGAACTTGGTGTCCTAGCAACAGAATTCCCTCATCAGCTGCTTACTGCGGCTGTGGCAGACTGCAGTCTTCTTGAGAGTGAAGAAAGCTGTCTGTATCTCACGCACCAACACACATTACTGGAAATCAATAAAAAAAACATCCCAGATGTGTTTCTTCCTAATTCGCTCTGTGCTTTTGCTAGTACAGTATATGAGCTCGCTTACTATACTGTTCACTAGTAAGTTAGCAAAGACATAAAACCTGATGAAGCCATTCTGCAGAGGCATCAACAACAAGAAGTATCTCTGTCTAGCAAAGCAAGCCATCATATTCATCAGGACAGGTGTGTAGCCATATTAACATGGACATCTGTAAACTGAACTAGCAGAAACAATTACACTTCATCTTTTTTTACACAAACCCTCTAAATAAAGCCCACAGAGTTTCACAGACAGTTAAAAGCAGAAAAAGCAGAAACAGAGGGAGAAGTAGTGAGTTTGACAAAGGTACGGTTGGTTCAACTGATTTCACTTCCTTCTTTTCCATACCACATTATTTCCCTCTTTTAACTGCACTTTCTCTTCAGTTCTCTCTGAGCTATTTCCTGATGTCTATTAGCTTTTTAAGAATGTTTTAAAAAAGAATTTAGTTCATCCCTTTTAAGTCATTTATCTGCTGTATGTTAATTATATCAGCTCGAGGTGGTAATGAAGTAGATGCCCAGTGCAAACACCACAGCACAAGGAAGATCGATGAACACACACACATGGGGGATTAGGAGCTAGCACACACACCACATGGTGATTTAATGTTATGCCTGCTCTTGGACCAAGAGTTAGCTGCTGCACTCCAAGAAAGTTTGCTACATCTTGGCACAGAAAGACCTTGGGCCCTTTTAGCTTCTGGTGCCAAGGTTACACTCATGCTATGGACCATTTTTCTTTCTGCCTTTTCTTTATTAGGTCCAACAACACTTCTCTCATCCCAACCAATGCCAACATCCATTGATGAATACATAGAGCACTCCTGTTTGGCTTAGCTGGGCCAAGGCATCATTTGTTTGTTTTTTTGGACAGGGATATTGTGTCAAGATGGGGGATTAATTTGAAGACTGAAAGAAAGGAATGAGGAAAAGCAGAGTCAATCACCACACAGGGCCAAATGGCACACCCAATTCAAATGCCAGCTGGTATTCCTCCAGGGATGGAGTGATTGATTTCTCCTCGACAGAGGAGACGGAGCGGAGCATCTACCCAAATGAAACAGGAGGGTTGGGGTTGGCCTGTCTTCTTAACGTGAGTGAGGATCACAAATGGGTGGTACTGTAGCACTTCATTCAGATGCCAGTTTATAGCACATTTATGACACCTGAATGACAGCTTTATAAATACTTGCTGCATTCTTGAATATAGACTCAATAATTGTACAAAACCATTGTAAAAAACATATAACATCATATTTAACCTTTTTTTCACAGATGTGGATACAAATGGGTAGTTTATAACAATCAGCATTGCACTCACCTGGGAGATTTTTATTTTGGAAATTCTGCTCAGTAAATGAAATCACTGCTACACTGATTTTCACAAATGACAAATATTTTGAAACCCTAAAGTTGACACAAGGATGGAAACTGTATTAATGAATTATGCCATGTAGCTGTCATGAAATCCTTGTGCAGTCATGACAATGTGTTACAACTATTCATTATTACTCATCAGATGTGTAACCTCCAGCTGTAGAAACGCTGGACTAGATTTGCCTTACAGCTGACTTGACATTCAAGTGTAGCCTAGTCTGATGCATTTGTCTGACAGAAACCTACAAATTTAAAAAAACAATTTGATAGTGTTTTGACAGTGTTTTCATTTAAAACTGCAATTTCCTGCTCTCTCTGCAGACATATGCTTTGGCATAAGCTGATAAACAGTAAATCCAACATATTCCAGTGAAAAAGCTTCACTGTGTCCAGTTCAGCACTATTTCAGCTACTGTATCACTGAGGTTTAAGCACTTTTTAAGTCATAGGTGAATTGTAATGGAATCACCTCGGTTGTTGGATATAGACAATAAAAACAGAGATGTATAAATGACATTCTTCAGTGTGTAACAGTGATGCATTGATTGATTTCTATGAACCTGGTCTCTTCTGCCACTTGATCTGAATTTAGCAAAATATATCTAGTTTCATTTGAATTTGATGTTTCACAGAGATGTGGGAATCACTTATTTTCTTATGTTTCACAATTAAATGTTTCAAGTGAAGTTTATTTACAGAGCACTTTTAACAAATAGGATTGTCACATAGTAGACTGTGCTGAATGAATCGGTCTTGAGTCTAGACTAAAATGAGGCAGTGTCTGGGTCCCTGATAATGGCAGGAAGGTTGTGTCTAGTATCTGATATAATATTAATGCAGCCTTTTAACTTGAATTAATGAGTTCATTAAATTATGAACATTTAGTTATTACGTCACATTTTAATAATGTCATCAATTTTTAGTTTTAATTTTGTTTTACTCAACAGATCTGGACATTTTAGTCTACTTCTTGTCATATCTATTTCAGTCCTACTTCTCTCTTGTAGTTCTACAGCCAACATGTCCTGCCTTTTTCATCACATTTGAGTGAATTACCCATTAAATCTAACTAAATTGATGTCATTTTGAAAACCCTCTATTCATTTTCCATTTTCAAATGAACAAACTACAGCAGTGAATTCAACCCATTGAAAAAGAAAAAAAACAATTTTGAAAACATGAAATGAGGGAGAGTTGATTGACAGCTATGGCTGTCCTGGTGATCTCACACTATGCACTTTGCCATGTTTGCTGTCAAATATTTCTGTTTTGGTTGTATTAAATCAAATTATTTTACACATAATCATTATGCAATTAGTCTGAGTCGACCATTTTACCATTTTATCATCATGGATGAATCAATAGTCAAATTAACAGTGAGACACAATAACTTGTCTAACAGCGGTCCACAGCCTAAGATCATTTAGCATCGTTCTTGATAGGTCAGTTTTGCAACTTTCATCAGTAGTCTGCAGTTGTCTCTTCTGCTTGTTGTTTTATAAATTGACAGTAGAAAATACTGGAGGCCTATGGGTTTATTACTTTCCATAACTTGAGGAAGAGGAAGAGTTTATCGAGTGTTACCAAGATCAGTCATCATTATCTCTCAGCAGTTTGGCAAACAAAGAAATATTTCTATTCTATAACACTTTCAAACAGGTAAACAGCTTTATAGATGGATGATAAATCCATTCCTGCATCACTGTCTATACAATGGCTGTGGTTATTGTTTGCTTGCTAATTAGCAGTAGTTAAGTGGGAGTGACTGGACAATGTATTAGCCCATTAAATTTAAATTATGTTCAAAATTAGCCTAATTATAAACACTTGCCAATCAAGCAGGCAAAGAACAGGACACATTACTGATGTTGTACAACCCGCAATTCATGGCTGTTGGTGTCACTTAAATAGGCTTGGTGAAATGCATTTTTCAATACACTTCACATAATAAAACAGCATAGAATTGCATGATCTGAAGAATATGCATGAGAAATCAGGTTACCGGTACCAAGCTGGTTACACAAAAGCTTTCCAATTTAAAAACAAAATGCCATGCATAGACACAACATTATCCCCTTGTATAATATGAGCAGTGCTGTCATCTTCCAGGCTAATTTAAAACAAATTAAGACCTTCTTCTGTATTTCTAATATGGTGTCCTATCACCTCACTACTGGCTTTGTGATTTATGAGATTGAAAACATTACTTTCTCATTTGTAACATTTGTAATGTTCGGAAACACTGGAATAAAATACACCAGCATTTTGACTTAAGGTTGGCTATCAAAGTTCCAAAAACTGTTTTTCTTCCCAGCGTGTATCTTTAAATTGCACTTTCAGACAGCAGTCTGAAAGTCAGAGATACCTGAAGAAGGTCACTTGACCGAAACGTTGTGTCTTGAAATGAAACCCTTGTAAGTGAAGACAGTGTGCAGGAGTCTGCAGATTTTGACTTAATCTTTCTCCTCCGACGCACCCGGCACATACATACGGCTGTGCAAAGATAAGTGTCTTTTTAGAAATTAGACAGCAGTCGTAACAAACTACTGGCTGTAGGACAGAGGATAGTAGTCTATGGGAGCATAGATGGGGATTTAAGTCAAGTTATGACTTAGACTCAAGTCTGACAGAAGTCGTAATTTTGATTAGAGACTTGCTTGATACATTAATTGAGAAATGACTTGAAACTGAGAACATGTTACTAACATTTCATTTTCATATGTGACTGATAAGATTTTCAGCTTATACAGTCCATATAGTGAAAAATATCTCATTTGTTAAGCTCTCTGCAGAGGGACAAATATCACTTATTGACCATGCTCTCAGTATTGTGCATCTCTACTCTAAAATGTACCAGCAAACAACGAATGCCATCTCCGAGGGCACAGTGAAGGCAGGGATGGAGAGGACACACCTGGGCAAGTTGCTCAGTCCAGGAAACTGAAATCAGTGAGCAGTCAACCACAGTAACTCACTGTGTGATGTTGATGTTTTACTTGGCTCCAGCTTGAGGGACACATATTCTTTATCTCTAGTTTAGCCGACTGTCTGGCTTGGTGGATTTCATTTAGCGCCTCTGGCAAGCTACTGTATCATGTGAGAGAGCTTGTTTCCACAGTTTTAAGTGCAGAAATCTAACAGACTATGTGTATGTGTTGAGTGGTGCTGTAGAATAGATGACGCTACAGTAGGAGTGATGTTCTAATTTGCTAGTGTCAGGGGTGGAAAGAGTGCTAGAATGTCTTACTGAAGTAGAAGTATTGTTACTTTGCTGATATTTTACTTAAGTAAAAGTACCGGTGTAAAAATCTACTTAAGTAAAAGTCAAAAGTATCTCATTTAGAATGCACTTGGAGTAAAAGTCACTTTTTAGAAAAGAGAATTCAAAGAGTTCACAGAGTTCAAACCACACTCTTTTAGTTGGAAAAACTAGAAATTACAAAATAAAGTGCACAAACAAAGTAAAGCCAGATTTCTCTTCTCAGTGTGAATGGCTCCACAATTTGGATGTCCATGGATGTGATTTAAAATGTAGCAAAGTATAATACTTGCGCAAAAATGTGCTCAAGTAAAAGTAAAATGACTGACGTTAAAAAATATTACAGTAATGTGAGTAAAAATAATTAGTTATTTCCGCCCTTGGCTAGTGTGGTATTTTATACTGAAACAAGACGAAGTCACAGCAGTAGCCTTTTTCAACCCCCAACATTCTCACTACCTGCAGCAACCTGCAGCTATATTAAAGAAAAAAAAAACAGACCTGGTTACTAAAAGCTAGGTCAGGACCCACAAGGCCCACAGGAGTTTCCACAATGATACAGACCGCTTGCTGGAGGCCGCATATCCATTAGTCTGGCTCCTCTGAACTCCTTCACTCTCTGAGCGCTGTAATGATTAGTCAGAGATTTGATTAATGCCTTAATTACTTGTCTTTCTGGCTCTCCCTTTGTCAATTATTCTCTCTCGCTCCATTCCTCGTGTGCATCTCACCTTTCCCTGCTGGGAGTGTAACCTGTGTGAGACTTGCGATGAGCTGTGAATCTCATACCCATCCCAATTATTTTCAGTGTTCAACAGCTTCAGCAGCTCTGAGGCATAAACACGAAATAGCAGTAGATGGTTCCAGACTTCAGACGCTACCATTCTGTTACGTGAAAATCATCCTCGATTCAGATGGCAGCAAACAAACAAGGATGTGGAGCACTGAACATGTTGTGATGAAGGATAAATAACCTTGACTTGACTTACAGATTGATTTATGTTTTTAAAAACATTGTGTTTTTGGTCTTAACCACATTATTTGATTTAATCACTGTGATTTAGCATTGCTTCCAGAGAGGAAGAAACAAGATATTTCAAGTGGTCCAGTATCACGCCTTGAAGAAGGAATTGATCAAAGTATGGTTGGTCAAAGTATGGAAAAAAAACTATTTCTAGTTCCTGATCATACAAAATGATACAGAAGGATCAGAGCAAATCACATTATACTCTCATATTGCTCCCATCCATCAAAGTTACGCAAACAGAGAAATAAAAAACACAAACAGGTTCTAGTGGATTTTGTTTAGTTGACTCTTAGACACAAGGACAATTTAGGAAAATGTAATTTTCAAAGCCTTACAGTACAAATACTGCATTTTAATAGAGATTATACTGTTAATTGTAGAAGGGAATTACAGTATGTGGACTATACACATAGATCATATAGTACTGTATACTCATAAAGAGTGAAGTAGTTCACATTATCACAGTTTAAAACAAAATGACAGATGAAATAATCATTTGAAATGACTAAGCAGAATTGAATTGAGAGTCTGAATTTATGAGGGAAACATAGAGGGAGGGAGACTTGTGTTACACCACAACTACACCACATGGATTTAAAGCTGCACTAGACAAGACTTTAATGTAGAAATACACCAGTCTTATTAGCCTAAATCACAAAGTGAGGCTGCAACATAGGAGAGCATCCTATCCGCCCTAATTGAGACAACATTGAACGCCCTGTTTGCCCAAATTAATTTCTTCTCTGTGCTCAGGAACTAACAAATCGAAACTTGAGAGCGAAAAGTTGCTCCTAAACAGTTCAATTCAATCAGTTACCAGTGGCTGCCATTTGCCTGGTGCAGCTTTGAGATTGGCTTGATGAAGTGTAAATAAGGTAACAAAATACAGACTCTTAAGATGCAAAAAGACTCTGCCTGTCCTGCTTTTAAAAATCCTTCCCTCCCAGCACATGAATCATGTTGTGACAATGGGGGACATGATGACCTGCAAGCCCTATTTTAAGAGTATAGATTTTTCTCAAGAGTGCATCAAATGAGTTTTCCTGAAAGGTACTGGAGACTGGAAGGCAATGGTTTTAATTTAAAATGCACCTCTTCCTGATCCCACTTAATTCTCCGGAAAAAGGACTTAATTGGGCTTGTATCCCCTTGAACAAGGGCAAAATGATTGATGCAGAAGGACCTTAGAGGATCTTTAACTATTCAGGTATTCTAGTGTTTGGTATCACAGCGTTATAAAATTATATTCAATTTGGTAGATAGAATTTGGACCATGTCCAGGTTTTGTTGCTGTTGTTGCTGTTTTTTTAATAGATAATAATGAATGAATAAGAGAATAGTTTTGTTGAATAAGCAGAAATATGATACTTGAGGCACGGCCGATACATGGGGGAATGGAGCAGAACAGCATTCAAATCATCAGAACAGCAAAAAGTTCAGTATGCCAACTAGCTCATAAATCAACATTTTCATTAAAGCTCCTACCAGTAGAATTTGAAACTTGATGACTTTGGCGTCCCCTTTAGGCCGTCAGTGGTCGAGTTTTATATCACTGTCGCAAAGACGACTTGGCACTTGCTCGCTCACCCTGTGTTCGTATCGCAATGTGTTTGTAACTGCAGGGGCTAATTCATGTGTGACAAAAATATTAAAGATATTTTATTTATTGAACTAGGAAAGTAGTTTTGCCTTACAGATGTGGAGTTTGGGCAGCTAACTAAACATTTTGGCTAACAGGCTACTATGATAGTGAAAGACAGCTAATAGTTGTAGAGTGGATCTATTCTTATTGACAATACATTGGTGAATGATGTAGTTATCCTGATTATTCCAGGACTGTAATAACTTCAACTACAGCAACAGTTGATGCTCACCTAGCTAGGCGCCGTGGGACTGGACAGCATCTGTACTTGTCTGTGTATTTGTTTCTGTACGAACAAGTAGCACAATTCAAAGTGAGTCCTCTTTCTGTTTTGGTTGAGACTGCCATAAGTCAGTCCTACACATTTCGTGCAAATTCGAGTAAGTACATAGAGAGTAAAACATAGAAAAAAAACATTTTCACCACAATGGTTCTCATTTTTCTACAGCTATTTATTTTAAAATAAAAGTGTAAAAGGAAGGTAAATAAAACAACAGACAAGTAGAGACCTGATATATTTGTTATGTCTTGCACTAGCACTCTTTCGCAGCTGAGTTTTCTGAATTTTAAAGCAATTTTTCTGTCCATTAGAGGGCGACAGAAACCGCAACACTTTTGTAACTAACACACAGCAAAGCCACTTCACTACAGAGGCCTATGAAGGACAAATGGAAGGATAAAGGTTAATAGCTAAGCTAAACAGACCTGCTGAGAAGTGTCACCGGTTACCAGTGTCGCTTTAGCGTTACATGTCCCAAAATGACAAGTGAAGAGGTAGGTGGCAAGTTTACTAGTTTAACAAGTTTACTCGTTCGCTTCATCGATTCCTCCATTATGATAATTTTTTTCAGGAATGGGAGGGGGTAAGGGTCGCTTTTAAACAGTGAGGGAGGAGACAAGCTAGTTTAAAAAAAAAAAGAAAATCTACTGAATGGACCGGGAGGACCTTCGTTCCGAAGCAGAATTTGACAAGTTTTAGAAAAGAGGTGAAAACAGCAACACAGCATACACTGGTGTGCTGAAACATCAGATATTCCAGAAATTTTTAGGACAAGCGATTGTGAAACGAGAGCAAAACATGGTGGGATCAAGGCTGCCTACCAGACCAGCGCTGACATCTTTGTCAAGCAAGCTTCAACACAGTACCTGTGACAGGCTAAATAGCTCCCCATATCATCAGACCAGACCTGTCAAGGCCTGCCAGAAAACAGGTAAATGTGCCACGACACTGCAGACATGAGAATGTGATGGCACTCCATAAACCTTGAGGGAGTGAGAGAGAGAGAGAGAGAGAGAGAGAGAAAAAAGGAGAAACAGAGAGGAAAAAACAGCAAGGAAAAGAGAGAAGGGGAGGCTAGAGGTGGAGCAGCACAACCACCTACTTTCCATATATCAACGTCAAGAACATAACCCACATTCTCAGGATTGATGTGACAGTGTGGAAATCTGCCATGTTCAGATACTGTAACTGCTCCATACAGACTATACAGAATATTGTGCCCCGTTATTCCAATATTTAGGTTTCGCTCGGATCACGCAGTTAACTTCCCTCCTGTTGCGATGGAGGGACACTAAAGGCAGATGTGGCATATTGGGGTCCAATGTGAAGGCTGAGCGACTGGCCCTCAGGGTGGGGGAGGAGCAGACAGTTCTGGGACACTTGATGTTACAGAGATGGGTAATTGGACCTCTGTTTGTGCACGACATAAACCGTGAGATGCCTTGGGTATACATTGTCCTCTATCTCGGAAAATCTCAGTTACAACAGTTTCTCCAAGCGTTTAATGGTCCAAATTCATAATCCATTTCAAGAAATTAACTACTTAAATAAATACTTCTGATACTTAAAGAGTTATTGAGTTAATGGTAACCTGCAGTTCATGCAGTGAATGTGCTCAAAATAATACAGTAAATGACACTCTTTTTTAATAAGTAATAGCCTAAGGGCCTTTGCAGAATGTGCAGTGGCTCTCTCCAGCTTTGGTGATTTCTTTTCAATGCCGAGCCCAGTAGTGTGTGGGTTTAGTAAGCTGCATCTCCTCCACCCCTCCCCCACAAACAAGATGCTGATCCAGAAACAGTATTACATTGAGGGCACTCCAACAGCTTCGAATGGGAAAATCTGTAACGCTGGATGGTGGCACCGACAGCATAAGGCATGCCGTCAGCAAAACTGGCCAATTGACGCACCTTTGTGTGCATAGTATCATAAAGAAAATCTGCTAATCATACTTTCAGGTTCACAGTGCCGATACAGCTTTGATGGACGCAAGACTTTCATCGGCCTGAATAATTTTAGATTCTTATTAATGGAGTGAAGTCAGCGAATTAAGTATGGTAGTGTATGGTATGTAAGAATTTTTTGTCTTACATATGTAAATGCTTTTTAAGAAGCGTATGGGACTGCCGTAAGCCAGTCTTGAATGTCGTAACCTCACTGTTTTGCGAGGCACTGGATGGCGCATGCATAGAAACGTCACTCAGTGGAAAATAGACATTTTTCTGTGACAACACTGTCCTTTGGAACACAATTTAACATTCTGTGCTGTATACAATTTGTCAGTGTTCCTAAATATTAAATGCAAATGATGATATATACATATGACAGAACTTTAAACACAGATGGCTCCCCATTCAAAGAGATAGGGATTTTGTCTTGTTAGTCACAAACTTACTGCCTGGCAGGCGTTACAAAGACGCCTGAAAGAACTGACTTCTCTTAAAGAGACTTTGGCTGATTTTAAAAACAAACCCATCCTACACACCTTAAATTCTGTCCCATTCAATATGAAAACAGGTCTTGAATAAATCCCTTCATGTCTGTTTCCAGCTTTAAGGTAAGTAAAAGCGTACCAAAAGTTGGTATGAATCAATCAATTTTGACTTAGTATGTTCTTAAATATGATAGAGGCATATTTTTCAACATAAAGGCTCAGCTTCACATCCATTCCCATATTCACATGCAGAAACATTAACTATTATGTCAGTGTGAGATAAACCCACAGATATTCGCCCAATCTGGAGTTCTTGGCCTCAGTTCCCTGGCAGACAGTAGAAAAACTATGCATCAAAAGCAATGGTAGCATTTTATAGAATAGTATTTTATTTTATGTTGATTTATGATCTATCTACCAGGTATATATGGCTCATAAAAGAGATAAAAGAGGCTTATTAAAATAATCTATGGTGAAACAACTAGCTTTGACAGAACGACGCAGAATGACGCAGTAAAAACACAATAACAGTAACAAGCAGACGAAATTGAAGTGCTTTTTTTTTTTAAGCCCTTAGCAGTAAAAAACTCACTTCTCTCACTTTATTTATCTGTATAGTTAGCCCAAATTAATCTGTTGTCTCAGATCCAGAACTCTCCCTTGACAACCACATCAAGGCAATATCCCAAAAAGCTGATTTTCACCTCTGAAATACCTCCAGGATTAGGCATTTCCTCTCCTTTAACTGACCTAGAAAAACTGGTCCATGCCTTTGTTTCCTCCAGTACTGACTGCTGCAATGCACTACTCCTGGGCCGTCCCACTCCACACTCAAAAAAACAATCCAACTGATTCAGGACTCAGTAGCCTGGATACTCGCGAACCAGAAAACATGATCACACCACCCTGATCTACTGTAGGTTTCCCTTCGTCGGCTCTCAGTAGCAGAACGAAGTGGCTACAAAGTCTAAAATTTAATTTAAAAAGCATGAAAAGGCCTCACTTCACAGTGCTTCACCGATTTACCTGCACCTGCTCCGCTCTCCACTCCGCAGCAGAGAGGCAGGACTCCTTGTTATTCTCCATATTCAGAAGAAAAACCGAGCCACCCTCCCTCCCACCCACTCACCCTCAGAGGGTGCCCTCCCTTTGGAAACAGCTACCCATGTCAGAGATTCAGACACTGTCTCATTATTTAAGTCCAGACTCAACACCTATTTAATTAGTACAGCCTACAGTGTGCCTTTGCTCCCTCTGTAGAACAGCCATTCCTTCCCTCCTCTGCTTAAAGGGCCCCGGAGCTCCTTTTGCTAATCTGGTACAGACTGTTCATTTCTGTGGACTGTCCTAGTGATGCCTGGGAGCTTCCTATGTGTCTGCACATACATATAATCATACAAACACCCACACATAAGCTCTAGCTTTGCATCTTAAAAATGTGATGCGATTTCTCTCTCTTGCTTTTGTTTGTGTTGGTTGTGTCCTTAGTTGCTCTGTAAAGCACTTTCTGCTGGAGGTTTTTTTTTTTCTTCTGAGTGCTTTCTTGATGCTTTTGACTTGAACTGACTTAACTTGACAGTTATTTTTTTTTTACCCTGACTCTTTCCTTTTGATTGAGTTTAATGTGGTACATATTCATTGGTACAATGTAACAATAACTATGAAAACTCAGTACCCTGTTCTGAAGCACAGTCTGTAATCTTTATTGACTTGTACCCAAGTAAATCATTGAAGCGTAAAGGAAAATGAGCAAGAGGCCTCTATAAATCGCATTTTGAATGCAAAGCTGACAAATTAATTCTTCTGCTTATGCAATGTCTAACTTTCAAAAGAAAAGAAAAACAAGCCGGACCGCGAATGCAGCCATTTGACCCAAGACTTTCTGTGCATAAATGGTACTGGACCCTCTTTTCATGTACGTTCCAGAAGATGCTTCCTCCCTGCTGAAAGTCAATGAGACGTAGGGCAACATTTTCAGGCTCTTGGGCAATGCACTGTGCCCTGAAACAGATGCTGTGACAGAAAATGTGGCATGGAAAATGGACTGGAGTGCTCTGAAGCTACACATATGGTAGACTCAAAGCAATTAATTTCAATAGGATTAATTGCTTGTCCTTACCTACAGTGACAGCAGTGTGTCTGGTGGAATCCAATGGTAAAACAGGGGGAATATGCCAGTATCTACACTGCACTCATGTTAATTCTCTATCTGAGAAACTCACATGTGTTTGACACATCTCCAATGAGAGATCCATTTAGATCCATTTCTATAAACTGACCAAACAGCCGTGGCAATATTGGGGCGGCACATGTGCGTTTCAACAATGGGGAGTCAGTCAGTCAGTCAGTCAAGGACAAGTACTATTATAGGCCGGCCCCGCTCCGCAGTCTGGCAAAGAAACTCTTAGCAAAACGTAGCATGATTTGGGCTTATTAACTCTGGAAAATTTCCACTAACAATTCTCTGCTAACGCTTTGTTTCCCTGCTAACACCTGAGATTCAGATTTATTCCAGGAACATAATTCTCTCACGTTTTAATGCAATGGAAACTAGGAATACTTGACTACTCCAGCAAACTGCACACCGTAGTAATGACATGGGAATGGTGTAGTTTTCTGCTTCCAAAAAAGCTATGAGCTGATAAATTAACACCATGCTAGCAAGCCTTAATGCCACTAGCATTGCCTGTGGTTGCCAATTGATGAATGTGGTCTGACTGTGTCTGTTACCATAGCTAGCAGCCTAGCTAGATATTTCATTGTCCCCAGAACAATGTACCGAACAGAGTATGGAGTGAGTTATTTCTCCTGTTAGATGTAGAGTGGCATGGTTAATCATGTGATGTAGAAAGTACAGAAAATCTTAATATAGTAAACTGATAACGCAATAGCCAGAAAATAAGATTTAGAAGTGAAAACAATTTCGATTTTATGTGATTTTCCAAATTTGCAGCATATAATACATGGCATAAAAAATACAAATCTGTAAAAATGTACTTCAGAAGTAATTTACAAGATGATACTGACTTGGCTGTTCCATAGACTGCAGGCCCTGATGGCAAAAGCCCAGTCATCTCTTACTTTAGTCTAGACTGCAGAGAAGCTTGAAAGGCAGCGCCTGAGGATTTTATGCTGTGCCTCTGTACTTACAGAGTGAAAAGGTGTGCAGTGTAGCCCGGGGCCAGACCTGGCCCTGCCTCAGTAGTGATCAGTGAAATCCTGAATTCAATTCTAAAACTAACTGCTAACCAGTGCAGGAATTTTAAAACTAGGATGATGTTGTTTCCACATCTGGAAACAGAACCGTGGCAGCTGTTATGTTCAGGACGAGCTGAAGGTGTGAAAGCGACGTGTGAGGCAGGAGTGTAGAGAGTGGCAGCAGTTTAAACAAGAATGAATAAAAGCATGGATGACCTTCTCCATATCAGTTAGATTTTGGAAGTATTTGTCTGTTGAATGAAGCAGAAGGACTGCAGGACCCTCTTGACCTGCTTGTCAAAACTGAGTGGTTTGAATCATATTTGTTGAGTTGGGAAGGACAAGAGGAGCTATTTCAGATTCGCTTTTGAGCCATTATGTTTATGGGCAATCTGACCAAATAGGAGCTAATGTTTAAAATCTGCTTGGTTTGATTATAATGAAAACTTTTCTCCACAATACTAGAACACCATAGGAGGCTATTTCAAACATGTACTGTTAAAGTATGGAAGCGTATCGCATGCATAATTCAAATGGAAATGTAATATGTAAAATGGCCATGTAATCCTACATTTGAATTTAAATTTGCCACTTGCATGTGCAGTTTTTGGCTCAAAATTCAAATTCAAATTCAATAATGTCATTTGCATTTGACATTTCCTATACTAGTATTGACATTTCATTTAAACAGAGATTTGCACGCTTTATTTTTAGCTTTATTCAAATGATGATGCAAACTGAAAAATTAAAATGTATTTCCCGAACTGCATAGATATGTATATATAATTCATGTGATTGTGCAATAATGATGTCAAAATTATAATTGATATGTCATTTACCTTATATGGTTTTGCACTCTCTAATAGGGCATTTTACATTTCATTATCAAAGACAATATTATGCTGTAAAGGTGGCAAATGTAAATGGTTATCCAAATGTAAAAAGCGAAACAGCGCCTCCTGTCTTTGCCATTTAATACACTCGCCACTGTGCTGATTCCCTGGCAAAATGCAATTGCAAATGCATTTTGAGAGGACTGCATTAACATTGTCACAGGTGTCCACCTGTCAGTCATCCCATTAAGGCGGGTCTTGCGTTGCGCAATCAGAAGTAGTTCACAACGTGGGAAAGGTGAGAAGGCGGGGAGTTTGTGAAGCTGGCCACAATATCATTTCCGGTTCTGTCGCTGAAGTGCATTTTCTTTTCAAAAGTTCCAGCGTAATGAGAATTGCATTTCCCAATCTTATTGTATTGCTAAACAATATTGTCAATGTAAAGTTACCCAAAATACTGTATTATAACTGTCATTGTGGAAATTTGACTAATGCAAGAAACTATCCCCCAACAAAATCAAACTGTTTTAGATATCTACTCTCCGTCCGGGAGAAAATTATATATTGTGCTTATTTATTTTTTTACGTGTGCAGGCTGAGTTACCATAGCGATGTACCCCTCTTAAATGTGACATGATCAACAGTATCAAATGCTGCATTAAGGTCTAACAGGACAAAGATTGCACAATATCCTGCATCTCCTGTTAAAAGGATGTCAGTAACTTTGAGAAGGGCTGTGCTCTGATATAAGAACAACTTTTTCTAAAATTGTTGATAAAGAAGAGATAGGTCTGTAGTTGTTAAGACTAGATCTAGACTAGCTTTGTTCAGGAGGGCTTGAACTTTTGCATGCTTGAAAGTAGAGGGCAATGCGCCAGTGGCCAGAGAACTATTTACAATAAATAAATTACTAGAACAGTGTCAAAAACATCTTTAAGGAACTTTGTGGGAACAACATCAAGCGGACAGGTCGAGCACCTCATGCCGAAGGCAGTTTCCTTTGAATAGAAAAGGAATATTGTTTTAAAATGGCTGCAGTATGTCAAACTGTAGCCAGGGACAGTGTGAAAAAGAGAGGAGAAAGGCAACCAGCCACCAAGGCAACAGTTTGCCTTGGTTTGCTATGATATAATACTATTCCACTGACAATGAATGTGATATTTTGATGGCATGGAGAAGCTGTGCTTGAGCTCTAACATCCAAAGAAGCTCCATCAGTGGGGAAAACATTGTTCAATTAGAGGCAGTAATGGCTGTTTACTAATGCAAACTGAACCATCCTAGGAAAACAAGAGCTAAAATTCAGTCCAAATTTTATACTGAGAAGGAATTTAATCTATTGCACAAGCCAAAGAGAACAGTAACAGTTTTAAGACCTACATGCACATTGACAAATAATCTCAATGCAAAGTATTTTTTGTCAAACTACAACAATAACCTCATGAATACAATTACAAGTTAAACAGAATGTAGACCGATAGCCTGCTTAGATCAGATGAAACAAATTGCAGCAGATTCTTCAACAAACTGAAGAAGAGGAAGAAGAGGAAGAGGAGGATGATACTCACCATGTCTGTGTCTGACACCGGCCCAAAACTGGTCACATAGATGTTCGTCCTCACTTCTGTCACACTCTCTGACAGTGAAAGGAGAGAAGAGAGCTGGTGGTTGGAGTCAGAAAAACATTACAGTGCAGTCTTTATACATAAAGCCATACTGCAGCTCTGTCTTTGTTTACCTGGAAGTCAGCCAGTTTGCATTTCAGAAAGCCAAAATTCAATATGCACAAAAAAAAACCTTCAATGTTTAATACCTAACTACAAAACAACATAAACAAGGGTTAAGTTCTCTCAGGAGATTGCAGTATTTTACCTGGTGAGGTTTACTTACAGGGAAAGCTTTTGTTTTATTATTACCACAAGGTAAACAAGAACTATGGCGAATAATAAGAATACAAGAAACATATTTGGGTTATATGATGGGGCGATTTTTGCTGAGTTTCTGTCTGTGGCTAACCGCTGGCCGGCCCACAGCTCTACTGGGCACTATGACTGGAGAACTTACAGGGTGAGAAACAATAAGTGTCATTCTCACACAAGCTGTCCTCCTTTTAACATTCACATCTCATTTGATAATTTAAGGGGAAATCTAAATCTGTTGGGAACCCTGTAAAATATTATGTTATATATCAATAATTACGAGATATATGATCACCACAATCTTAATCAGTGTATTCAGACCAGAGATCTATGGATGAAATCATTTTGGGCCACTTCTACAACTGATTTATAAGTACAAGCTCACATATTTTCAAAACACATTGCCTCTTGCCCGGTCCAAAGGGATTTGTGGTCGAATATGTGACATGTTTCTAGTATTACTATTTTGAAAGTAGATTGTCAGGTTGAAATAATACCACACTGTTACAAGTTTGTGACACTATATCCAGGATTCAATTATTTTGAGTCGCCAATATGACAGGTGTCCCTTAAATGGAGCCTTAAGCACAGCTAGATAGCACTGGTTCCAGCCTGGCACAATAAGATTTTCAAGTCACGGACCAATATTGTCCTGAAAGCTAATTCATAGTAGATATATATAAGACCTCATGTTTTTGGGCCAGGCAAACTACAACACTTAGGTCAATAGCGATGCCTGGTCTCCCAGGAAATAGACCTGGTCCTGACCCAGTGCAGATTTCATGCTGTTCTGGACAGCTGAACACATGGATTCTTATTTGTGCATCAACATTTGTCAAAATCATGTCATGCTCCCTCAATTGCAAGTTTGTGATGAAATATCAATGGATAAATAATTTTGGGCCACCAATATTAGAGATGTCCTATAAAGGGAGACTCAAGCACTGCTAGATAGCATTGGTTCCAGCTGTCCCAACTATCCTGGCCTGATAAAGTTTTCAATCTCAAATCAGGGGCCAAAGATGGTGCTGTGAGCAAATTCACAGAGGCTTTTCAATGGTTGAATGTTTTTGGGCCAGGAAAACTACAACTGTTTTGGGTCAAGCCAGTTTTTCAGCTCCACAACAGCATGAAATCTGCTTTGAGCCAGGCCCAGGTCTATTTCCTTGGAGAGAAGACATCCCTTTTGACCCAAAATAATTTTAGTTAGCCTGGCCCAAAAACATTTAACAGTCCCCAAGGGACTGGCTCAGGGATAAAATGCAGGATGTCAGCATTAAGCATGCAGGGTCTGTATGCTTTCTTTATTCAACTTAGGGTAACACTTTAGTTGCCATTATACGGGACCATAGGCACATTATAATCACATTAGAAAATGACATAATGTAATATGAATGTGGCATGACTGTGTTATGAGGTTGTTCTGCTCTATATATTGCTAGGGCCTGTATATTTCTTTAAATTATAATTTATTACATGTATCATTAGACATCAGCATGCATTATGAGCTCCAGAATAACTATTATTCTGTCATAATGCTTTGTAACTCATTTAGGATGATGTCGATTTGATCATTTGTCAAATTGATCATTATAAAGTAAGTGAGTCATGACACATTAAAAAAAGAACGTTAATTAATCATGAGCTGTACAGAAATTAACACCAAATACTTTACAAATGATTTTAACATAGTGTAGCATTAAGTAGGGCATAACAAGAAAGTGGTGACATATCAAAATGTAGCCTCTTTAGTGTGGGCTGAATCAGCTCCTTTGGGGGAAATGTGTGAAGCAGGCTTTTGGGCCATTGGTGAGACAGAGTAGCTGCTCCCAGCGGTGCAGAGACTAGGAGCGATGAGCGTTTTCTCGGAAAGCGAACAGATCTTCAGCTCTGAATCTGTCCCAGATCTAGGAGACCACCCACAGGTAAAGTCTCCAATCTTCTGGCAAAGGGCCCCCTTGAGAAAGGGGATCCTCTTCCACATTAATCATTCCTGGGACGCAAATGGCCCTCACAAATACGTGATGATCACAACACCAAGTCAGCAGTTTGCATGGCAGGCATAGGAGGGGAAGAAACTGAGTTGCCCCTTTTCTGTTTATGTGCACAACGGAGCACCAGAGCATGAGAGCCAGCTAATAGATGCTGCTGAAAATGGAATTAAATGATGATTTCCAGTTGCTACCAAGTCTGTTTGTCTGAGATGGGTTTCTCAGTGGGTCTCTGGCTGGGGGGGCGGGGGGCATTGTAGAGGTCTTATGTGGGGTGGCCAAATGGATGAAGATCGGTTGTCTTGTCCTTGACCTAGGGGACAGCGCAATGCTTTCTTCAGGGAAGGGCCCTAGGCTTGAACTGAGCATGTTGAGCAGAATAAGGAGAGACCCAACATTGGTGAGCACAGCTGTAGCCTGGACTAAATTTTTAGTGAGGTCCAAAAATCCTAACCCTTATGGGGTCGGGGTTACGGGTTGTCACCTAGAAAAGTGTGGATCTTTAAAACCTATTTTTTTTTGTAGTTTTACAATATATTTGCACAATTTAGGTCCATCTGAAACAGCAAAAATTACTTGGAGTTCTACTATTCCTGACAAATACTTAAAATTAGATGTGGGGATTTGCCAGGAAGGCCACCTCCTCAAGAGCTACTGGGTATAGAGCGTTTTGTGCATTGTTTGAATTGTAGAAAGACACAATAGTCCCTCAGCTTGCCATGGAAAGAAAATGTCATTCAGCAGTTCACCTACAAAATATCTGCAGTGTGAGAGACAGACTGGACAGCCTCTAGGGCCTGGTGTCAAAGCCCACTTGGCTTCACTGCACCAATATAGGCATGTACGTGAAGTCACTGCACCATGAAGGACCTCAGCATCAGTGCCCTTGCCCTTGGAGATGTAAGCGTCTTGTGCCTGGTGCCGCTTCCTGGTCACCGCCCTGGAGTCCAGGTCAGCCGGCCTGGTGGGTCTGCAGCCTGGTAGCCACGCTCATGGCTGCAGCAGAGGCACTAGAGCAGACATGACCACTCCAGCTGGGTGGCTGAGACATGGCAAGGCCTGCTTGGGTGTGTGGGCTTGCTGGTCAGCAGTTCATTGTCCTTAGGGGCCAAATATTTGGATAGCATGGCATCAATTAGAGGGATTTCCACTGACATATGTGCATATTTGCCATTTGGGCATGATTGAGCAGAGACTTCAACCCCAGGGTCTGGGAGGGCACATTTCCCGAACTGCACAAAGTGACCTGAGTGCTAATAATACGCACTAGCTAGCAGCTTACCGGTTGGAGAAGCCTGACTCCATGACTCATGACTCTAACTGACTAGCTAAAGGCTAAGCTATGTGCCAAGCTATACAATAAAAACTACAATTGGAAAATAGTTATCTAAGGGCCTAGCAACACTAATGCAATTATTACCAGTAGTGACAGAATACAGTAGCCCTGTTCTCAACTCTGCCAGTCTGCCTGGGGAAGCAGCTAGTGGTTGTGTGAACAAGCCAGATGTGCTGCCTTTGCCACAACAGTTAATTCAACTAAATCAGCTGGAAAAACAACTAGTGACCAATTTACTCAGGTCTAGCCCTGCTGTTGTATAATGATGCATGACTGATTTGAAGCAAGATAAATACACTGTATAGGTCCTAGCAGTATATATTTTTTTCCTCTCTCTCTCTCTGTATATACAGTATATATATGTATATATATATATATATATATATATATATATATATATAATATATATATATAATATATATAATATATAATATATATATATATATATATATATATATATATATATATATATATGCATATATATATACACATACACAGTAGTTTACAGCAGCATTATAAAAAAGTTATGCCAAATTCAAAATTGATTACATCTGACAATTGCCATTTTCTCACATGACTACAATGCCCTTATAATGTGTAAAGAGAATATATACATGATTCCTTTTACTGTAATGCGTATATTTCACTTTAGCCCAATGATCTATGGCCATCCTCAGTGTTTCCAAGTCACTTGAGCTCAAGCAGTGTCACACAGTGAGCAGTCGGGGCCTGTGCAGATCCCACTGAACCCTGGTCCAGTGTGTGGAGGTGTGTGGAGGTTTGTGGGACATCTAACATGCAGCTTACCTCCCAGCCCGGGGCGTAGCCTGTTGTCATATCCGTCCAGCAGCCTGTCTAGGATTCTGGTGAAAATGGTGATGTTGTCTTTACTGTCGTCAGGCAACGGCTCTCTGTGCCCGACTACCGCCCTGCCGGTGGAAATGGAGAGAGGAAGGGGGAGTCAAAAATAACCCCAAAAAACATTTGAAGAGCCTAAAAAGTTAAACTTTTTGTTCCAAACAAAGCACTGACACTGATGTGGTTATTGAAAAAGTCTGCATTAATATGACCTCAATTTGCACATTAGAGGTTTTTATACCCATTCTACACATTCTATTTGCTTTGCAACTGTTTTACTAGAGGCCCGAAACCTTTTTCATAATGTTCAAGAATATCAAGTTACATCCTTTTGTAATTTATACAATGGTACTACTGTATGGTATGGACACAGTGCCCATTAAAACACACATTTTCATAACTTGCTGGATCTTAAACTAACTTTATTCACAAATCAAAAATGTTCAAAGTTTATTAATATTGCCACTGGTCTCAACTTGACAGCAAATGGAACATATGAGATATACAGAAGATACTGTAGCACTATTGAAGTATGAATAAATTATGTGAGAGGATGAATCTTTTTAATTTGTGACCATGGCCGAGGCTGTATTTCATCTAGAAATAGGCTAAGGCCTATATTTATCCGAATATAATTTAATACTATAAATTTGATCCACTTGATCGTTTTTTTCATTTATTTCTCACTATCAGATCCTCAAGTCAGTGATCTACCTTTGGCTGCCACTCATTTGTACAGCCTTAGGCTACTATCAATATTTGGATTATACTGTTTTGTAAAAAATCAATTAAATTCATTTTCATGAATCAGTTTTATTCATGCCTACAGCAAGCCATTTTAGTTTAGGGCCTATTCTTATTCAGAAAAGACATGATTGTGTTTTTCTTAAAAATACTGCTTGGTTGCCTTATTCCATCTTCTCTTCAGAGGATATTCTGCCCATCTAAAAATACACTTAAACTGCAAATCTGAGTTAAAGAAGCAAATTTGAATTAAGGATATCTTGGGGCATGTCTGTATTGTGGGGAAAACACAACCCACATGCACAGTTTCCCAGGGATACAAAACAACTAGTCTGAGGTCTCAATATCAACATTTTTGGCGTTAAATTACCACTTTGTGGACTTAACTAAAAATTCACATTTGGTTACATATTCAACAATCCCATTTTCACAATCCACGTTTAACTGTTATAATAAGTTAACAGTCTAACAGCAATATTTGACCAGTATTAATGTATATTAGCATAGGATGTACCAAAGAACATCTTACTGTTAACTGAGTAAATTTACCAGATCAATACTCTTCATCATTACAACGACTCAAATTCATTTGGAAACTGAATGACGGAGCCTGTTTTGCCCTCAGGGGGCCTGGAGGTTAATGGAGTTGCACAAATTGTGTATATTACATTTATGCCCTTGCTTGAATAGGTAAGGACTTCTAGTTATCAATATTAAACATAACTGAGTAAGTTAACATGTAAAATAAAAAAATGGGTTGTGAGCTCTAAGAGGTTAATTTATTGTGAAATGCCCTTGAGCAAGGCAATGAATTCCTAATTTCTGCACTGTGGGCGACCCTCGGCTCTCACCTCTTTGAACAAATACATGAATGTGTATTGGCTACGCATGTGTATATCTAGGAGAGAAATGACAACATAGAATTTCCAGTGATCTTGTGTTAAATAACGAAATCTTAATCTTCATCTGAGTAAAATTTTTGGAAGATTTTACATCTTTATAACAACACAGGATTAAATCCTAGTTCTCTGGTTTCTGGGTTTGAGATCGAGTTGTTCACAAGAATTGAAAATTGATCAGACTTTCCTAGACCATATGATTAACAAATAAATCCTGAGAAATCACTGCACTTGAGATGTGTCCCTCAGAAGTGAACAATGTATACAAGTTACATCTAACAAACAAGATTAACAACACAACAAATACAAATCGGTAAAGAAAATACCATTTCTTGTATGTTTTGCAACTGCTTGAATGGCTACATCACTATACTATGAATTCACTGTTGGGTGACTTTATAGCCAAACAGATCATTCAAAGAGGCTAGCCAATAGATCAGGGGTCTTACTAGAAAGGATGCATACCCATAACTTGGTTATCATAATTTTATTCCTTTTCACTGACAGTATTTGCAAAATGTGACTGCATAAGGATTGAAGGATTCTGCCTATGAATTTTTACTCTGCATAACATCTTATAACAAATGGGATCCTGCGTATGAAAAAGTGACAACTATTAAAAAATGATTAATAGTCTAGAATTAAAACAATTATGGTACTATTGAAGGAATAGTAAGTAATTTAAGCCTTTCGTTACAACATTTTAACAGACTGGATCATCAAAATAGAGAATACTGAATCATGAATTTAAGGTAATTATTCTTTTCAAAAATGTATATATGTATATACGGTAGCATTTTGTTACAGAATTCATCATATGCTGTCAGCCACTGGTTATTAATTTACTGGGCCCACAGTTCCCCACAGACCAAGATGATGGTGAGATGAAAAGGCCCCTATACTGTAGACACAACGCTGATGAGTTAATTAGGACTATCTTTAATTAAACCAAGATCCCCTGAGCAGCTGACCTATAATATCCATCAACAATCACTCCAAGTATTGACACACCATCTCAGAAACGGACGTGTACCGGTCGGCAAGGATGGAGCTTGAGGGTTTTCAGGTGCGAGTAATTCTTTGTTCTAAACACTACATCTGTCATTACTCGGCCACCTAAAATGGCCTTCTGTAACTTAAGTCTATCCTACAATAATAATTCAACATTAGAGTCCATCTAAGCAACAACCCCATGCATTAAAACATTACCTCCTGAGTAAAGGTCACTACTTAAAATGTATTTGAATGTAATTTTTAGCAGTTTGAGAGAGAATTTAATAATGACATTCCTGCACACTCCCAGTTGGAAGCCCATCATAATTCTGAGGTATTTTTGCAGATGGCTCTAGCCCTGTCAGTTTGCCAAAGCGGCCATTATCTCTGAATGGATGTACTCTGTGGGCGATAAATAAATATCAATTAAGCATCGCTGCTCCCTCATGTCCCAAGGCTCGCTTCCTCCTCCTGTAATGGTCCGCAGTGATGTACAGTACTATTAACTGAGACAAAAAGATGTATGAGGCGCAAAATAGAAAGACAAGATCTAGTGTTATTTCAGGTAAGGAGGAAGTACATGCACTGTTGAGAGAGACAGGAAGAGAGAGAGTGTGCGCGTGTGTGTGTGTGTGTGTGTGTGAGAATGGGAGAAGGGTTTGGGGGGTGGCAGCCTCTTTAATCATTAGGCCATCCTGCTGCCCCAACAGTAATTAATAATAATTTATACAACAATTTGGGTGAAAGCTCAATTGTTATTGCCTGGGATGTTGACACTTTTTTTTAAAGGACTAACTTTGAATTAATACCAGCAAAGTATAATCACCTTTCTAAATGCATGTGCTGATCAATACTTGCACCTTATTGAGTGGAGCATAGGTTGGCATCTTCTGGCTGTCAAACAGTCAACCTATTCTCTAAAGACAGATGTGGAGTGTACAACATTTATCTAATATATTGTCACGTTATTGTGAAATGGCAAGTATAACTAAGTTCTGCAAAAATCCAAAACAACTGCTATTCAGAAATCTCTTTCTACATTTCCCTCATATACTGTATCAAGAAGTGGTGCAAAAACACACAAGAAAACTAGAAATGGCTATAGGACGTTGCAATAGTACAACTGCAGTAGATAATATCTCACTTACCATGAATCATATATTAAACAAAAAGCCTCCATATCCTCTCTGACAGCAGCAGTGGAAAATTCAAAAATTAATGAGAAACCTTTAGTCTCTAAGAAACCATTCTAACAAAACCATTTGGCTGCAGTGCCAGCTTCACACTACAAATCCACTTGAGAAAAACAAAAGTACTCATGTGGTGTGTAACATCTGCCTGTCATACTGCAGCACACACACACACACACACACACACACACAGCCTAACCTCTTCCAATATCAGCCTGCTGTTTTAAGCAAACCAGCCCACAGCCCATTGATGAAGGCAGAGAAACAGGACAGTCTATCTGAATTTGACACAATTTTCAATAATAGATTCAATAATCAAGCCTGCCACTTCCTTTACTTCCTCTCTCGCTTTTATTATTCTCACTATCTCATTAAGAGGAGTAAAATCAGCAAAGAAGGAAGAATATAAGAGTAATTCTAATCTTCAACTCATCTTCCCACATCTCAGTGATTGGCCAATATCATTCAGAATTTACCGCAGTTGAAGAAAGCAAAACATGGACTTTTTCTTCTGATAACTGACCCTATTTGAATTAATCTTTGTATGAATCTTCAACAAGTTGCACAGGAGCAGAAAAGGTGACGGCTTATGCGTAAACAGTGAGGACAGTTGCATGCTGCAGGTGCAAAGCCAGGTGCCTCAAATGTTTCACTCCGCCCAGCATTACTACAGTTTACTCAGCTGTGTTACCTGCTTGCATTTCAATTACATGTTGAATTATGTATATCCTGCATCTATAAAATATTGATATTGGTCACGGGTTCAGTGTATAAATAATACTCGATTTCAATAATTGTCAAGTTGTCTGATTGTATTATTCTCATTGTGAAGTTATTTGATGGTTAAAAGTGAATTGTGAATATTTGATGAGATAGGCGACAGTAATCAATGCTGTGTGAACCTTGTTTGCAAAAGGCCCAAATACAAACCAAACAAAACACAAAAGAAAGAAAACAGAAGGTCTACTGAAATAACCAGATTGTAAAACTGCCAAATATCAACTACACATTTCAAAAGAAGAGAGAAGATACAGGCAAGAGAGCTGAACCGTGGTTAACTGAGATAGGTAGGCATGGAAAGATATCCTGCCAGGTAAGAAAGTACGATATGTCGAGGCATTGGCTGTTGCAGCAAATACTGGAGCCTACATTTTGTTATTGCAAAGACATATAAAGTCCTATTTTTTGTATACAACAGGTACACATCATGTATTAGTAGCAATTTCAACACATCTTATTAGACTCTGACATTGATTTGAAAAGGTGGATGATTAATCGTTCTACTGTACAGCTATAGACTCTGTTACTAGCAGAATACCTCAAGTTCAGGAACAGATCCATTTAACTTGTGAAATCACTGAGAAATAAGTCTAGTCTGTATTGTCATGATCTGTCACTCAGCAGCATAATCAAGCAGTTTATGAGGCTTGACCATGCATGTGTGAATTGGACTAATCAGCCGAGTGGGGCTGGGTCTTTCATCCACTAACTATACCTGATCTTTTACTAAAGTGACTGCTGATTGGCTCACAAGGTAATAGTTGCCACAGGCAGGAAAAACAAACTTGTCCAGGTGTCTCTACACCTTCATGTCTTGGAAGTACACAATGTTGCAGACACGGTCCAAGGTCTGCCTATATTTTAATAAAATTGACAGCGACAGCACACAGTGCAATATTTCTGACAAGAATATAACCGCCAAGTCCGGCAACACCTCGAACCTAATGAAGCACCTAATAGTGCACAATGTTAACCTGAGGCAAGAGAGCTGAACCGTGGTTAACTGCAAGAAAAAAACTGTGACAAAAATTGCTTTTTTAAAAAGTCATGTTAAACTGCATTTTACATAAATGCATAAAAGACTTACTAGCACTTATATAGTTCTAAATGTAAAGTTTCATTGACATAGCTCAAAATATTTTAAATTTAAACTATGAAACAGTTTTAATATAAGATCTTGTGTCTGATAGTTTGAGTCTGATAGTTCAAATGTTATTTCTTTTAGTTGGAAAAACTAACAGCACAAATTATATGACAGTCCAAAAAATGCAGGCTACTGCTATTGTTTAGGGTATAATTATTACATAATAAGCAAATTCAAGGTATCAAATTCAATGTTCATTCATTAATTGGCACCTTGAATTTTCAATCATTACCCAGCCCTAAATCTGGGTATATTTTTTATTAACTTGAGTAGTTGGACTCCATAATAAAGGCCACTGTCAACCACACTCCTGCATTTTTCTGTTATTTTCTTTTTATTTTCAGGGACGGTTGTGGCTCTAATGAGCCTCGGCCACAGCATAGGGCCTGGGTTTCCATTCTTGCATTGGGGCCCAGTGTGGTCACAGTGTGCTGCTCATTTGATTGCAAAGACTTTGAAACCCGGCTGTGGTCTTTCCATCAACCCTGTTTAGCCATGTGAAGGCAGGAAAGTGGCTCCTCCACTCAACCTTAATTTGTCAAAACAACTTGACTTTAAATGGAAACTAACCCCTCAAAAAACACACATAGTAATGACAGAGTGGTGACAGTGATGAAGGCACATAGTGGTGACTGAATCAATTTTAATAAAGATTATGTCAAGAGAGGTTAGAATAATAGTGCAGTGTAGTCAAATTGTTTGAAGGGGTGGGGATGGCGGACAGGTGAAAACAGATTAAGAAGGACTAGAACTTAAGATGGATAGTCACTGGCATGGTGAGAACTGGTGAGAACCCACAATGGAATAATCAAAGCCAGTAGTTCATGAATGAATTTTGAATGAGTTTTACTTTGCTTTAGTACTTTACTTTGTACTCTATATACTATAAATCAGTTCTGTGGGTAAGTACTACTCTGCCACTATGACCAGAGAGCCTAGGTTGGTGAAAGTATGAGTAATTTGTGGGAGGGGTGGAGGCAATCTTCCTGTGTCGCCCAAAACAGGTCAACGTTACTAACATACTGGACCTTAATGGAGGCACAGTGGTCCTTGAGCCAATTATGAACAGGCTTGGTAGACTGGTGGGGACAAAGGTGTGTGGGCCCAGCAGGCCGAGTTGGGGGAAAGGGCATGTATCGTGTACTGGCCCTCATCCAAGGCAAGTGCATCGAACCGGTCTGACAGATGAAGAATTGCAGACTTGGCCAGGGAGTGGGTGGCGTCTTGGTCTCCCAGGGCACCCAGAGGCCCCCTGGCAGGAGGCCAGGTGGGGGGGGGGGGGGGGGGGGGGGAAGAGCTGGTGGGGAGGCTGGAGGGAAGTGAGCAGCAGTGAGGGAGAGGAGCTGTTTGGGTGGCTGGTGGATGAAGGTGCTTCCTGGGCTGGCAGAGTGGCGGCAAACAGTCTTGAGTGAAAGGGGTCAAGCTCCACTAGACCAGTTAAGATGGCGGAATTAAAACTGTCCGCAGTCGGAGTTTGTCCTTTTAAAAGTGCGTTACGGTCAATGAGTGATTTGACTCGTTTCATGAGATCAATTACTTTGTCCAGCAAGCTCCTGGATCTTGAAACATCTAGTGAGTTGAAAAACAGTGTTGATGAAATCCTCTTCAGTCATGTTGCAGAGCACACATTTTTTAATCAATTATTTATTGCTTATTGAGCATACATTTCATTACTTTCTCTCCCCCAGCCAGAAAGCTCTGAGGAGGCATGGCATGAAGAGAAGCTAGCAGATAGTCAGCTAGACAGCAAGTGGCAAGTGGCAACTTGCATGTGAAAAAGCTTATAAAAAAAAAAAAGGCAGTTGAAGGCAAGCCGCTGTAGATGGATGAGACAGACAGATGGTGGGGACAGAAACAGAGGTCAGCTTAGCTCCGAGCTACACAAAGCACAACATGACATGATGACGTGAGTACTGGGGCTTGGTATTGTACCGATGCTGGTGCCATTTTCGATTCTTCTTATCGATCCGATTCTTTATTGATCCCCCTAGTGATTCCTACTGTATAAATTGTCAGGGGTAAAGGGTTACATACAGCTACAGTAAAGTTAACTTTGTTTTATTACTAAAGAAAATACATTGCTGTGTAGTTAGTTTTGTGTCAGAATTACTTTTCAAAATGGCTAAGGAACATTTGGCATAATGTCTTAATTGAGAGAACATAATACAAGAACAAGTGAAAAAGTAAACATCTCAAACAAAAACAAAATATTTACCAATGTATTTACCTCTTTATTGGCTCGTTCAAGTGCACTCTTCCTGTAATTACAATATTTCCAAGAGCATCTGAAGGCAGCATCTGCTTGCTACTGTTGTGACGATTGGCACGGTGCAGAACAAGTGTGGAACATCTAGGAGATAATGAGCTAAATATTGGACTTTTGGACCCAGAGTGCAATTGTTTGGCTTCAGAACACTTGGATTATGCTGCACAAGCTGTTTGGAGTAATTTAGCTGTTTTTGGAGCTCAACTGACTCCAGCAACTTCTGTTGTTTTGAACAGCTGTGCTAGCAAACTTGCTGTATGTTATACTGTATGGACATGCAAACTTCACCGCTGTTTAGACAGACATGAGGGTCAGTAGTCGAATTACATCATTGTTTGCACAGCTACTGGAGAAGCATCCAGCTGTTCAAAATGCTTAATGATCGATAAGAGGAATCGTTAGTGCAGTGGCTTATTCCGGTGAATTAGACAATTTGGAACTGGGACTAATTTGCTTCTTTATGTTAGTTAGTGGCCTATCATTTGAGTCAGAAAAGATGAATATTGTTCTGTATTGTGTAATTAGCTTGTGCAAAGTTAGAAAAACAATATACTTGTCTGAACAATCCATATGGACTTAATTTATCAGGAGCAAGATTTTCTGGTCAAATAAATTATGTTTCTAAAATAAATTATATTCCATTTCTAGTTTCTGCCAAAATAGATTTGTGTCATATCTGCTATTTCTGAATTTGACATTTTATGCAAGAATATGTGGAAAGACACAGAGATTGAGACTGCAGACTAAGACTAAGAAAAACTTGAGTGTAGAACTGGTCTTCAGAGTACTATAGTATTATACCACAACTGGTACTCTGGCAAACAGCACATGGTAGCTTAACACATAAACTTCTAACTTATTGCATCCCATTATCCCAGATAGCAGATAATATCACAGGGCTCAGCAAAAAAGTAAAAAAAGTCTGTTTGAGTAACACTGCAGAGCAAGGGGAGACTTGGCCAAGAAGAGAGGGGGAAAAGGATATGAGAGAGGAAGAGAAAAAGAGTCCACCAACAACAAACTTCTTAACTCTCTAACATTAGTGGCTGCTGCTTATACATCCTGAATTCAAAGCGGGCGCCTCAGGAGGTGCCCCAGCCTCCACACCCATCTACCTTGCTTCCCTCTATCTGTCTGTCACCCCCTCCCCAGAGTGTTGTGTGTGCCACTGGATGACTGATAAGGACCCTGATATCCATCCACCATTAGAGTGGATGGGCCCAGACAACGCACACTCACCGTCTTGCTGCTGAGCACCAGGGGCGACCGGAATCGAATGGAGGGGATTAGCGGGGCCGCTTGGAGCTTTGTAGAAAAGATATATTGGAAGCTGATGACTTTCCTCAGCCGTGGTTACGGGGGCACTGCTTTATTTATTTATTATGGCGATGGGAAATTTAATTCCATCTCACTGTCATCTAAGTCCAACAGTGGAGCAAACGCATGGGGGCGGGATCTCTCATTAGCACTCTCTTGATTAATAAATGCTGAATTCCATGCTTGAATTCATGACTGAGCTAACCCTTACCACAACTAATCTCCTATACCAGATCCTCCCCCTCACATTCTCCCCAAGTCTACCAACAATCTATTGATAATGTCATGCAGCAGCACATTATGCAGCACATTGTTTCTTACAAAGACTTGCCCTGTATCATTCAAAGCCTTCACAATATGACTGTTTTTTCTTTGTTTGCTTCTTTCTTCTGTCTTCCAGTTGCCTGTTTTGAGCAGATAATATGCACAGGAGAGAGAGGGAAGGGTTGACACAATGCAGTAGCTGCTAACACAGCTTTGATTGACTCCAGGGACAATTGCCACATCTTACAGTAGTTCACCTACGACAAGAATTCTCATTTTACTTCTTGCATCCACTTCAAGCTAATAAGAGCTTAGGTTCCTGTTTTTCAAGAACTGCTCTGGAAACTTATTTCAGACTTAGTGGAAACTGGAACTTGTGTAGTTCCAGTTAAACAGATAAAACTGAAATAGTTTTAACATGTGATATCTAAACTGCACAAGGCTGTGATTTTAGACTATTTTACTATTTACAAGGCGTCAATTACGACACTTTTTAGACAGTTATAGAGGTCCACTGGAGAGTCACACGTTATAACGTCCATACATCCATTTCCATCCATTTTCTAGCCACTTATTGGGGTCAGTGCTGTGGTGGAAACAGGGCAAGCAGAGCAGCCTGGACATCCTTTTCCCCAGCAACTTCATCCAGCTGCTCCACAGGTTTTCCCAGGGCAGCTGGGAGATGTAGTCCCTCCAGTGTGTCCTGGGTCCGCCCTGGGGTCTCCTCCCAGGCCGTCCTGCCTGGTATTCCTCCAAAGGGAGGAGCCCGGGGGCATCCCAAACTACCTAAACTGGACACACTTTATAATGCGTCTGCAATAGATGCCAAATGAGGTTATGTGTCCACTGGGAACTTCTCTTCATAGCACTGGCTACTTTTTGCCATTATGTTGACTTGAGGGAAAAGCTGGAACATATTCCAGACAGTGGCAAGAGATTAGCAAAGGTTTTACTGCCCAGAACATCGGGTGCTAGTTGTTAAAAATATTTCAACTCGGCAAAATGTTTCCTATAGTTGCGTAGCAATAACAACAGCCACGGCCAGCTCTCCCTCCCAAGCATCTGTTTTGCACTGCCAGTTAAAAAAAAGAGGTGGCTGGTGGACACAGGGGATTACTGTTGACCAAATTAAGGCCTCCCTGGCCCATTGATCACAGACAGAAGCCAAACATTTGAGGCAGTGTTTAACAGGCACAATCTGGTCAGGTAGTGAGACAAAATGAGGGAAAAAAAGTCAATTGGAAAATGTTAAAGCTATTGTTCAGTGGATGTTTTAAAATCTTTTAGCAAGTTCCAGTGAGCAAACTTTTGAAACTGGTAGACTGGTATGACCAACATACTGTATCTTCCAACACTGCCATTCCATGTCCTACACTTTATGTATAAAAATAGTGTTCACTGACACCGTTTGTGGAAGCTGTCTCAATAATTGCTTGTAGCACTTTGCAGTGTCAGCTCTGCATAGGAGTTTTGATTGGGTGAAGTCAAGGCGGACACTTTACAAGCACAAATTGAATTGTGCATTTATGTGTATGTTTTCGTGACATTTCTGCAATCCATTGAGAAATCACACAAAATTATTCCATCACGACTCAGGTAAATCTACTAATATCTCTAGCTATTTTCTCATAAGCCAGTATTATTCGTGGTATATTTCTGCCTTTCGTTAAAGCACATTGGTCAATTAGTGTTGCTATCCCCTCTAGTGCTGTGCCCCTCTTACCATTCAATACACACACAACCTGTCTGCTCCTCACACACACACTGTCTCAATTCCCCAGACATCCTCTGTAAAAGCCTCAGCCTTACTTGATCTTGTATTTTAAGAGTTTTCGCATCTCTTGTTGTCCTTGATCTTAACGAGCCTTAACTCACTGCCATGACAACCTAGGTCACTGGGAGGACAGAGAAATGCTGTTAGAACGTCTGGAAATAGAAAGCCAGCCCGTCATTTGGACGGGCTAAAGAACATTTTGGAAAAATATGGAAAAAAGTTATTTCAAAATAATGACAGCTAGGTAAATGAAAGAAAGGTAAATTATCTTTTTTTTTTAAATCCAGTTCATTTTATTTGTTCAGAATTCAGTGTGTTAATATATGAGTGAGGCTCCAGGTACAGGTGGAGGTCTGCAGCTAGATCTTATTGTAATTAATTAAAATTTCATTCAATGTCGTTCATCTACTATTGTATTAAAAAAATCACCTCTACTTTTATGGACACATAAAACTGGGTGTCATCTGCGTAAAAGTGATAATGGATATTGATTTTGCAAATGATGTGACCGAGAGCAAGCATATATAATAAAAACAGCTGGACAGGATAATGCGTTCCCTCCAGCAACAGGAAATTATCTGACAGACAGATACGATCTGAAGCATGTGGTAGCGGTGTGTGTGACACCAACCCACTTTTTGAGGTGCGCAAGAAGAATGGCCCACGGTGTCACGTGCAGCACTGATATCTAAAGGGATTACAGAAGCGCAATCACCAGCATCAGCAGCAAGGAAGAGATCATTTGTAACTGTTAGAAGGGCAATCTCGATACTATGGGGGAGCTCTAAAACCTGACCCTCTAAAAGATGTGGTTATTTTTCATGGAGGGCAGGACCAGGACAGGATGAGGGTTTCAGACGGCATATAGTTTCCTCTAAAGACACAAGCTAGGTTAAAAAACTGCTGATGGACGGGGGAAATCTTGAGACTGACATTCCCCATTTTTTTGTAAAATAATTCAAAAACTCCCTACACTGTCCAAGGAAAACAGTGTTATTGTAGCTGGAGGAGGGGACAAGCAGAATCCAATACATTAAACAGGACCATGTTGAGTTTATTGTGCTTTTTGTAATGGGGCTACACTGGCCATAACATACTCCATCAAGGCAAACTGTTATAATACACAACTAAAGAGTATGTGTATAATTTATTTTTTTTTATGGCTCGCGGCGCCTCGACCCAGTGATCCTGAACCCATGCTGTGAGGGAGCCACAGGTAAAGGACACGTACAACAATGTCTCTCAGATTAACGACAAACATATGTGTCCCCATCTGGTTGGGCAGGCTATGTCATAGTGTTTGGCTCCTCTCTGAAACAGGGGCCTGAAAATATCGGAGCACATCGTTTCTCTCCCTCTTCATCACTTGCATCCTTGACAGCAGTGTTATCCTTTCATCATTTTCCATCTCTGTAACACATGTTCCCTCTCCTCATCTCTGATCGCCATGCTCTTCCTTTTAACTTGATTTCCCTTTTTTCCTGAAACCAGCAGAAATGACTATATTTACAACCTGCAAGGAGGTGTAAATGTTACTTTCTATTGAGTTACTGCGTATTATTTGCCAGGTATATAGTGCATTGTAGGAAATGTGGGGATTGGGGAAATGGCTTTCTCAACAAATGTATACATTATACAGGAGGGTAAATATGAGCGTTTTCCATTGTAAATTTGGTAAACATTTACATCTTTCAGTTAAAGTGAGTAGAAAAGTCTCTGTGGTGCAAGATTCATTCACAAGCCTGTGAGGTATTGCTGCTTTTTATTGTGGGTACAATATGAACTCTTTGGATTATATGGCAACCTGTGTCATTGTCAGTCACAGCAATCCGTTCAGCATGCCAACTACAATATACGATATACGGATGAGCCATAATTAAACAACAACAACAACTGAAATAGACAATAATGAATGATGCTTGTCACTTGTTATTATCCCCAGTTTAAGAGCATCGCTATTGTTCGCTGTGACAAGTAGATCCACAGCTGCACTATGTTTAAGGAAAGCTATATTTAAGGATAAGCGAGCTGATAATCAATGTTCACTTGTAGATGGATTGAGTGAACTCTTGTGCATGGCAACCTGTGTCATTGTCAGTCACAGCAATCCGTTCAGCATGCCAACAATAATACTGAGGACATTCAAGTGACCTTCCACACGGACAACAACACATCTAAGCAGGCAAGGCTGACGAGCAACAGATTATACATGACAGAATCTTACATTAGTATGGTTATAAAAATGCTAATTGTAATCTATTACAGTAACTAAAAAAATCTGTCATGAGATTACAGATATTTTGAAAAATATTGGTGGGATATGGACACAAATATCACATATTTTGAATGATGTAAAGAATAGTTAATAATTGTTATGGATACTACAGTAAATAATACTATTCAGTCTGTATATCTGCTGCTGTAGCTCACATGAGGAAAATAGTTTTTATCAGAGTATCCAGAGATTATGCTCACATGACACTGACTTCCCACCCTCTCACCTCTGCTGTCGACTCTTAACACTCTGTAATCTGACATTGCTCTGCTAGACCGATCAAAGACAAATAAAATCCATTTTACAGGCTCTTTATGTCTGAGACCACGCTGCGGCTTAAAATCAAGTGCAGTTTCCAGGTAGTTTCACACCAGTTGGCCAATTTGCCTCAATGCTAGTTTGACTTGGAATATCTGTAATGGTATCTTTTGAAAAAGTGTTATTACTAAGACTCAAGCATAGCGGCCAATTTGATTAATTTGATAGAGATTTAGCCCCCTCAGTTCTGTGGCAGGAAATGACAGTGCTATTACCGTGCAATATAACAGTTCCACTTTTGGTACCTAAGTAGTCTTGTTCATTAGTTTGGGACAATACCTTAGGGTAGACATTTCCTACTGCACAGCGTGAATATTACAACCGACGAAATAGGATCCAGTAAACCAAACTGATTTTCCAAATATAAATGCTGAGCATATACTGTAGATACGAAAGTGCTTGTCGAGCCAACTTACACAGTTGTAAGTCATTTAAAAAGTAATCCATATTAGACAAGTAATCACAGGTAGGAAATTATTGGACTGCACCCAACACTAGAAAAACAATGCCACAAACATCCAAATTTTATGCCTGCTGCATTATTTTTAGGCCTTGGTCGATGAGTTCATGTGCAAAGTCCAACTGTCCAACCAGCATAATAAATCTTATCCTGCCAATGTACTGCCATTATTATAATATGCCGTGAATGAACGTTACTCCCTTGGGTTTGAGATAGCAAAAAAAAAAAGTCTTTGCTAGTGCAGCAGAACTGTCAGGGCGTACAAGGAGAGCAGAGAGGCAGAGGAACAAGATTCAGAGGTTGTGCTGTGCACTTACGTAAGAGGAAAAGCTAAAAACACATCTGTGTATAGAGTTTAATTTAAATCTGAAGCCCAACACTGGGCAAATTTAATATCCATAAGTTTTCATCTCATCATGCTGAAGGTGATAATGATTTTTAGGGATGGGCATGATTAATTAATCTTTTGATTAATCGCAATGGCCAGTCGCTTAGCACTTGTAGGTTCTCGTGCAAGACATTTCAGATTTTCTTTTACTGACTTCTGTCAAACGCTATCCTGTCGATTAATTCATGTTAATCACTTTTTTGTATGCCTATTTCAGAATCACTCTGACAAATGTTCCCCTCATTAATGCTATTAGCACTATACTGTTGGAATTGGATTTGTATCTGTGAACAAGGCCTTAGACTGTCAGATACAGGGGTCGCTGAGTGCAGTCCGCTCTATTGTGTGAGTAACAAATAGATTCCTTGACAGACTCCTTCCTCCTGTAAGCCTCTATTGGTATGCTAAGAATGGATCAATTGGTGATAAATATGAATATCTGCCTGCATGGTTGATTTGATTTTAAATACAACCAGGTGTGATGATTTTTGCTCACTGGGAACAACATTGTTCACTACACTGAAAGTTATGTTAAATATATAATTGAACAGTATTTGAAGTTGCACTGTATTTGAATTGTTTGTCTTCTGTTTGTGTATGCCTCTGGCATTCTAAAATGAGCATTCATCACACCAAGGAAACAGAGAAATTAAATTAGTGTTTAACAAAATCAAAGCCAGTTCTCTGAAGATAGATAACATCCCAGAATGACCAGCACATTCTAAGTCTCTTCGACTTCATCTGACTGCTCGGCCCATCACTACCTCATGTTGGGAAAATGTGGTGTGACTAGTTGATGCTGACGGCTAGACACGCTCTCTCAGTTACTATTCATTCCAAACTGTGAGTCTGTGTTTGCCTCATGCAACAACAACAGTGTAGAGAGATTAATTTAGGTTACTTGTTGCTATGACCATTCTGCAGGAATTAAGAGCCACATGCTGAAGTTTGGCTTCAGCACTGGGCTATATTAGGCCAACTTTGGCCTTCTGTTCACTTTGTGTTCATGTCGTTCCAGTTTGTCTTCCACATCTTTCCCTCCTGAAGTGCTGTTAGAAAATAGAGCAAGTGAGCTGCACATGTATTAATCCTTTCGATCACAAGCCACAAACTAAAAGTTTGTGAGGAGTTAGTGGATAGGATAATCAATAACAACTGAAATAGACAATAATGAATGATACTTGTCACTTATTATTACCAGTTTAGGAGCATTGCTATTGTTCGCTGTGATTTTCCAAGTAGATCCACAGCTGCACTATATATAAGGATAAGCTAGCTGATAATCAACATTAAAGGATTATCAACTTTACTAGTGACAGCTACCATTTAAGTACACGGATACTGTGGTGAATTATTCTGATGCTGTAATTCAGTTGCCTAGAAAGAATGAATTATTCAGACTTTGCAGAGCACTTAATTGCTATGAGCATGGTCTGGAAAATGTGGTAGTCGTCTACTTTAGTAATTATTAAATAGCCTATTTCCAAAAAAGCAGTCTGACAAGCTGCCAAAGAAGTTCGACAATTTATTTGGGGGGCTGTTAAAACACGTAATGCAACTGGTCTGTGTCATGTTGCATTGTGATCCATTGCACAGCTCCAATGTCCATGCATTTTATGATTACGCATACAATTTTTGGCAAACGTGAGCCAATGACAGGGGGATTCTTTCCAGTGTGTTCTGGGTGGGAAAAATTGAGGTTTTTGATCTGAAAATCTGAAAATCAAGTATGCAGCCTTAAGCAGTAGTGGGAAAGAAGTGTAGGATGTGTGGTATATATGATTTAAAATCAAGTCAAATCTTAGTAGTACAAATTGAATGTTTATTTGCCAATATGCAGTGCAAATGTCTTATTTCATAGTTCAATAAAATTACCCTGAAAAGGACCACAATGCACATGTAAATCAGATCAAGGGGGTCTGAAAAAAGTTTCTTACTCTGGTTAATTGTATTACCTACAGTTTTAATGCAAGCCCATCGCATCAGAACACTCTTTATCACACTTTACCACAAATTCTGAAAACACATTTTTAATCTATACTGAACAACCCTGTTTCAACTTCAGATTCAGTTTCAACATTCAAAGGAGATGGAGCGGGGTGGATGCTGGTGGTGGGGGTGGAGGGGGTGAATATGGGATATGTTGAAATAACTGTTCTTTTTAAATTCTGCTCTGTGTGAAGTGATACTGAATCAGAACAAGAACTAGAATCTGAAATTTCTTACGTTAGCATTTTGGTCTCCCAATGTAATGGGAATGGGCAAAATTTCGGACTTCTGTAGAATCTTGAGATAAATATATAATCAAATAAAATACATTCAGTAAGCCACATGAAAACATCATGCAAAAGCCACTTTTAGCTATGTGAACAGTAGAAGTTGAGCTATGTTGGAGCAATGAAAAGAAAACTAATTTTAAATCTAATAATTTCACGGGTCGATAACATCCTAAGGGTTTAATTCTGAACAGGCATCAGACATTAGTTCAGTGTTTTAGCATCTGCAGGATTGAGTGGTCTGTGTTCAATGTGCAGCTGTGCAGATGCATTCTGGGGGATCCATCCCTGCTTCAGTTTGATTCATGCCTGCTGGGGATGTTCACTAATTAGTTACTTTCAAACTCATTGACCAGTTACTCACTATATCAATAGAATATTGACTGAAACCCAAGGTAATTAAAACACAGATCAATGAAATTTCAAAAGAATTTGGGACATTGGAATATGGAATTGAACTGAAATGAAAACATGGCCGCATATACATTTTGTATTTTTGCATAATATTCACTGATATGTTATGCTTTTGATTCACTTTATCTTAGCTACACACTCGAACCTGCGACTTTCTCCTCTTGTGACTCCAAGTAGAAAGTATTATGCCTGGTCATTCAATCAGCAAAGTGGCTCTCCCACGAATACATTACCCTTTTCCAGACCTGTGACACATTAACCTTGACAACACTACCGTAACAGAATGTTATCTGTTGACCAGGTCGCATCTCAAAGTGATGCCCCTCTCCGCCATGCTGTGAATAATTCATGTGAGATGGGGCGAGGAAGGGAGTAAAAGCTGGGCAACTTCAGGCCCAATCCATAGGTAAAGTGTACATACAGCGCTCTCACCCTCATAGCTATTGATTACGTGTCACTTTAGCCAGTGGCGTTGAAACAGATTACAAACAAAATAGACAACAACACGGCCAGACTGTCCACACTTGTTAGATGGCGACTGTGGAGGGGGAAGGCGGGGACTGGAAGCGAGGCAAGTTGACTGATTGAAAGACCTTCGCAGCATGGAAATAAACCCAGCCTGCTCATTCATATGTAAAAGATGGATTGTTGAGAATAATAGCTTAATCATGCGCTGTCTATCAGTGTGTGTGAAATGAGGAAATGTGGTGATGCACACAGTGATAGAACCTTATATAGGGGATTTGTCTGTTACACCTTAATCCATTAGGAAAGTCTCCTGCCTCAACCGCAGTAAAGCCGATTTGGAGCCTGGCGATAGTATCAGTGGGCATCATGGAGGTGGCAGTTCTCAGGGAGAAACAGCTTTGCTGATTTGGAGTTATTTGGGGGGTATGTGCGCTCTGGTGTGCTGAGGTCTAAAAGGATTATTTGTAAACTTCAACAACTTGAACTTCAATCTACAAGTAATGTATATTTTCACTTCAGAAACAAATTTCCTGAGAAAATACATTTTTGGTTCAGAGATGGACTTGAAAAATGTCCCCACAATGTTGCGCACTTAAACCCTCAAAGAACTGAGGTAAAACCTCACCAAGTACTTTACAATATGAAATATGCTAAGTGGAGATTGATGTGCAAGGACTTTGCTTATGTGCACACTGTCATGTCTCAAGTAATTGTATGGAGATTAACATTTGCGAAAATAGTGAAATCCTTGTCATCATGGTATGTTATGTCCATGCATAATGAATCACAGTGATTGCTTTGGCCCCGTTGGAAGAGAGCGCAGTGTTGACAATTTTCCGCCCCTGAGGATGTCTACACTTCAGAAGATTCCTTAATTAACCTGCAGCTGTCATCGCGTCTTACAATTTGGCATATTTTCTTTTATTAGTAATGCCGATACTAATGCCACTAAATAATGCCCCATTTTATTTTCTGGACTCAGAGTCAACCTCACTCCAAATGATCAATGGTCATAGTCGGCAAGGTAGTTTGTTCCCATCGTGAATAAAAGAATTAACAGGAATGTACACAAGGTTTATAAGTTTCCAAATTTTTGAGCATACACGGTTTTCATATTTTGTGCTTACACAATCATCTAGTGTTGAATTCAGCTAAGGTTTTAGAAATGAAGGCTTTGATCGTTACCCTAATTTGAAGTGTTCACCTCTGTTGTCTCTTGACCTTATATATGGCCTGAGCAACACTCTCTGACAGTCTGACTTTTCTGCCGGGCAGCAGTTTGGCTTTTTTTTATCCCATAGATACTGCCTTTTGTGCCCAGAATTGGGCATGGTGGCCTTTAATGTCCAGTCTCATCTTCTGTACGCCTCCAGCCCTGTTAATACGTGTGAATGTAGTCTCAAATGTGGACTTCTGAACATTCAATCTCTCACTCAACAGACGGTATAATAATAATATACTAATACTATACTATACTATACTAAATAATATACTAATGTTCAAACTCCAACGTTCATCGACTGGCATGTTGGTTTTCTTTGTTGACTGGATAATTATACCTCACATCACTCATGTTATGCAGTATTATAGGTGGCTTTTTACGGAACTACTTCCTAGATGGCGTTTTTCTGATGTCCACTCACCCCAAAAATGAAATAGAATATCCTGGTCTTTACTGATGTTGGGTAGAAATTTACCAACTAAACTGTTGAAAAATTGTTCAAACTGTTTAAAAAAACACTGAAAATATCTAGAGGTCAGTAGGAGCATTGTTTTTTCAGACAGCCCTTCCAGTCTCAGTAAATTGCTACACTGCACCTACATTCACCTACTGTACAATATTCTGCATTTCAAAGTAAAACATATGCTCAAGAAAATAATCTTAGGATGATTTTAGGATGCTTTTTTTAAATATCGAGAGTATGAAACTTATTAATCAGCTCTGTGAATCAATATGACTGGACCACTGTGCTGTAATGCAGGTTTGGCATAAAAATGTTGCTCAACTGACTGTGGGCCAGGTAAACGTGTCCATGCCCTTGAATGAAAACATAGAATAAGGCCAGGGCCAAATTCTTGTAGATCTCTTGCCAGGACTGGCCAACACCTTCTCCTGGCCACACGTTTCCACTTAATATATGTAATTACAAGTACTGTGTGCTGCTAATAAGCAGTGAGAGCCAAGTGGCACGATGACAAAGCAATCTGGGCTAATCCCTGTCACACTGTTCCCATTTCTTCCCCCAGTCTGCTTTCTTCCAGGTTTGTTGAGCCTTTCCTGGCATGCCAAATCCTAAAGTGATTTACACGCAGCCACATCTCCCTGCCATAGCATCCTACCTTATCGACAATGCAAACATGGCAACCTGTGCAATCTCTTCGTGTGATATTAGAACTAGTGCGATTAGAGTGACTTCTAGACACGCTGTAGCTTTTTTTGCTGACTCGAACACGCGGTCTGAAAAATGTGCACAGGATGCAGGAGTGAAAATGCTGTGAATGGGCAATCATAGCTGTGGTGTGCTGCACAATGCAAATTAATTCACCAGTCAGTGAAATTCAGAATGGTGCAGAGGAGAGCTACATTTAGATGAGAGGATAAGCTCACTTCATTTTTGCTCTTTGTTGGCCTCATTTAGGTCAAGGTGGCACGGATCCTATTTTAATCTCACTCCAGAAATGCGGAAGTCACATTGTTGTCCAGCAGGTCCTTGAGTGGACAAACCCACATCCACTGAGAATGCAAGGGGAAAAAACAAGACAAACCAACCGAGAACAAATAATACACTATCCCCAATTATTCAGAGTGCTTGCGGCCCAGTTGTTTCATTAGGCCAAGCAGCAAACCTACAATCACAATTGAGACCGTCTCACTCTCAAACAACAACAACAACAAAACAATTTCTCCCATTCCTTGTTTTTTTCTGCTTACAATACAATGGAACCTTTGCTTCTAATGGTATTGGCCAGATCACAATATCGACCGTGGCACTGAGCCTGATTAATACATGCATTCATCAAAACACATCCCCAGACCTTCAACGACAGGGACGGAGGAGGAGGGGGGCCAGAGGGGAAAAAATGGGTTGAGAGAAAGGAAGATAAACAGTAAAACGATTGAGCGAGAAAGACAGAGACAGAGAGGCGAGATACATTTTCCTACCTGACTTGAGGAAAGAGGTTGAGGAGCAGAAGGGAGATCCACATGCTTGAGTCCAGTGACGTTAGTTTCCCACGTGTGGCAGCCATGTCAGTTTATACACACGATTCCTGCGTAAATGAGAGAGGAGTGAGAGGTAGAGGGTTTGGTATTGAAGGTATTAATTGGAAAGTATGGATAAATAACCCATTTCTAACTTGGTACAATGTTATTTAAAGTGTTTGACAGGTAAAGGTATTTTCATATAAACATAATTGAGCTTGCAGGGAAAACAGCCAGGGACATGAATTAATCTCTTAAAACTTGAAGATACTTCAAAATTATTCATTAAAGCTCCACTTCTTCAGTATGCCACCGCCCGTTCACACCCTCCCGCCCTCGTCTTTGTTTATATTTTGATTCATTTGATTGATGGCATGTTTTAACTCTCAAATTGACACTGACATTTTTTATATATGGCAGTGTCTGGCTGCCAAAAGTAACAGTGACATAAACTACACCTGCTTTTTTGCTTTCCATGTTCAAGTGAAATGTTTCAAAACTCTATTAGAATATACCTAAAATGTATATGGCCATAAATGTCCTAAAAGGCTCAGGGGCCTCATGTACAACAAACTTTCCCAAATTCAATACTGAATGATTGTGTAGGCACCAAAACAGAAAACAGTCTACACCACAGTAATTCAGATTAATAACCCTTGCATACATCACTGGAAAAACGTTTCTAGTTATACAGCAAAATAATACACATACGTACTAAGTAGTGTGTGTGTGTGTGTGTGTGTGTGTGTGTGTGCATATACCCACACCAAATTTCCTTTTGTTCTTGTTATCGCTAGTTATTGTGTAACCATCGCATTTCTTACATAATAACTACTGGCAATTATTACAAGTAATTTGGCATCTGGTAATCTGAAGTAAGATTAAATGCCCCCTCATTAAAAAACAAACACAGAGATCCGTGTGCATACCATTGAAGGCAGCCTAAGATCTTGAGGAACACTAGGAAAAGCATGCAAAATGTCTGCAAATCACTCTGGAGCCGCAGTTACATGACCGCTCAAGCATAGTACTCATGTAGCAGCTGTGTCATCGTTAAAAGCCTCTCATTTTGCTTTTGTGAGATTCAGACCCGCTTTATTGCCACCATACAGAGAGAAGATCAAACGTCTTCCTCGGGGGAATCAATGTTCTCTGTACAACAGTAGAACACAGATCATTACAGGAGGAGTAAACAAATGTGCCGATGAGAAGATACACTTCAGGTTTAAGTGCTCAGATGGGAAGCCGGGCGCTAAATGCTGCTCCGGCCTGTGACCACGCTTCTACACCATGTTTCTGATGGCTCCGAGGTGAAGATACTTTAAAAAAAGGGCATTCTCAGTATTGATTATACAGCAGCTGCAGCACCAAATGATTCCAAGACTCACATCTACTAAATGTTTTGCGCTGGTACTGATGCTCTTGCATGGGTCAAAGTGGAAGACGCACAAGAATTTCAAATGTGGAAGGAACTCGGGCTACAGATTGTTTCTGCAGCTTTTAACCCAATTAATGGGTATTTGGGGGTGTGACAGTGGTAAGGAGGGGAGGAAATTAATCAAATGATTCCCTCTGTTTTAATAAACCAGAAAGTGATGATTTCACGTGACTGCATGAGGTACTTAGCTCCTTAGAGAAAGCGTATCTTCACTTCTCATTGTGCTGTCAAACAGGACTACTGCTGTGTGCTACATGCTCTGGAACAATGCAGTGAAGAGGAGGAACAAAACTATCTCTCTCAAGGCGGGGGAAGCAAGGCATGCAAGGTGTGAGGTAATTGAGAATTTTTTTCATTTTTTTTTTTCTGAAAAAAAAATAAATAAAAATGTTTTACTCTTGTTGCCAATGGAGAGAGGACCACAGTTTTATACTAGTTTAATATTTAAAAATGTAAAATGGGGCAACATGTCCGGGCACACACAGATAGGTCAGTAGAAATGTTGCCCATCATTCATAATGGCGGACCAAGCTTACAGGAGATTTATTGCTAGTCTAATTTATTCTACTGTTATATTATTGAATCAAGTATGGCAGATGTTTACAACTTCAGCCAATGGCTACGTTTACAAGCAACATGTAGGCATCAATATGCCTCGTCATATTGATTCATGAATCTACTGGCCATACTCCGGTTAAGGTCTTATTAAAGTGAAGCTGTTTACATGCATCTTTATACCCTGCAATTGAGTATCCTTGTTGCCATAAATAAAACAGTTAACAGAACACTCCTGTCCACCTGTGGTGTCCCGTCCACAATAGAACGGTCTGCTAGCAAGAAAAAATATGAAAAGATGCAGCTTTCTCCTCCCTCTTTGACTGAGCAGTAGATTATTTGTAAGAAGGGGAAAGAAATGATGATCCCAGTTAGTAATCTGTGCGGTTTTTGTTGACGTCAAAATGTACCCATAATGCGGTGTGAGTCCGAGTTTGTGCAGACAGCGAAAATCAAAAGGAGTAAGATGTTTACATGCCACAGTAACCCGTTTAATATTGGAGTAAGCCAATAGTCTTAACCAGGTTTCTCATAATCTGAATCCAAGTTTACCTGGGTTGTTCTACATGCATAGACCCAAAACTGGGTATCTTGTGTAACTGAGCACATTTCATCTCTATAAATGTGCTCCGATGAAGGTCTACTTGACCGAATGCTTGGTTTAATAAAGAAAGTCACAGGGACCTAAGTGTGCAAAAGTACATCATGAAATAGTCTTGTTGTTATTTTTCAGAAGAAAAACAAGACAAACAGAATGAAATGTACCAAACATTTGATAACATCGCAACAAATGTCAGCATAGCGGGACAGGGAGACAGCGTTTGTTCTCCTGTCACACTTTTAAACCTGTCTAATTTTATTTTAACTGCAAAAAAATATCAGCCCTCTTTTTCCTTTCACCTGATGCTATGTTTCAAGGGCAAGCCAAGCCCCACAGAGTGTCGGATTACATTATCCTTATTTGCATGACAGGTACTGGTAAACTGGAGACAGCTGAGTTCATATAGATTTTTTGTTTTTTGTGTTTGTGGTAATGGTTTGGGCCCAAATGTTGAATCTATGTCTCTCTGTCTCTCTCTCTTTCTTTTCCTCTCTCTCTTTCTACATTTTGCAGAACGGGTCTTCATTACAAGTAATTCTGGATTGTTAGACATTAGAGATTTTATGTTCCCCATAAAAAACTACAGGATGCCCTCTGGAGCCAGAGGTATAATTTCCGTGTCTTATAATGTCTGTCTGAAAATTGCATTGCTAATTTCCTGACGTATATTGCTACCTATTCAAGTCGGTTCCACTCACATGGGGGCTATCATCGCGTATGTGTCATCTTTAAGGCTCTAAACGTCCTGGATGAATTTATCTTTACAAAATACTTGGTCCTTCAGAGCCTTGAGGTTCAATCATAATACGGTGTAGCTGCACCATTGACAGTCGTTATGGTTTGTAAGAGTTAAAAGCATATGGCGGATGGATTTTCATGAAAGACAGATGGAGCTCAATCAGTCAGTCTTGTCAAATTTCCAAGCAGCTCCTCTTTGATAGGATTTATGTTCCGTTTGTAATGGTTCACTGCGTTAATGCGACGTGTTCTCATGCAGCGTTCATATGATATCTTACGAAAAGTTATGCAAACTTGATTTGCACCACACCTACGCATTTGATTTGTACTATGCCTATGCATGGCCAGCTGTATAATCTGCAGTTACAGTTAGGGTTAAGCAGCTAAAACATTGTTTAATGAAAACCTATTTCACAGCAGAAAACTTTTTTGAGATGGAAATCAACGGCAAGTATGTACGCCCATCCCAAACATAATTTCAATGAATATAGAATATCATACAAAATTTCAGTGCATTACTTTTCGGAACTATAAGTACAAATCTGACATGAGAAAACCCTGATTAATGTGTTGTTTGATGTTTAACATAAGAAACCATTAGAGCTGCACTGAGCAGTCATGAACTAGAAAGATTCCTAGACAGCCCTCTTACAAGTGTCGGGTAATCGTCTACATGAGAATAAGACAAACAGGCACTAAAAGAAGGCTGCAGGCGACTGTCTACAATTCTCCACCCGATTTACCAATACCTGTCATGCAAATGAGGGGTTCGGTGGTCCCTGGGGCTTGGATTGTGCTTGAAACGCAGCATAAGGAGGAAGGAAAAAAGAAGCATGATGTTTTTGTAGGCAAATTAAAAATAGCATGCCGAAGGTGACAGTAGACCAAAAGCAGTCTCCATTTCTCCCTCTTTCTAGATTTGTTTTCAATTCTTTTTGTCTGCTCTATTGTCAGTTTATTTTATTTTCTGAAAAAAAAAAAAACCAAAAAAAAAAAAAACAACATTATTCAACGACTACTACAATGATATCTGACAGAATACAAAGGCTCTGAATAGCTCCGATAGAAATTAGTTAGCGGTTCTGCATAATCTGATTGGACGACTTTGTGGAATGATTTGTTGAACAATAAAAATAAGGAGTGGTGCAGACCTTAGCTTCCCACTAGTGAGATGTCAAATCTGGTATGTTAATTTTTTAATTATTTTTCATGTATCTTTTGCAGGCTGGTGAAACCAGTGCAGTTGCACCAGGGCCAGGAATGTCAAGGGGCCCTTTGCCATCCAAAAAATATTGGACCTCATCGCCCAGTAAACACTCTGTCTACCACAGTGATTGTGGAATTTAGGATACAACTCTACTGCCATGTAATCCAGATGGCTGTAAACTATAAATACCCCTATATCTCTGTGTGTTTAACACTTACGGTTTGATTTGACGGTCATGTGTCGAGCATTAACCAAAACTACTTGAGCTTTGTTGTTGCTGTGTCATTTAAGTGCATATCTTGATGTCAAAAATAAAGAATTTCAGCCTGCAACGAATGTCGTTTTGAAAGGATTGCTAGGAAACACGTGCTTAAATTACAGTATGTGTCCAACATAGCAGTGGGTCTTCATCCTTAATCGTCAATCACTAGCTAGCTAGTTAACCATGTATAGCAAACACACAAAAGTGGTACACAGCAGCAGAGGGAGGAAAAGACTAGGAGGAAGAAACAGCTAAACTCCTGACAAGTTTTTCCCAGCTGCTGCTTCATTGAGACAGGATAATCCAGTAGCTGGTGTTAGCAGCAACAAAGGCAGGAGTATGGAATTAAAGAGACTTGTAGATGATTTTGCCCTGCACAAAGCACATAGGGTGGACTTCAAATGAGTCGGTACAATTTCCTCACTGTTTTGGGACTTGCCTGTGCAATATAATGACGCCATATCAGCGCCAAATAACCAATGTATTAGGCTGCCGGGCAAAAACTTTTCCACTGAGGCCTATCACTATTATGTGATCCTTTGTCAAGATTGAAATTATAAAGACATTTGTGCCTCACAGAAATGTAATAAGAGTACAATGGATCTCCTCTGAACACAGCACGACATGACAACTCGCCTCGGTTGCCATTTTAAGGGCAGAAGAGAGACAATTTTCATGCTGTCATTTTCATATTGCTGTGCCAAGACTTGGCCGTCTGCTGCTCATTCTAAGTGTGAGTGTTCACAGGTGCTGAAAGCAACCGTAGAACTGTAAAATAAAACCACACTCAAGTACTCCTGACAGTCCAGGTTAATCACAGGAAAATATATTTAATCTCCTCCAAATACAAGGTGAGGTGACTTGATAAATGTTCTTATGGGTATTACACTTGGCAGTAGTTTAAGTAATAAGGTCTTGCTGGTTATACAGAGTTCTGTTTAGGAAATGCTTACTCTCCTTTGACTAAACACATTCACAGGGGTTGAAAACCATAGTGGAGTAATTCATCAGCATAACGAAATGAATTGCATCTACCAGATTTATTTATTCTCACAGAGACAGATTTGGAATTTTCATGCCGTATGCACAACCTCAAAAAACCATTATAGAAGGAATAACATAAATCCAAAACGAGGCCAAAGTGGTTAAAAGCAAAACATTGTGACACTGTATTTTAATTGATGGGAAGAGCTCAAACCAACAATTTCCACAAACAAAATGTAAAATGATAATTGCCAGTACAAGAAAGTGGTCTAAGTGTGGTGACAATAAGAAGACAGTGCATTTGACTCAGTGGCTTGAGCTTTTTCTAGTCAACACCAGATCAGAGATGGGTGACAAGTGACAACAAGTATAAGAGCAACAGCGGAGAAGTCGAAATTACTGTAATTACCTACTTACGTATAATGTTTAAACGAACAAAGATGTGTCAACTTGGCCTCCACAATAATGTGATGAGCATATGGCATACTGCTGAAGGACTGGGCCGGTCCGAGTCTTGGGTCTGTATGATCTACTTCAAAGGATTTTTACTTCCTCTATTACAAGAAAAGGGAGAGATGACAGAGGGAGAGGAAGACACTGACTGTTGATTGGATGCTGGATCGGTCCAACAGTCTCCCTATGTGTCCAACTAATGCTTATTTGGCCAAACACTTTGATTTAATATTACTATAATAAGCCGTCAACAGTTCTCAACTGTCAAGCTGCAAATGGGTAAGATCTATAATGCTTACCCACTTCAGTATGTTTGCCCAAGCAGAGCACAATTGAGTAATTCTCTATAGATATTGCGGGATCTGCAATATTTGATACCCATTTATCAAAATCTGCAAAGTATACAATACAGAAGTGACTGTGTCCCCATAGTGATACCCATGGATCTAAATGAGCAATAGTAACACGATCAACATACCTTCATGGTTTAAAAAAAGCTCTTATTGTGTGGGGAATACACATGGTTATTTACAGAATATTTCACGCTATGGCATGATAGGTTATTGTTAAAACAATTCAATCTGAAAGAGGGTTAGTTGACATGTTACCCTTCAATATACTCTTCCCATATGGAAATCGCACACGATTACAAGGCAATCTCCCCTGCAATAACATTAATTACGCCACTAAAAGGGACAGATTTGATCAGATAAATAGAATAATCACGTAAATCAGTGTGACTTTTACAATTAGTCTCCGCAGAGACATGGAGAACACTGAACAACTGCAGATCCGCACACATTTCATTGCAGCAGTAAATTAAATACACTTTTTTTCTTCAAATGGAAAGCAGCTGTTTTACTGGGGATAGGATCTGCCTTGTAGGTGAAATCTGTCAGAGTTCATCAAGGATTCCTGGTGAAGAGCAATACCTTCTCTAGCACACACCACCTGCGCAGATGTATTACCTAAGGCTTCGTTGCTTTGTGTCTGCAGCTTACTTGCAGCTTGCCTGAACAATTCATTATTGGCAGGGTTGCAAACCTTCACTTTCTTTTTTTAAATCTGTTGACCATTTTAATGACCAAGCTTATACAGATTTAAATTTACTTACTTACAGAAATCAGGTTTTTAGTCAAATGGGAGCAAAGTAAATAGGCCACATTTGAGCAGTGCTGTCTTGGGAGACATAACTTATCCTCCTTTAACTGCTCAAAGTGCCTCTTTCATCATGTAGTTGTGTGTGCAGATGCCATAGATGGAAGGGGAATAATAGAGAAAAAAAAAATCATGGTTACAGAATAAACTGTGTCAAGCAAATAATTTTCTGCTAAGTGAATCCAGTTTCAACATTCAACATCATCACTAGAAAACAGGGAAAAGAAAATCAAAGTATCCTTTGCGGTAGTTCTTAGGCTAAGATACTGTCAGCCTTAGGGCCAAGAGCAAGAATAAGAAATCACTGTTTGCTCAAGACAAGAAGAAGAGAGCAGAAACAAATCTCATGATAATTAATGTTGCTTAAGTGCTCAGTGGATCATATTTAACTAATAGCATTCCAGTCCTTGGGGCTTAAATGCAACCTTACTACCCGCACAAAAAAAAGAAAAAAAAAAGAAAAATGTTTCTTCATTCATAATCCATGGCATAATACAGACAGTGTTGAAACTTTTGGACTGATTTTATTATCTTTTGATCATTGTTCCAATAATGTCTTACCTATATGAAAGGGATAATCAGTTAACTTGTGTGTTATTAATTGGCTTAATTAAAAAACATGCCATTACAGTAATTTGTCTGGGCATCACATAGTGTTGGATACAAGACATATCTTCTCTTGCGACACTAGAAAAAAAAAAAAACATATGAAGAATAAGATAGAATAAGATAGTTAAGATGGTTAAATGATTATTAATTTAAAGTCTAAGCAACCCACACATCTCACACTAAGACAGGAGCAATTTTACAAGCGCCTAAACTGAGAAGACAAAAGCTCCCAGCAGCAATGCTTTCATTCTGAAATTTCCATACTTTGTGCTGCTTTGTGCCGGTGGCTCGGTTGGCTAGAAAGCATACTGTACCGGATAACTGCGTCATGCCGTTTTGAATCAAGCTATGAACTATCTAATAAAATAGAAACGCAATGAAAAGAATCTTAACAAAGAAACCCAAACTGACAGTGGATTTCCATTTCCACCTCACTTCTTCCCTTTACGTTAACCACCATCTCATCTCTGAAGCATCAGTGCGGTTCTAAGCAGGAACCTAGATGTCAAAGCACATTTATGAAAGGCTTACTCAGACAAGAGTCCCTCAAACTATAGCATTACATGGCCAACAGAGCAGGGCCCCACATGGAGGGGCAATTAATGGCTCAATTCAGACTGTGACAAGTTATGCATCTCCTCCACGGATTAAGATTACTGCTGGAACAAATTCCTTGCCCAGTGGGAGGCATAACCAAATTGGCTTCCAATGTGAAGGAGAACAAGTGGGCTCCAGTTGGGACAGCTAGGGGAGGGGAGGGAAGGGATTGAGAAATGTGAGCGCACATAACCAGCAATTTACAGTCCTGCCATAGATAGCCAGCACCAGCCTAAGACCTGACATGGTATTGTGGGCCAACACTCACTGTGGGATCTTGCTGTAGGTAGGTGGTAGGCCAGGCATATGAAATAAAACAGCTTAGATACCCTAAACTAGCAGCTGATTGAACAACGAGGCTGGAAAGCCAGGGTATGTTCTGTGGAAGATGAGTGCTGTGGATTTGTAGTTACTTTGTCTAGCAGTTACCTCAGGGAGCCAGGGACTCGTGGTCAGGTATTACAGGAGCCGAAAACAAGTGAAACATGTCGTCCCCCACAAAATGATGCCGGCATCCCTTGAGCCAAAGATGCATCCTCCGTCAAATTTTCAGCAAAATCGGATCAGTGGTGTTACAGTTGTGGCCTTTCAAAGTTAGAAATTTAGAGCTTTAATCATGTCGCCCCCATTGGGCCAACCAATATAATTTTTTAAACACTGAAACACAGTGCAAGGATGCATCATCCCTGCAAGTTTGATCAAAAACAGACCGATGGTGTTTAAGATATTGCCTGAGATATCACATTTGGAGGGATGATGCGTCTTGTTACTGATTGACCCAGGGGCGGCCTGCATTACTCGTGGGGGATGGTTTGCGTTATAGTAATTGTCTTATAATTAAACCTTTTGTTTGCTCACTCAATTCATTTTCTGAGCTGTTGAACAGCTGCCCCCTTTAGTCCCTTGTTATTGAGACTGAGGGTGAGAATGGAAGTTTTGATTGAGGTTTTGTGGACTAAGTGCAAATCTAAGTATAGTGCAATGTGCATGTGTAGAGTGGGTCAGTACAGGTCTGGTCAGTGGTCTGATCAGTGTTACAGATCCGACGTAATGGTAAATTCCTGTGTGCATTGTTTCTATCCAGACTTGGCACATTTACAGTATTCAGTGAGAGCTGTGGTGTGCCATCACTTGCACGATAGCTCATTCGACATCTTGGCTTCTTTGTCCATCCCATCTAGATGATGGAAAGTCTAGTCAAGGATTGATCACATTCTCAGTTCCTTGACAGTGAGCCCATTTCTCAAGTCTGTATAGATGTTGTTACAATTACTGGTCACTGCAAGGAGGGCTCAAAGCTGTCAGTAAATAGTGTCATTCATAAAAAATCTCGGCATGAACACACCTCGTTTACAATTGAACCTGTTAGATTTGACAGCATCCTCAACGCACACTACACCCCTGGAGCCTCAGAGCAATGCCATCACTCTTATGGATCATGAACGCTCAATATGGAGGAAAGTGGAAAAACACCCTGAAAATGAAGTGTTAAGATGGTGTTTGAACTAATTTTCTCTAAACTCATTTCTTGAGAGAGGACATATCTGTTACTCCATTATGGATAAATTATGGACAAGGAATCACTTCACGTTCTATTAAACTCCACGCATTACATATAGATAGGTTACATTCCTGTTTCTTATTTATAATACCTATTCATAAACAATATTTGAATAAACTACATCACTACAAAGATGGTTTAAGACAAGTTCAGAAGTGAATGAAATAAGCAGGTAGTATGCTAGCATGCTATTTAAACTTTTTCACTTTATAGTAGTACCTGTAGCCTCCTTGCCACATTGGAGTTCTCAGGCACTTTTCTAATATTATATGTTACACTAATAAACTACCAATTCAATGTGTAGGGCAGCTCACAAATATCAGAGGGTTCAGATGTTCTCCTCCATAAAACTGACTCATTCTAGGGTGTCAGGTATGCAAGGCTGATGGGTTTGTCACTGACTTAAATCAAGTTTGTAATTTGCTTATCTGTGTATTTTGTTGGATATGCCTTAATTAACATAGATCTCCACCCAAGTGCACATCTTGCTGGAGGCTGCTTTTCTCTTTGTGAATCTTCAAGGTTGCAGAGAGGAGTGTTTGTATAAAAACAAAATTAAACACTGATATGAAGGTCTCAGGTGTTAAGTGAAGGACTAAATTGCACCCACTGCACGTATGGTCTCTTGTTTGTGGATTTCCAGGTCTGACCAAAGGTAAATAAACAAAAAATGAACTGAAAGCAATTTTGACAGTTATACTGAACCACACAGACAAAACTAAATACATCTCCAGCATCATTCACTGTTAGGTCCATTAACTTAATACACGGTGACTTGTAAATCAAAGCTTTCTAGGTCATATTGCAAGTCTGAAAAATTCAAGGGCATTAATACATTAATCCCGCAGTCCAGTTAGACGACTGACAGATCTAACTGCTAGACAGACCACAGCAGTGAGGGAAATGGGGTGCGGAAAGAGACGGGGGCAGAGGGCAAACATCTGTCAGTCTTGATTCCGTCCCAAAATTGTCATACCCAAGTCTTGCGGTTGTAAGGAGAATAATGACACACCAACAGAAGAACATGAGACAGGCTGCTTACTCTCTGTGGGGACTCCCAGCCTGTCACTGCCATCAATCAAATGCTCCACATATCGCTTTGTATCACGACTGTAACAAAGATGCTCTGTTCATGAACATGGCAGGTATTCTCCAGACCTTTAGTCTTCACTGCCCCTTCAGCAGATCCCGGCTCTGTAGCCTCTCATCACCAGCTACTAACCTTTAGCTTACTCAGTGTCGTTGTTTGCCTCACATCTATAGTATGTGGTTTTTTTTTGGAAGAGATTGCCATCCAATGGGACCAATCAGTATCCAGTTAATAGAAAGAGGTGGCTGCTATTCTGCAGGCTGTAAAAGGATAAGTTTGTTCTTAAATCCTCTCTGGAGATGTGCTGTGTTCACTGTTTCTATGTGTATGGTTTTTGTGCATCTGTCGACCAACATATTAAGATAGAGCTATGAAACAACACCCATAATGACCACTGGAACCACAGAACAAAAAAATAATCAATGACGTTGCCCCAATAGATTCGAAGGTGATGCTACAGTTAAAAGATCATTTGAACATTTTAAAGGCTGCAGCCCCAAGAGACCTTGGATCCTATTAGTGTGAAACATGGGACGCATATAGAGCTGACCATGTCCTGCCAATCTGTTCATGGAATCACCCAAGTGTGACATGATGGATTTTCCACCATTTTAAAATTTCCTTCAGGTTTTGGGTCAATCACATAATGGCTTTTAGCTCAGGGTAAGTTTGGACTATCGTAATCAACACTGGTATACACACTAGGAAATCTATTTTAAACATCGTACATACTGCATGTCACATATATGTTACAAGGACTTCGCCGTTTACTGCCTGCTTATTTTTTTTATGTGACAAATAGTTATTCGGCTTGAGAGTAGTCTATGAGAAATCATGTAACTTCACTGGTTGAAGTTTTGTCCTCTGATCTGATCTATCGAACGCTATCCACCAATTTAAGAGTGCTTTTTGAACTGGCTTGATCGGTAGCACTGCTATCCATCATGCTAATAGTCATAGTACTCATGGGCAGGGAAGAGATTCAGTCTGAGTGGAAGCTATAGTCATTACTAACATGAATGACACCTATATAGCTCAACTGTAATTGGAATGCAAGGTTTCACTCTCTGGTAATAGCCATACAAAGAGCAGCAGAGTTCAGCCAGCAGTTTGCAAATGCAGTCGACTGGCCCGGCAGAATAATATGAAATCATAAATCAAGTAACCATGCTGTGGTTCACCTTGAAGCACTATAGGCTTATCTTTGCCTCTTAGCCAGAAATAGTGTTCAATGTGTTTTCTTATTCTATCCAAACAAGCCTATCCAAGGATATACATCACAATTTAGGCTGTATGCTGTAGCTTTATGATTAATGATGCGGGCTCCTGACCTAATGGGCTTGTTTCATTTCTGAATCAACAGTAAATTTCATCTGATCTACTGGGTCTATAGTATCGCCTAAATTAAATTTTATATTAAAGAACCATCGCTGACATTTACAATGATATTTTAATATTAGATAGTATTAATATTAGTGACAGTGATAATTATTTGCAGAAACATATTTTATATACAATCTATTTTTTAAACCTTTCTGTGTGATTCTGGAGCATCCACATAGTCTAATAAAATGTACAGCTTTTGATAGGTTATTAAGATGTATGTGTCATATTATACACGTCAATGAATTGATCAAACACTGTAATTTGTTTGAATTTCAAATAGATGCAATAAATAAAAAATGCATGTTTTCTGAATTATCATCCTTCAACCAGATATGCCTATTGATATACACGTGCCATAGACTAGAGCTGGCCACTCAGTTTACCTTATCACACAGAAAAATATTGATGGTGCTCTTCCATGAAATACAATTAGGTTTGCAAGAATTATTTCACCTCGTCTCAGTAGTAGTGTGGATCACAGTTTCATTACAGACGTGTTACACCATATAGGTGATATAAGATATATGTGGGTTTCATCCGTGAATGTGTGAATACAGCCCACAAACACACACACACACAAGCCTGTAGTGACTAAATAGCTTTTTCCAGCTCCCTCCACCATGAAAGTTACCTATCCCGGTCTAGAGAATCATCAGCTTTGGCTCTCGTGGGATGAGGCGAGTGTGACTCTGACGAGCATGACTGCGATCAGCTTTGGCTCCTGCTGCGAGACTCTGTGGAGGAGGTGTTTACTGGGGCTATTTCTGTGGCCAGTAGGCTTCCAGTTAGTGTGAATGATAGCAGCTGTGGGGATGCCTCTGGCAAGTGTGACTCAAACTATGGGTGCTTGGGCTGATGGAGCAAACAGAGCCAGCTGCTCAGGCTGTGTAGCACTCCAGTGAGCATGACTGATTGTGGCTGAGGTTAGCGTGTATGTGGCGAGAATGGCTCTGAATGCAGCTGAGGTGAGTGTAACTGTGGCTAGTACTGTGGCAAACTGCAGCAAACATCACCTTGGTGCAGCTGACTACTTGGGCTGTGACTGTGACGAGCCCAACTCTGGCAAGCGTGACTGAGTAGCGATGATGAGCATGAATCTGGCCGCTCTGTGTGGGCTGCTGCTGTAGCGAGCGACTGACTGTGGTGAAAGTGATTCTGGTGAGCAAAGCAGCTTGGGCTGCTGGTGCGGCAAGTGTCACTCTGGTGGAGCTGGCTGGTTGGGCAGTGGCTGTGATGAATGGGATTATGACAAGTGTGACTGACTGCAGCTAGGGTGAGCAAGACTCTGTGGAGCGTTGTTCTCGCTGCTCTGCCCTGGTCACTGCTGTGTCAAGCAGGGATGGGATGTGGGAGTTTGATAAGTGGCATTATCGGTGTTCTGCTTAGGCAGCAGCTACGGTGCGAAGTACTCCTGTGATTAAGTTTAAGTTTAAATTTAAGTTTAAGTTTATGTAATAGGGACCATGTACAGTAAAACAGAAACCTCCAGGGGGGGGCAATGACAGAGGTGCTTGTGGCTATTAGTCTTGACTGGCAAATGGTTAAATCTGGCTTAGATACCGACACTTTTTACTGCATATATAGTATAGGTGAGTAACTGATGTAGGGGTTGTTTAACATTACACAGGATCTGATGAAGCCATCACTAGTGCTAATAAACTAGGGTGAACTCCTACACAGATACCTGGGGATGTTAGAGGAAAAGGGCATGTGGGAGCAGACATGTTATTACCGTTATCAAGAATGTCCCTCATATTACATTTTTTAAATTGAATTAGGTCCATGACACCTCCAGACGACTCTATATTAAATCAGATCTAACTCCTCCACACCAGCTCTTAGCACTGCTAACTTGTAATCAAGGGTGGCAGGGCCGTCACAGGGGGGGTCCTGTACGAACTTGATGTGCGAGGCCCTGCTCATTGACATGCATGCGCATGAATCACAGTCACACGCACATAGCTATTCTAGTTCTACTGCACGCGTAATCTCGGTGCAATACATTTTTAACAAGTAGAATAATACAGCATCATCATGCACATAGTCTCAGCTATAACTTTTTGCTATTATAGTCTTTCAAAGCAAAAAAAATCAACTGTAAAACTATTGGCTTTACATCATCAAGTCAGCTCAGCTGTCACTTTATTTTGGCATGTTGAAGTATGACAGTATGTTACAATTCAATATTTCAGGTCTATAGCCTACATTTCATTCAGATGTTAGATCACTTTTCAGACCGGTCATTACACGTAGCCTACGGTCACAGTCACATGCATATAGCTATTCTAGATCTACTGCAGGCTGTACAATACGGTAATATATAGGCAATACATTTTGAACGAGTAGGCTAGAATAATACAGCATCATGTGTACACTGTCTAAGATCATCACTTGTTGCTATAGTCTTTCAAAGAAAAAAAATCAACAGTAAAAACTAGCCTATTGGCTTTACACCCACTGATGACAGTCATCTCATCTGTCACTATTTTGACATGACATTTCTATGGAAAAATGACAGGTTAACAAAAGCTGGAATGTTTCAATTCGATATTTCAGGTCTATACATTTCATTACGATGTAGGATTCTTTTTTCATACTGGTCAAGTCATACACGGCCTAGCCTACTGTAGTGTGCACTGTACTGTAACTCAAACAAATGAGATCGACTCACCATACACATAAATGGATTAAGTGAAAGTCACTTTCCTTGCCTTCTTGGCCGCAAACTCAGCAATAAAATCCTTGTAATCCAGCTTGGATGCAACATCCTTTTCAACTGATAGAAGGGCGAGCCCACATAGTCTGTCCTGCAACATGGAGGTGCGCAAATAGTTTTTAATTAGTTTCAACTTTGAAAAGCTTCGCTCGCCTGATGCCACCGTTACTGGGATAGTCAATAGGATCCTGAGCGCAATCTCACAGTTGGGGAAGGTTCCTTCAATCCTTCTGAGGAAACGAAGTGTTTGAAGTGCTGTAGTTGTTCCCTTTGGAATTATCTCTCGAAGTATCCTCAACTCGTGGAAGAGGTCTATGTCCTGAGATTTGGACGTGCTCAGAGCATCATTCAGTCTTGTGCACTGTCTTTGCAGGTCAGTCTCCTCCATTTCACACAGTTTGGTCAGATCAAAAAGAAATCCAAACATGTTGCCAAACTCCTGCATTTGTTTAAAACGGGTACGGAGAGCAGTGACAGCCTGGTCCACTATTACGATAAAGTAGTCCGTTATATATGCTTGCTCTGGGTCTGGGGTATATTCATTTTGATTTTCATCCCGTTTGCGTTTCACTCGTCGTGTTGCTTTGATTACAGGTTCAATGTCCATATCAGAAGCAATCTCTGTTGCAGTGGCTTTTGCAGACACAAATCCGGTGTCTCTATATTTTTGCATGAAGTCAATTAGTCCATTTAGCTGCGACAAGGCCACTTCCAGCTGCATGTCCCTCAACTGGAGTGTCTTACTGACAGTGTTCACGGCAAACAGAATATCATACCATATGACCATAGACATAATGAATTCAAAGCTTTGCATTTCACTAGCCAGCGACTTGGCTTCACTTTTGAATGATGGTTTGAATGAATGAATGAATTTCCCACCGTTTAGGAGAGCATGCGAATATCGTATAAAGTCGTTGTACAATACCAAAGAATGATATTGCTTTTGGACAACATTTTGCCATATCTCCCAGTGTTAAATTCAGGTTGTGGCAACCGCATGGCATGAAGTAAGCCCGGGGATTGAGACGTAGAATATGGGCTTGGACACCCTGATTTTGTCCTTTCATGTTCGCCCCGTTATCGTATCCTTGGCCCCGACAGTCATTTATGTTCAGTCCAAGGGCCTCTAGTTTGGCCAAGAGTGCATTTGATAGTCCCTTTCCAGTTAGGTCGTTTACTGGGATGAAATCAATTAAGTGTTCTTCTACATTCGCTTCTAATGATGTCATATTGACAAAACGGAGAATCAGGGACATTTGCTCTTGGTGGCTCATATCTGGTGTGCAATCAAGAAGCACAGAAAAATATTTTGCTCTCTTTGTGTCATGCACAATAAAGTTTTTGACTTTTGTGGCCATAAGAGAAATTATCTCATTTTGAATCTGAGGCCCTAGATAATGTGCATGAGTGTCCTTATTTCTTATGCGTCTGACATGTTCTTGCATAGTGGGATCAAATTTGGCGAGCATTTCTATTAACACCAAAAAGTTACCATTGTTCTCTTCATAAAGCTTTGCATTTGTTCCTCAAAATGCCAAATTATGCTCAGACAAATATTGCACGGCTGCTAGAATGCGCGTTAAAACATCCTGCCAGTGTGCCTTTTCTCTGTTTATCTCTCTTTGATGTGACTCGTCTATAGATGTCATTGTATCTAATCTTCGTTTAGTCTCCATCCATTTTGCGGCACTTGTGATATGATCACGGTGGGACGTTTCGTATTGTTTCAGCAGAGCAGCCAAATGTCTCCAATCATTATTGCCCTCATTAGCAAGTTTGGGCCGACTTGTACAGTTGTTAAACAGTTTACAACAAAAGCAAAATACAGAATATGTTTTCTTTGAATAGACAAGCCAATCTTTACGAGCCTTTTCACCATTGGGCAACTTTCTTACATAGAAGTATTCGGAAAGGTGTCCTTTTTCTTGATTCACGGGGAAATCAAAGTTGGCCACCTTGACAGGGCCTTTTTCCACGAGTAAATCCACTGTCTTGGCATCTAGATGCACAGGCCAATTGCTGGGGTGGTCAAGGTCTCCAAGCTGTGCTGACACTTCTCTCTCACTGTCGGAGCAATGCTCTTCATCAGTAGGCGTTGGCAGGACCTCGTCTTCCAGCCCAGTCCCTAATAAGTTGTAGTAGAAAAAGAAGGGAATTGATCGTGTGGTCCAACTTATACTGAATCGGATCCAATTCAAAATGGCACAAACCTGATTATAAATATTTGTCAGCCACAGCCACTTCTTATCCTCGTCCTTCACCTTGGACTTCATCGTCATCCTCAGTGTCCATGTTCCCGTCCTGCTGTTGTTGCGGCCCGGTAGGCTTACTAGCCACAGTGCCAGTGTGGGTGGTGCTAGTTGTCGCCATATTAGCATTTTCACACTCGCTAGCTTTGGACACGTGCTCAGCCACCACATCTCTGGAAGTGTTGACAAATTTATCCAGCGATCCTCGCAGTGACTTATGAAATTCTTCCTTATTTTAAATTTTTTTCCTTTTCTCAGCACCCGACTTGTGTTTACGAAATCGGTCGCGCTCTCGTGCAGCCGACATTGTTTCCCCTTCTTCCTTGCAGTGAGCAGCGAGATGGAGCACCCACTACGTAACGACGCAATATCGAAAATGAAAAAACCTGAATAATTTGTTCGATTTTTTCATGTGACCTTGACTATGCATAATGGAACTGACACAGTAGTTTCATTTTAGAAGCATGTTGGGTCAAGAACAGTCATAAAAAATTATATATTAAAAAAAAGCAAAACTGCAGGATTGCAGGCCAGGCGCGAGGCCCTAGAGGCGCGAGGCCCTGTGCGGTCGCACACTTCGCACAGCCCATGCGACGGTTCTGAAGGGTGGAACTTAAGGATTTTGGGCACTCTACTACCGGTCCAGTAGAGTGAAATTTCTACTAGCCCAGAAAACTTATTACTAGCCCAGTATAGATAATGTAATTTGAGTTTAATGAGGCAGGCCATGCTCTAAAATCATATACATGTATGGAAATCACAAGTTTGTATTCTTTTGTATATTTCATATTTTGTTATAACGAGGTCAGTGTAATAATGTAATGGTCAAGTTCAACGAGGTAAATAATGCTTTAAAATCCTATACATTATATTACAATTATATTGACAGGCTGAACACAACTTTGTGAGTTTATTATCTGTACATAGCCAGTACCTACCAGTCTTATATATCTGTGAAGAGTATTTAAATAAGCAAGCGCATAATTCGTATTACAACCTATCTGGTTCTATGAAACCAAATACAAAAGCCTAATATAGCTTATTAATTACTTATAGACAATGAAAAACAGCCAATCAGGAAAGAGGGAGGGTCATGAAAGACATCATCAATCAATCGGAGCCGTCACACATCTCAGTTTGGTTTTAGAATCAATATAAAGACAATCTAAAAACAGCCAATCAGGAACAGGGGAGGGGCTTAAATGAAATCACCAATGGACAGTAAATTATCCTAAATTCAATACGCCATCAGACATGCAAATGCAATTTTGGGATGAACAACAGAACAACAGCCAATCAGGGAAGGGGGGGGGGGGGGGGGGGCTTAAATGTAATCAATAGGAACCCCCATCTATGAACTGAATTAAATGTCCTGAATTGGATAAGCCTTTTGCATCTCAAAAATACATGTGCTATCATCCATTTGCAGCAGGGACTGGAAGAAAAATAATTCCAAGATAAGGTAAAAGTGATATTCAAATGTAAAAAAGACAAACAGAGCGTGATTAATTTATGAGTAACTTAATACCATAGAAGATTAATTATATTCTGTGTTGCTTTGAATTTTTGGTAGGTCCCTAAACTCACTCACCTCGTGCAAGCCGGCAAACTTAATTTCATACCCTGCTTCTAATGGCCTACTCAGTAATTCAAAACCACATTTTATCAGCACACAAGAGAGTTAACTATATATAAAAATATTTATACCAGAAATTGTGGAGAATGTAGGATGGACAACCCACTGCTGCAACCATAGTTATGCCATCATCACTTCCTAGGGCCTTAATTGGTGAGTTTAGGACCTCAATACCTGGTCATGGCTGATGTCATGTTAGATGCTTTCTGTGTGCTGAAGTTAAAACTTTTCAAGCAGTTGCCTCTTACTGCCATTTGGAGCTGCCATTGTGCAAAATTGCGTACTGCGGCTTTAAAAAACTGCTGCCATCATCTTGCTGCTTTGTCCTGCCAATGTGCTCTACAACTAATTTCCTCTTTTCTAGGAGTGTTGCTTTGTTCCGTCTAGGTTTGCTTGTGCCAAGACCAAGGCCTCCACAGCTGTGGTACACTGCCTTAAAGTATCCATGTGCTAAACTGTTTCTTTTGGGGTCATTTTCTGCCCAGTTTCTTGGCAGTTTCTTTCTTCTTAATGTTGCGTTTTTAGCCTCTAGACTAATTCCTCTATCAACAACAAGCAACAAGATGCATCATTCCTCCAATCATCATTTGATTGACCTTCATCAATAGCGTCCTCATTAGGCCAATCTCTGCAATTTGTAAGTGTAGGTGAATTTATGCAAGCAGTGTAGGAGTTAGAGCCTTTAAAATTTTGAAATTTTGACCTTTAATTATAGCGCACCATTGGTGTCTGAGATATTACGTTTGAGCTTCAAGTTTTTACCTTTAATTATAGCGCCAATTAGTGTAATTTGTAAGGATAGCTGTATGTGTGCAGCAAGTTTCCTGTCAATTGGACTTCCAGTGGAGGTGTTGGGGTCTTTCAAATTTAGAAATTTTGACCTTTAATTATTGTGAGGCCAATTAGTGTAAATTTTGTAAGCACAGGAACACAGTGCCAGATGTATTATCACCCTAAGTTTCATCAAAATCTGACTAGTAATGTCTGAGATAGCTAAAATTTTTGACCTTTAATTATAACATCCTCATCAGGCAAGCAGTGTAAAATTGTAAAAGCCAGAACACAGTGCCAAAATGCATCATCCCACCAAGTTTTGTCAAAATTGGACCAGCGGTGTAGCAGTTATGGTCTTTCAAATTGTGATACTTTGACCTTTAATCATAGCTTCCCCATCAGGCCAGTGTAATTTGTTTAAACGCCAGAACACAGTGCCAAAATGCATCAACCTTCCAAGTTTTGTTAAAATCAGACCGGTGGTGTCTGAGATATAATTTCTGAGTTAAAATTTTTGACCTTTACAGTGCCCTAGGCCAATCAGTGTAATATTTTAAACGCTGGAACACAGTGCAAATATGCATCATTCCCCAGAGTTTAATCAAAATCAGACCAGTGGTGTCTGAGATACCAGCTGAGGCTTCACGTTTGATGGGCAGATGGACAAACGGACAGATAGAGAAACACAGCAAGATCTAGTCCCCCCCACCCCCGATTTCATCGTGTGGGGTACAGTTAGGCTAGACAGAAGGAACAATGCACAATGTAGGCATGATGTCATTTTTGCATTTTAAATTATAGTAAAAGTCCTCGCAGTCAAGAAAAGAACTGATGAACAAGCATCTGGTCACTGTGCATTCCCAACTGGAAGCAGTAGCAGAGGACAATGTGGAAAAAAACATCTCTGGGAAATGTCGGGTGCGTTTAGGCTACCTTCTGTGATGGCTCTAAATACATTTTAAATAAACTTGAGCATTTTTGTCTCTGTGTGCTTCCCCTTGTCTTGCACTAGGCTACATGTTAAATTACCAAAGATCAAGGAATGTAAGTTGGCAAAAAATCAACAAGGGAGTTTTCACCGGCAGTGGATTCAGTCCATCGCTGGTGCCCAATGTATTCATCTGACATAACGATCCCATTAGTCAAAGTGCTTCATCGCTTTCATCTATTCACAGAGCTTTCTAGAGCTTTAGATGGCATTTCTAAATTAGCCAATTATCAAAGAAGGCTACTGCAAGTTATTTTAGCTGCCAGATGCATAGGTATAACTGTGTAGTTAACATTAAAGTTAGTTAGTTTTAGCCATCTGCCTCTGGTATAGTGATCTTAGACATCATCAATTCAGCCCAAATTATAAACATCACAACCTAAGCATGCCGGAAAACAGTGACCTGACCTCTCAACACACTCTATACACTCATCCTGCCTTAATTCCTGAATCTGCGCTTTGTCTGTAAGGTTTGCGTTATACCGTTTTTCTAAGCTTCTGACAGGCTTCTCTATTATTTGTGAAATTACCTCATCATCAACGTAGATGTTGAATTCAAAGTGATGGTTCATTTGAGTACAACATATCAATTTTTAATGCACTTACTTTGATATGACTTCAGGGGCAGTAAACCTCCGACAATAGCTTCCATGAAGTTTGTATTCACTAAGGGCGTCCCGGCTTTTTTCTTTCTTTCTTCATCCATAATTGAAAACAAGCAAATTTACTTTTTTAAAACTCTGACCGGTACTCAACGCAGAACACTAAACAGAGAGCATGAGGTCATTCCAGTTTAGTTTGCATCAGCCTTTTAGGTAGAATTTAAGTATGCCAGAATAAAAATGGCAGCAATCACATGACATGACAACAGACAGTACAACAGACAGTAAAAACAGGCAATATTGAGCCAGATGATATATACATGTGTGAATGTAACTTTTTATGACAATTCAGCTTTGTATTCTACTTGATTTACAGAAGACTCTAGAATTTACAGAAAAGGTTTTTGCGATTTATACCTCATCATGAAATTATCTTCATGGGGCAGTAACCTCTAGGCCTTGTCTGTACATGCCACCTTTAGGGGTCATCATCCGCAGGCACAAAATAGGTTTCCACTGTTACGTGGATGACACCCCACTTTACATCTCAAGCACACCATCGGACCTTAGCTCCCTAGATAACTTTACTAACTGCGTCTCAGAGATTATGTATGGCACATAACTTCCTTCAACTGAGCCAAAATAAAACTTGAGGTTTTAATAATTGGAGCAAAGGGACAGTGAGAGAGAGAAGCTGATTTCACAATTCTGCACACACAGGAAAGCTTGTCCATGTGTTCATTACCAGCAGGCTGCACTACTGTAATGCTTTGCTCACAGGCCTTCCCAAAAACACAATAGGGCAACTACAACTTATATATATATGTACATATGTACTGCTGCAAGAGTTTGAATTGGCACCAAGAAGACAGCTCACAATACTCCTGTCTTAAAGTCTCTGCATTGGACACCAGTCAGTTTTAGAATATTTATAGAATTTTAAGATTCTTTTACTGATTTTTAAATCCTTCCATAGACTTGCTGTCGAGTATATGAATGACATGCTACCAAAATGTGTTCCGGTATAGAGCCCCCAGATCCACAGACTCTGTTCTGCTAGTTATCCCCAAAACAAGGACGAAAAGACATATGGGTGAGTCTGCTTTTAGCTCCTATGGACACAGGCTTTGAACAGTCTTCCCTTTGATCTGAGGGCAGCGGAGCTTATTTTTATATTTCTCTTTTTTTCCATCTTTTTTATTTACTTTTACTTTAATATGTAATGTTTGCTCCTGCTTCTCTTCTTTTACAAAATGTGCTATATAAATAAGGTTTGATTGATTGACTGATTGATTGATTCCCACAGTTGAGAGTTTTTGACTGACAATCTTGAAGGTTAAGAATAGCCTATATTGTTTAGGTGAGAGTAGGTGAAAACAAGTGAGGACATGAGGGCAAAGTCATTTCCAAGAGCTCAAGTGACCTATGAGTTCATCTTGAAATGTAAGCAAACTTAAATAAGATCAAAATAAAGAGGTTTTTCATTCCGACAACAACCAAAAACATGCATATTTGATGTTCATGCTGGTCCCAAATCAGAGAAGTCAGTTTAGATGATGCCTGTTGGGATTTGCTTTTTTTTTTGTTTTTTTTACTGGCACATATTGCAGCACTGTAAGAGAGGCCCTGTGACCCACTTTTGATCGCAACTGTTTGAGAAACACTATGTTACAGTATGATATTGAGATGAAGATTTCCAAATATATACACAAGGAAATCAACAGCGAGAAACAAAACTTGAACATCTGTGGTGACCATAGCTCCCCAGGGCAGCTATTGTTAGAAGATGAATGTTCATGAACTCATTTGGAGGCAAGTGCGCTAAATATTGCAAAGGTTAAACTTAATTAATTAATTAAACTATTTCTTTCACCGTTTTTGTCATTCTACCCGAAAACCAAATTCAGCACAACTTATGTGTTTAACAAGCATACTCTGTCAACTTATGCTAGGAAATTTGTATGGCTCAAGTTCTACTAAATGAGCTAAATGTTCTTTCGCACTGAAGTGTTCAGCTACAAAGGAATTCAACAGGAATTAATAACAACACCAAATGCACAATCTGAATGAAGTGCTTTTCAACAGCACATCCAATCTCGATGATAATCTAGCAAGGAAAAACTGAACTGGATAAATGTGCAGCTACTGTGCAACCGGCAACAATTTTTCATCAAGCAATAGTCAAAGACTTGCTTTGCTATTATCATAATTTACTTGTTGGCAAGCAGTTTTAGTCCCTAAATTACTGGGATGTACATTCACATGAGATTAGTCTTATCGGGAGTCCTGTCTTCGCCAAAATACAGGAGGTAATTTGTTTGTGGAATTTTCACTTGACAAATTACAGACATGGCAGATTTGCACAGGATTAAAATCACAGCAATTATTACAAATTACTGGGCATCCCAAGGTAATATTATTCTTATGTGAATAGAGCTTTAATGATTAAACTTACTCCCCTCCTGCACATAAATGGAGAAAAGATGGGAGCTCACCAAGACAGAAAATAAATAAGTAAAAATCTAGGAAGTGCTGCAGATGTTGAACACAGATTTTCAATAGCCTTGAATGTAGAAGCACTCCACCACCTCAAAATCGTCAATTAGCTCACTGCGTTCTAAGTTGTGTTAGGCTGTACTGGTTAAGCTGAGTAAATGTGTCTCCATTTCTCCTAATCTGTATCAAACCCGCATGGCCTTCCTGTTGTCCTCTGCTCCGACTCTCTTCATCTTTCCCCTCTGGTCCCAAGATGCAAATTTCCCCTCGAAGCTTTTGGTCATAACTGACATGATCATGGATGAGGCTTCACTATACTTAGAGGGCTCTCGTGATTACCTCCTGTCAGCTATCATCATTATCATCATCATAGCGTTATGCCTTAGCCCCTTTATTTGAGCTGTGAGATGGATCTCTGATTTCAGCACATATTGACATCTCCAAAACAGGCTTTATTGAATGAGGGCGATGTGTGTGCACGCTCCTTTATTAACTGTAAGTCCAAAAATGTCAGACAGTAGTGGAGGCTAACCCTATTATTTAGCATATTGAGTTATTTACAAAACGTGTTGTAAACATTAACATTAATTTATGGGTGGAATATTTGCTTCCTGCAAAAACAAAGACAGTGCTTTCCCTTAACACTCTGGGAAACATTGCCCCCATTTATTTTGCAATCACTCAAGATATTTTGCATTTTACTGCATCATGCCTCAATGTGCCTCAAGGAACAACATAGAAATGCTAATCCCTGCAACAATCTGCCCGTATCTTCACTGCACGTTTTACTTTACTGCATCTGTATGCAAATTCTAATAATGGTAATTACAAACAGATCTTCTAATTGTGCCACTTCAGAGGTATCAGGTTTGCTAAGTCACATCCATCTGTAACTCTCAAAAAAGATAACACCATTTCTCTCCACAAAATCTGTCCTCCCTGACACATTCCCTGCTGGAGCCATAAATCTGAGTTTCCTTTCCTTCAACCACACAGCCATTTACTGTGAAAGGGGCTCTCTGCTCCATATGTCTCAACAGATGAAGAAACTGGCTGAGCAAAGTCATTTACTTGTGGTCACACTCAGAGTCCAGGGAGTCATCACATTATCAGCCCGGTAGCATGCGGAGAGAAAGACGGCATGAGAAAGCCGGGCAGAGCCACAGATGACTGTGCAGCATGTCGGACGAGAGGTGTGGTAAAACATGCATGTCTGACACGCAGGGGAGTAACTTCTTCAACCAGACAACTTTGGCAGGCAAAGGGCCCAGAGGAGAGTGGACAAATATCCTTAAAGTGAATGATGCCTTATATAGCCTTGATCTGGATGATGTCCCATAGATAAGACCAGGGCTTCGCCTCTGATGCTGGCCCTGGGCTTTTGACTTGAAAAGAATACGGTTAAAAAGCATAAACAGAAGAAGCAGAAGAATGAATGCAATATCACAGTTTTTCTGATGTGAAATTTCTGTCATTAAGGCCACTTTATAGGCACTTTTCAGTCTACAGAACCAATATCTGCTGTTATTAACATGTTGTCTTGAAGGCTAATCATCCTTTTTAAGAGTAATGGCCCTCAGTCACAGTCTTCATCCAACGCTACACCTGGGTGGAGAACATTTGTTGCCTGTGTGGCCTTATTTCTTCTTTTGAAAAAAAAAAACCAGACAAACAACAGAAGAAGCCCAGTGCGAAGGTGTTACTCAAAATCTCTCTTGCTTTTATAATCTGTGTTGACCCAATTTCCCATGATTTTTTGGGGGGGTTGCATGTACCTCTGTGATGGATAAGCAGCAGTTTGGGGCAGATTTGAATAATTTGAGCAATTGGGTCCATTGTTATGGAAACATCATTCCCATATGACATTGTTTAACATACTGTTTGGCCATTGACACACATGCACAGCGAGAGAGAGAGAGAGAGAGAGAGAGAGAGAGAGAGAGAGAGAGAGAGAGAGAGAGAGAGAGAGAGAGAGAGAGATAAAGACTGAGAGGCAGACAGAGAGAGATAAAGTGTGAGTCAGAGCGAGAGAGAGAGATAGACAGAGGGATAAAGAGAGAGAGACAGACAGACAGACAGAGAGAGAGACAGACGGAGAGAGGGATAAAGAGAGACAGAGGAGAGAGAGAGAGAGAGAGAGCGAGAGAGAGAGAGAGAGATAAAGAGAGACAGTGAGAGAGAGAGAGAGAGAGAGAGAGAGAGAGAGAGAGAGAGAGAGAGAGAGAGAGAGAGACTATGGGTCTATAGCAAGAAAGAACTGTACTTGTGCCCTCTTTTTTTTAAGGCTGGCTTATGTTTCCTTACTATATGCACATCAGAAGAGACAACGTTGCTGTTTAGGAGAGATGGGGAAGGGGGGAAAAACTATGAAATGAAGACATGCAGCCTCATCGAAATGTCGAAATAATATTTTATGTTATCATCAATTAATCTGTTATTTGCGTCAGTCAAACTTAACAATTCAGTACTATTCAGTCTGTATAAACTGCCCTACGTAACACAAGCACAGCTTTGACTTTAATTTTTCTTGCCAATTTTATGGGGGACATCGTAGAGAGCTGTAGCCCCTTGCAATAATGGGGTTTTATTCCAAGGTTAAGTTAGCCTATGCATTTTCCTCTGCTCAACAGTCTTGTCACTGGTTGCGGTAGCCCATTTCTAACAGGATTTCCAACACGCTAGGTTAACCCACAAGACTGGAGTTGCAGTGCAGGTGTGGATTTATTAGCAGACACACCACACGGGCTATTGTTTAATTGGCTATTAACGAAAAGTAACAATTATCGCCACAGCCAGAGTGTCGCATTGTGTTGCCATTCGACGAGAACTGTCCTGACAAGTCGACTCATGCTGGAAAATCATTCACACCGCGCCATTGTCGGAATTGCATGCCTAAAAAAAAAAAAATTCAATTGTTGCTTATGCAGCCCAAACAGTACTTAAATCCCCAGCGAAACCCTCATCATTGCGGGCTACGGCAGCACCGCATTCTCCGGTCAGCATCGTTTCAAAGCCCACTTCGCAGGCGAGGGGGACCTGTTAAACCATCAATTATGCGGTACACAAACAGCAGTTGTTGCATGTGAATGAAACATTGCAGCTGAACACATTTGCAACGCTTTCCCGCGATTGTCAGGGCAGCGACATGTGCACAACATTCCATATAAGGTAACACTATACATCATAGGTAATGTTGCCTATGACAAACATTTAAAAAAAAATCTTACCAGCATAAGAAAACGTTGTCTTCTTGCTGTTTTCTTTTCTCTCTCTCTCTCTCTCTCTCTCTCTCTCTCTCTCTCTCTCTCTCTCTCTCTCTCTTTCTCCCGACTCGTTTTCCTTTGAGTTAATAAGGTTCTGACGTTTGGTCCGATTGGTTTCTCCCTCAGTTGTTATTGTCCACTGGGTTTGGGTTTTGTTTTTTTTTTCAATCCAGCGGTGAAATAATAGGGAAATCGCCGTCCTCGCGCAAAGCCTGCCCTCTTCAAACTAACCTTCCCGCCCCCTCTTTCTACCCATCTCAGATTGGTGCTGGCCAGGAGGGGCAAACCCTGTAACCCGAGGGTGGTTCAGAGGCTGGAAGCTATCACACAGACCAGTGCCCACATGGACATGCGGTGGGCATTGCAGAGGGCTCACTGTTCACCGACCAACTTGTCAGTGTCTGCTCTCGACAGCTGGAAGGGGCTCTCTCTCTCCCCCCCTCGTGCGTTACTGCACATCAACCTCTCAGGCGATAACACCGTGAGTGGGCCCACTTATTCAGCGGTCTGCGCGGTTTCGGCACTGACGCAGGTGCCCAAGGTCCAACCACGACTGACAGAGATGCCAAGCCTATATGTTGCCGCTGACAGTGATATAGCAATCTCATCTGAGTCATTGCAGTAGTAGAAAAAAAAAAAGAGATTATTCCCACCCTGTGACCTTGGGGTGGTGTAGTCTAATTAGAGAAACAAGCTGGGAAAAATCTGGGCAGGGGAAATGCACTGTGAGATGCTGTTCCCTCCCTCAACAACTGCTGTCAAGGTGCCCTTGTGCAAGGCATGTAACCCTTAACCCCTGCTCAGCAGCCAGCAGTAGGCACTGAGCCGCTCCCAGGTGTGTGTCTGTGTGTGTGTGTGTGTGTGTGTGTTTGTGTGTGTGTGTGCGCCTATGAGCAGTGAGCAGTCTCTGACCTGACTTTGTTTTGTTTGGTGTTACAATGTACAATATACAACGTATTACAGCTGGCAAAATATTTTTTTCCATATAAAAATCCCAAACAAAATGGCTGATATGATTTACCACTCCTTTCCCTCATGAAATGTTGCAGTCCCTTGGTATTTGTAAATTGCAGTAGTCAATTTTGCAATTTTGATATCTTTTTTATCAGTTTTAAAGCACAATTCTAGAGTGACATTGACTCCTTTTTCTTGAATGCGTTAAGCCCTAAGAAAGTTATGTTATTAGGGTTTCAAGCCCAATATGGATTAAACCCTTCAACTTGTTTGCTCACATTAAGGTTAATAACCTACAAGCCCAACTGGTCTATGTTGCTTACATGTATCTTTTTTTTGGCTAAATAGTTTTTCATCTCTATAGACAAGCAAGAAAAGCCAAGATCGATGTTGCCTCTTTCATAACCATATTAGAAGCAAACCAAATGAGGGCAAATGGCAGAGGCATGCTAAATGCTTTAGAAACACTTAACAGCTATTTATAAAGCTTGGAGTTTGTCTTGTTCCATCAAAACCTCGGCCAAACTATTTCAGACACCAAACAGAAGTGAGGCAACACTCAGCTTTGTTGAAGTGTCAAATGAAGATGTTCAGGTACACATGCACACACATACCCATCACACGTTACAATGCTGTTCAAAGTACTAATTTTCTCTAAATATATCATTGCCTAATGTATTCTAACAACAACCATTTGTGCTACATGACAGTGGCAGTCCTGGTGTTGTTGCTGCCTTGGGCGAGCTCATGCAGACACACGAGCAGCAAACTGAAGAAGAAACATTATATTCATAAGTAATATATGAAAGACTTTTGTTGCAAAACCCTCAGAGATCTCAGGTATCATGTCAGCTCCGACAAGCCTGAACCTTTATGTGAATTAGCAAAAATGCAGCCGTTAGTCTTGGATGAAGTTAGCTAGGTGGGCAATGAGGGTAATAACTGTAATCTGGCTTTGTATCTATTGTATTTGAATTGTAATGAAATTTGTTTACCAATCACTCCTCTTATTGATTGGTCTCAAACTTGTGGACAAGCAGGCTTAACTCTCACACTCTCCAGAGTGTGTTGGTTCCTTGAGCCGTGTTACATTGAAAACTGGATGCAAAAAAGTGCGACAGTGAAAACAATCTTAAAATGGACTTTGTAAAGGTTGTATGATGTAAAGAAATATTCAGCTTTTACCTTGGAAACAATAAATGCTCTGCCTATCTCTGTGAAAATTAGAATGCAGAGTACATGAGAAAGCTTTATTGGGTATCTTTAAGGTATTTCTAATGCCAAATGCCCCGTCTCCTTTGAGGTCATTTAATAAAAAAATGTCATCCGCTTTTGGAATTTATTTGTTAGTTTACTATTTTATTTATTCTCAATGCCCTGCATCCCAGAATCTGTCCATAAAATGAACAGTAACAAACCTGACCAGCTTCTAAAATAAAGTATTCCTGCATCCCTGAATCTGCCCTTGATGGCAAATTATAAAACTAGTAACTAATTTCTTTAAAATCTCCCTAATATGCTTAACCTGAAGGCCACCATCAACTACTAATGTCAGTATCCCCGGGATTGGAGACGCAGGCTTGTGACTGGAAGATTGTCGGTCCAAGTGGTGCAGCCTGGACGTGAATGAGAAACGCTCTTCTCTCTCTCAACAAATACTGCTGCAGTCACCTTGAGCAAGGCACTAAAGCCCCAGGAGGTTCTGAGGACTGCTTGTACCGGGCAGAGTGTCAACCTGTGCAACTGAATGTGAATCAAACAGTGCTGAAATAGACAATGCATGCTCAGTCGACCTTCGCTGGATAAATAAAGGTTTAAAATTAGAGGGTAAAAAGAATAACTTTAAGTCATTCATTAATCCTCTGCACTGACAGAAACTGAGCTTTTCAAAGAACACATATCTGTGGAATATCTAACCTGAAGATACCTTTACTATGGTCAGCTACTAGTTGAGGTAATGTTTTGGTGAGCAATCATGTTACATTCGCCCTTTTGCTTGCTGTTTTCTTTTCTGGTTGCTTTTCTTCTGTTCTCTGCCTCCTGAGTATGACCTTTTAGGCATTTTGTATTCCTAAAAATTTGAGTCTCTGATTTTTTGAGGCTAAATTGAGATCCTATTGGGGCCAAATTGGCCCTAAGTCTGCGATTCAGTTGCTTGGTAATGAACAAATCATAGCTTCATTGTGCTTTGAACAATGCAGCGTACCTCATCATGTACATCAGTGTACATAATCATGTATATATGTTGCAGTAAATTTACCGGAACATATAGATTCCACACTTAACAAATGGGTTTCAAACACAGCAGGTATTGTGAGGGAGAACATCTAACTGCACTGGCTGAAGCTCGTATCTAGTGACACCTAGCTCCCCGGTCAGAGTGAATAAGACAGTCTAGCAGCAAGATAACACACCAGGGAACTTCATAAACCCCACGCGATGGACGCCTGCAGACAGATTCAAGTCACGTTTATTTATATAGCCCTTCATCACGAGCATGTCTCAAAAGGCTTTACATACCGTATCATATACCATACTACATCATATACGTGTACGACATATACATCATATACTATACTACATCAAACACACTCATGCTCACATTCATGCCTATGGGCGATGTAGAGTCTCCAATTCACCAGACTTGAGTGTCTTTGGACTGTGGGAGGAAACTGGAAACTGGAGCACCCAGAGGAAACTCACGCTAACACACAAACACGCAAACTCCACACAGAAAGGCCCAGGGCTGAGAATCAAACCCAGGACCTCCTTGCTGTGTGGCAACAGTGCTTAACACTGAGCCACTGTGCTGTGCATAAGCAGTGATTACAGACCAATGAAATGAGTAAAAAATGTACCTTTATTTAAATACAATTGCAATTCATGTGTGCAGCATGAAACCAAGTGGTCCCGTCTTTGAGTTAGATGAGGATGTATTGAAAAATGTATGTAAATAATTTTAAATTTGTTTAATTTCTTAATTTTTAAAACTATAATCCAAAGCTTTAATAACCCTATAATAACCCTACAATAGCTATACTTTTCAATACATCCTCAGCTAACTGAAAGTTGGGACCACTTGGTTTCATGCTGCACAAATGAAATACACTAGCTGACTCAACAGCAATCTGAATTCAGACCATATAGGTCAAAATAATAGCAAATGAGACTGTGATGTTTTCCAGTATTTTCGACATGAGTTGTGTCATTGTTCTGAGAGCAGGAGGTGCTCATGGGAACAAGTCGGCTGACAGGATATTGCCGTCTCGTGGCGTAGTTAGCTTTCAGCTAAAATAGCCAGAAATGATCTGCCCAAAATGTATTCTCTGGTTTATGCTGCACATAAACCAAAAGATGAAAACTAAAAACATTTCACATACATTTTTATTGTATTTTAGTTTTAGTAAACAAGGTAGTTTTATGTCAATTTTAGTTTTATCACAGAGTCTTTTTTCTTTCCGTTTACGTTTTTTAACACCCAGTTTTCATCTCAGTTTTAGTTTGCAATAATAGCATTGGTGGGAGGGAATCCTGAACAGGAAAACAAATACATTCAAATGCTTTAATCTATCAGAAGGAAAAATTTAAGATGCTTCAGCCCACAGCTTTATCAGTGTATAAAGTCATTATCAATCCCAGGCTCTAAATAAACTGTAAGCTACCCTGTGACTAATTAACCAGCTGTAGCTAAATAGAACAATAAGGACGTAATAAATAACCCACATTTCTAATATTGAGATTAAAGGGAAAGCACTTGATCACCTACCAATGAAAGTGGTATTGCAGTGACAATGTTCATAAAATGCAAATGATGTTGGCACATGATGTACATTATTCAAGCTTCTTTTTAATCCTACAGAGAATTATGAGAGGCAGCTTCCTCATATCCTAACAATGGGATTGCAGAATAAAACAGATCAAATTGATGCATATTGATTATGCTCTCATGCCAACTATATGTGGTTTACCTAAAGTGTACAAGCTGTTGACTGGGCCACCTCACCGAGAATGTCTAAACTTTTGTACATTATCGCATTATCACATTATCCCCAGGCATTGTCTCCCCCACCTTCATTTATAATGAAAACCTATCCCGGCTATATATCAATCTTTATGTACGGCTTGTCAACTGTCTTTTCAAATGGAAAGGTTGTGAAGTTATGCATGTTTAATTTGTATCATTCCTTAACAAAAGATTTGAACATTCTTCAGTAAGTAAAAAAGTTCACAATTTCTTAGATGTACATCTTCAGAAAGGCCCTGGTGGTTTGAGCAACCATGTTACATTTCTTTAAAAGAACTTGCCTGCCAGTCAGCTCTATAGACTTAAAAGAATTTGCAGTGTGATGTGGATTTTATGAAACAGAAACTATGCTTGCAAGTTTCTGGGATGGAGAATACCCAAAAGAATGACTTCTGCCAGCGAACGCTTCCTGCAGCAGTCATACAGATATAACAGCCCAAGATCCTTGAATCATACTGTACGCTCATGTATGACCCTTTCACTTTCACTACTAAATTAGTTAGGGCATATTCTAAGCATTCAATACAGCTTTTGAGCACCACCAATATATAAATGTGCAGAGACTATCAATGTATCCCTGTGGAAATTGCACATGTTGTTATATTATGTGCACAAAAGATTTTGTTTGGTGAATGATATGATGACTATATGTCACTTGCGATTCTACTCATGATTTATTTGCTTCAATCAATAGATATTCTATTGGTAAGTCATGAAGACAGCTAAATCCAAGTTAAAGTGAACACAGAAACAATATTAAAAGGAGTGGCATTAAGCTACAAGAAGCTTTTCTTAAAGAAAAATCACTCTGTAAAAGATCTTAAATCCATTGCCATCAACAAGGTTTCCTTGTCAGTTGTGTCCTCAAGTAGGAACAAGGGATGAATTGAGAGAATGGAGTGAGGAAGAAGCTTAGTCAGAAAGAACTTTGAAATATGGAGCCGTCTAGGATTAGATGCATCATTGGAGCATCTTATAATGTGCTACCACCAGCCTGAAACTTCAACTGGGCGAGGGGAAGAGCCCACATGTCCTCTGTGTTAAGACACAGCAATGCTTAGATATATCCTGAGAGGATGCAAAGTTAGTCTTCCTGTAGATACAGTTGGCAGCATAACCAATTGTTGAAGTGCATGGCAGAAGTAACTGAGAGTAAATGAACAGAAATGAATCATTTACCTGCGAGGAGAGAGAACCTTATGCATCATAATGACTTTGTATATAAAGATGATCGAAATCACAAAAGATTTATTGAGTGTGCACGAGTTAGGACAGCAAGGGTAGACAAGGGATTGGGAAATGTGAGCAGACAAAAATCAACTTACTGTCTTGCTAAAGATAGCCAACACCAGCTTAAGACTGTTGTGATGCATCACTCAGTGATCTGTTCACTTTGTAGAGCTCACTGTGCCGTGGGAAGATGCAGTAAATGCACTGGATGAGGCATATGGAAGCAAAAAGCTTGAATACATTGAACTCACAGCCAAGGCTGAACAATGAGGCTGGAAAGACAGGGAACGGCTTGTGGAAGTTGGATGCTGAGGATTTGTCCACATCCTCAACCAGTTTACTTAGGGAGCTGGGAAGCTGTAGCCAGGACTTTCATCAGCACCCAAAGGCTTCAGAGGCAGCTGAAAAAGAGCAGCTAGTGGCTGTTGATTGAAGAGAAAGGACACTAGCTGGGAGCCAAAGAATGAAAAACATATAGTAATTTATAGTATGATGGTATAGCAATGGTAGCAAAATTGGGTTTATTGAACTCCTGAGCAGGCCATTTTAACCTGATCCACTCCACCCCTGTTTAGACACCGTGGTTGGAGGATGATGTTGGTTTTGATGGGGAATGAGACATTGTTGACCATTCAAGTTAAAGGCCCTATGTGTAGGATGTGAAAATTGTTGCTTTTGGCGAATCCTAGTGGTAGTGCCAAAAAAAGACACTGTCGCAAACGTCTTTGCAACCTCTTAGCGGCGTTTGTGATACCCGCTTCATACAGCCACAATATGTAAACAAAATACTGCTGCAGATAACTGTAGCTCAATCATTAGTTCCTATATTATTCCTAATGACAGCATTGTATTATGAAGTAGTTTGCTATTGTGAGAATTCGAGTTAACAGATGTTTGGGGGATCGCTGTCATTGTGAACATAGCCTATCCAACATTTACTAATCTGATGCTACGAGCTGCAGCTAATGGAAAATGCTACCGCTAACAAACTTGACTAAACACAAATCAAGTAACGTAATCGGAGTATGGAGTTGTATTAAATGTGGCGATTACGGCCAATCAAACTGGCAGAAGGCAGGACACATGAACCGGACACAGGACGTCGGAACCAGACGGCAAATGCGGACTAAACGACGCGATTACAACCTGCACACACACTGGACAGAAGGGATGCCATGGTCTGCTGACAAATGTAAGTGGCTATGATAGTTTCTTTCCCTTCTGTAGCCCCACTCTCTGTCGGCAGCCGGCTATGTACCGACAAGTGAAGCTAATTTGCTAGGCTAGGTTACATAGTAGCTGTACAGGTAGCTGACTACACAAATATACTAACATACACATAACCGCAGATATAAACACACGGGTCCTAAAAAATAGTTAAACGCTTCGGTAACACAATTTGAGACCCTTATTGATATTTCACTTACATGTGTAGGAGAAAGAAAGCCAACTCTGTGTCGGTCTTAAACCCCTTCAGCTCCCGTAGTTCTCCGACGAGTGAACGCCCGGTCGCGGTTAACTCTGGTCGGTCTGACACCGTGCTTTGTCACGCTCCTTCGTAGCTCTTTTAGCCTCTTATAGAGCTAGTGCTCGGCGCCGATGGGTCCGTCGGGCTCCCGGGGTATGTTGACCGGAGTCTCCGGTCTGCCGTGTTGCGGGGGGCCGGGGATCGGGAACTTCAAGCCGATCGATCCGCGGGGCTACCGGGCGCTGCGGGTCTCGCGCTGCCCTCCCGCTCCCTGTTAACTGTTTTAGCCTCTTCTGTTATAGGCTTCTTGTTTTGTTCTGCAGTTTCCAGCAGTTACAGTCTTGTCTTCCATCTTACCACTATCTGCCATATTGACTAGCTTCACGCTGTTCAATCTAAGCAACTATTCAAACTGCGTCTGTTTTCCTGGTTTTGTTTGACTTTCTGCCGTTAAGTCAGTAACGTTACGGCGCCTCGCGCCAGTTCGTACCCCCGGACACAGAGAATGAACAGACTGAAAGCAACACATAGACTAAACCAATTTTCTCCGCGATGGTCTCATTTTTCTATTGACAAACTTTTATGGTATCAAAATTAATTGGAGGATGATATAATCAGATACAAATTCTACACATAGGGGCTTTAATGAAGTGATTTTGTAGCCATCATTTTCATACCTGGAAGTATCTGATCACCAATTTTGGTGATCAGATAGCAAGCACTTTTCTTTTATAAATGGCTTAAAAGACTCCTATCAGTAACATACATACACAAACCTTACAACCTTTGATTGGTCCAGGTCTTTTAAAGACAAGAGGAAAAAAAACAAAAACTTGCAAAATGGTGCAAAATATATGTAACATATATAATACCTGAGCCTCTGTTAATCAGCAGCAGAAATACCATTTCAAATAGGCATAATCTATTTTCAGTAAATTTAGAAGATCTATTTCTAACAAATAAAAAAAAATTGATTGATTAGACCCCATTTTCTGACAATCAATAGTCTGTGGTATCAATGGGATTGATCTGCATGGTGGTAGGAAGAGGTTAATGGGAAGGTCATCACCTTTAAATTCACTGGACGACAATGAATGGCCTTGAAACACTATTGACAATTTGGAACAGTCAGACCAATATGGCCTTTGTCCATAATCACCTGAAGTCTTCAATAGTCACCTGGATGTGTTGGATTTGTCTGAGGCGAAGCAAACAGTGTAACACTGAACACAGAGGAGTTTAGTGACTTTATGAAAAGCCCAACTGCAAATGTCACAACTCAGATCACACCAGCAAACCCTCAAGGACAAAGCAACACTTGGCACAATTTTGAGCATTTGAAATCTTTTTTTTTTTTTTTTTTTTTTGAGCACACACACACACACACACACACACACACACACACACACACAGAGCATGCACATGTGGACACACACATGCTGTGCCCCTTTAAAATGCTGGTTTGAGAAGTGCAAAACCTGTGCATTACAAACACAACGCAAATTGTGTGTATGTGTGTGTTTGTGCATGTGTCACAGATGTATGTGTGGTCATGTCAGTAGCTAGTGTGTCTATGTGTAGTCAAGAGAGTAGCTAGGCTTCCAGCGAGGCAGGTTAAATCAACAAAAGCAACATCTTGATAGGTCCTAGTTATCCTGTGTTTTATGGCACTACAGAAAGCATAACAGTTGTCTAACTCAATATAATTTTCTCACATACCGGTATTCGGCACCTGTGGCTAGGTTTTAAAATGTAATGGCAACACACTGGCTGCTGAGAACAGGTGCACAGGGACTAGTACTGACACAGAGGAAGAGAACTAACGGCTGTCACTAAAATTAATTAAAATACCTATCATTTGATCATAGAAACAATTGAACCACATTGTTTGTAACTGACATTCTCAAAAGGTGTTTTTGCTATAATGTCATTATGTCCAGCTGTTATCAATTTATGACAGTGGGAACACTGGGAATTTTATATAAACTGAAGGGCCAGTGTGTGACTTTTTCTTCCTCACACACTGTAGATTGGCACGTAAAGTTTTAATCATTTAGGATGGAGACAACTCTACTCTAGCAAAATGAGCTCATTAGTACCAGTACTGCTAAATACGTAAACAGTTTCATAAACTTCTCCCAAGCTTTCAGATGAATGGAGGCTTATGCATATTATTTCACAAAGCAATCCTTCAAGATGCTTTTGCTTTTTCCTTTTAGCTTTTGCAGCTGGCTTTATGTTCTAAATTCACTGCACAAATACGTGTGTAGTTGTGTGCAGTGTGTGTGCACTGTCTCTGTCTCTGTCTCCCCCCCCCCCTCACACACACACACACACACACACACACACACACACACATAATATGCACACACATCAAGTTATATCAAGCATAATACATAGGAATTTCTATTATTAGGGTCCACTGTGAAGTAAGATAGCCCTGTTGCTATTATAAGAATTCCTATGATTGAGGGTCTACTGTAAAGAACTGAGACTGCCTTACTAAAGCTACTAAATGATCCAGACCTTTAAATGATCCAAAACTTAACATGGTTGCTAGAAATGTACAGATTGTGGACTGATTTGAGTGCTATTTTTGGTACAGTAGAAGACAATGTTTTAATATATCATCTCTGATTTAATTTAAATACTTTACAGCATGAAGATATTTTTCTGTTGGTTGGAGAGATTGTATCACATGTGGCTAATATCACTTTCTGTATCCAACAAAGTTCACTTCTGGCACCATTATTTGTCTTTATATTGTATGGTCCCACGAGGGACAATTATCACAAAACATAGTGTCAAATTTCACAGTTATGCGGATGATACCTTTTAAGGACCTTTGATCTTTGTGAATGAATTTTCTGATAATGAGGTGGCTGTGCCGTCGTACTACAAGACACTGGTTGGAAAAACCCATTTCTATTTCAAATTCACCTGTTTCCTCTGAGCAAGGTGGGAGAAAACAAGGAAGTTAATTCTGTCACCTACCACTAGGGGCAGCTGTAATGTCAAGCTAAGGGAAGCAGGCGCGAACCTGGAAGGGTTGGTTGTTGTTTTCAACATCAACGTTTCTGTTGCTCAGGGTAGTGAGGGACATTTTGCAGTCCATTTCATTTGGCAACATAGTAAGTCCACCAACCTTGTCAGTGATGCTGCTACAGCAGTAAAGATGGCAGAATAGACTATAAATTCTCACTGCTTGTCGGTTATCCTACGGCAGTATGGGGTACGCTATAAATTGTCATTGTGTGTAGACTGTTGGTTGCGAGTGCTTATTCTCATTGGCTGATAGCACTCACACCTACAGGGCAGCCGCTTGGAATTCTGGGCCACATGACAACATGTCCACATTTTTGTGAGGGGACAGTTATTATGTTAATGTAAGTGTATAATTAGCTTACATAAAAGCTTTCAGATACTGAAACGCATGAGCAAGACAACAGGCAGCGTTTATCTAGCCTATGTGAATAGTTGTTAATATGATAGGCGACAAAATACTGCTGAGAGACTCATTTCAACTCTGAGGAAAATCGCAGCATTAAAAATAAACTCACATCACACTAAGCTCTGTTGCTGTTGAAGCTTGGTCATCAGGTGAGGGGTGAATCTGTTGGCTTAGTGAGAATGAAGCCCTAAAATTCAATTGAGACAACAGAATGTCAACATTAGCTATAGCTGTCTAGTCTCCTTGAAAACTAACCTAACATGGACTGCAAATTCACCTTTTGAAAAAAAGTGTAAATGTCTCCCTTTTCTTTTCTTCTTTTTCCTTTCTTTCTTTTCTCTTTTGAAAACCACTTAGATTTCAGAGGAGGCATGATGCCACCACTCATGGCAATTTTATTTCTTTTTAACCCTGTCTTGTTTTGTTTTCTCTTTCCTCTCCCCACACATAAGCCCTGTGCCTCAGTCCACTCTTGTATTTTCCAGTCCTCCTTTGTGATTCTCTTTAGATTCCTTTAGATTCTCTGAGCGCTTCACTGCTGCCTCTGATTATTGTAGCACATCCACATATACAGACTGAGGAGCTGTTAAACAACTTTAACAATGACTGCCATATCCTTGACTCTGTTGGTACTTAAAAAAAAAAAAAAAATCTAAAGCCCAGTCTAAAATGAACATACTCGTTCCATTTGTAGAGAATGCAGAAAGGTAGAATGTAAATGGAGGGCTAATAAATAAAATTCAAATAAATTAATTTAAACATTTTAAAGAATCTAATGAGTGTTAACCAGGATGCTTTTGAAGATGCCACATCAAAGTACTTTTCTGATATTCCATAACCCCAGGGTTTGGTTTAAGATTATAGACTCGGTCATCAGGCCCTCCTCCAGCCTCATTTCTGATGCCTCCCCCTCATATGTGCGAGGAGTTTTTAAATTATTTCAAAGAAAAGGTGGATAATATCAGGTGCCAGTTCCCCCTGTTGTTCAAGATCTCTCAGTACTTCCTGTAATTTCGTCAATTCTGAGCCATTTCAAACCCATTTCTCTCACAGTGTTGAAGAAAACAATATCTCATATGAAATCCACATCCTGTCCTTTAGACAGTATTCCAGAACATTTGCACAGTTCCCTAACCACTGGCTCAGTCCCCAGTTGTTTTTAACACGCTGTAATGCAAGCGCTTCTCAAAACTCCTCTCGCTTTTAGCAATTATAGACCTATTTCCAAGCTACCCTTTTTATCAAAGGTTTTAGAAAAGGAAGTGGCCACACCGCTGACATCTTTTATAAACAATAATAACTGCCTAGAAATTTTAGTCAGGTTTTAGAGCTCCCCACAGCACAGAAATTGCCCTAATTAAAGTTACTAATGATCTCCTCCTTGTGGCCGATGCTGGTGACTGTTCTGTTTTAATTATTTTAGATCTTAGCACACCATTTGACGCTACTGATGAAGCTATTTCACTTGAACGCCTTGAAAACTCTTGAATGGTTTTAATCTTACTTGGCTAATAGAACTTTCTCTGTTGCGGAAGGGAATGCCTCATTCTCCTCAGCTCATCTTTTGTGTGGTGTCCCTCAAGGGTCAAGTCTTGGCCCCTTGCTTTTCTCACTTTACATGCTTCCCTTAGGTCACATTAATCGTAAACATAGCATTTCTTTCCATTGCTATGCAGATGACACCCAAATCTACGTTCTGGTTAAATCTAGGGACTCTGGCAGCTTAGCCTGCCTCAAGTCTTGCCTTTCAGATATCAAGTGCTGGACACCCCATAACTTCCTCCAGGTAAATGAAAACAAATCTGAGATTGTAGTATTTGGTCCACCTAACTCCATCAAGCCGCTACAGGGTTAACTTGGTCATCTGTCTACCTAGGCTATATAAAGCTGCAATAAGTGGAATTGTCTGACCACTAGAGGGAACCGCAACACATAACACACAGCAAAGGCACTGCACTGCAGAGGCCTATCAAGGACAAAATTGCAAAGCACTGTGCATAAATGCTAATAGCTAAGCTAAAAGTACCTGTGGAGAAATCTCGGTCTCGCTTTGCCAGAACTTTTTCCCGCTGAAGGCTACATGTCCCACAGTGTCAGGTGAAGAGGTAGGTAGCAAGTTTACTAGTTTACTGAGTTTACTCACTTGCTTCATCAATTCCTCCAGTATGACAAAATTTTCAGGAATGGGAGGGGGTGAGGGCCGCTTTTAAACAGCGAGGGAAGTGTCAAGCTAGTTAAAAAAAGAAAAGAAAGCTACTGAATGCCCTGGGAGGAACGTCGTTCCGGACCAGAATTTGACAACAAGCTTTAGCAAAGAGGTGAAAACAGCAACATAGCTGGTCCACGTGTGTGGATATTGGTTTATATCATTATGTCTCAATGGAATCTACACATAGCACACGTTAGTTTCAGGATTGGTTATAAGGTCTGATATCGCTTATTGCAGGTTTAAGTGGTTCAGTCAAGGTTATCAGTGCCTTCATCTCTTCTCATCTAGATTGCTGAAACTCCCTCTACTCTGACCTCAGTAGGGATCGTCCCATTTCAGCATCCCTGCATGGGTTGCCAGGTAGTTTTACAATTGATTTTAAGATTTTACTGATAACCTTTATGGCTCTTTCAGTACTATTAATAATGCATTAATTGCTAGTGAACCTTTCCTTGCTTACTGAAAGTTACAAACACTCTGTGTGCTGCCCTATATGACCACAAGGTTCTACTATGTGAACACTAACTAGGACAGAACACTAAGAAGTGTTCATGTAAGCTGTAGATTTTACTGTGTATAAAGCTTTGTAGTTCAGTAGATGTAAGAAAAATAAATGGGAAAGGTCAAAGGCCAGGTAAATAATATAAACTAATATTTTTAGGACTTCATGGCATTTTACTTGGTTATGCAATTACTCTGGCTCCCCTAAACATATGCTCCCTCTAATCATATGCTGAGCTCTAATGTTGGGGATTAGCCTTGGCCTATTTTTCCTTCTCACATTACTGTACAGAAACTCTGACTTCATATATTTTCGTTTTTCTTCTTCCTCTTCTTCCTTTTTTTACTCTTCATTACAGTATCACTACCTTCACTGATCCAGCAGGAGCACAACACACATGATAATTTAATCATGCGTGCCAATGCAGCCTGAATACTAAGCTGTGATTGGAAGCACTGCAGAGGAGCCAAGCTGAGGCATTTTAGTGTGTGCGTGTGTGTGTGTGTGTGTGTGTGTGTGTGTGTGTCCTTCTTTCACTGGCAAAGAGACTGGTTGCCACCATTTTCATACCAGTATTATGTTATGTTCACACAACCCCTGCCAATGTGTTTTTGCTTTTAACACTGTATATCACGGAGCGGTGAGTGTTTTTCTTTTACTGACTGCAAAGCTCTCACTCATCATTGTACCTTGTACACGCAGGTTGATTGGCCTGTCCTGTTCACTCAGAGACTTTTTCATTGGTACACTTTATGTCATTCTGGGGCTGCTTTCTTATTATTTGTGCTCTTGTAGCTCTAGAACACTTGATGGAAATTACTGTCTATGGTCACAGTAATTGTTTTTGCTATCAGCACCTAACATCCAAACTGAATTAGGCAAACAGCTTTTGTGTATTCTGCTCCCTCTGCTTCGGATGCATTTTTTGTCCATCTCATGTGACACTGGTTTTTGCACTGTACTTTTCCCAGATTTGAGAGAGCAGCATGATGGTTGGCTTTTAAATTGTGAAGAGAGCTGTACCTGTCACTGAAAGCCTCACTTTGGCTCCATTGATACAGGTCATCAGTGAGTGATCTTGTGCTCTTGAATGGCTGGGAAGGATGGCCTGCAGTGGACTCATCCACAACATTTTCTGTTGAGTGCTCTGGACATGCTATCCTATTCTGGTGCTGTGTACAGTGCTGTAATACATTCACCAATACCTTGACAATCATGGCTGTTAACAGCACAGGTGCAAATAGGTTGGGACTTTAAAGTACCTTGCACATTTTATGTTTCACTTTGGACATACATACAGGAGTGGACAAGCTCTGACTCAGCATGGCATTCATTGCATCCTGATTTTAATGTGCTTGGTTAACATTGCATTTCTGTGCTTATTTGCGCAGATATGACCTAGTTATGTACCTAGCTTCTATGATACTGACTTCCTGTGTGCTCACCATAGTTATCTACTTAGATTATCATAAATCTAACTTGCATCTCTGCAATATGAAAAATACATGTGGTTCTAAATGTTTTGAAGGGCAATGACAAAACCTGACTGCTGTGCTTATCAAGCTGTATTGTTTTATCTGATTATTATTATTTTATAGCTGTATTAATAAAACATTCAGCATAGCTGACATTTTTCTTATAGTTTCAGCTCTTTTAAATGCATGACTACCTTACACCTTCACTGAGGGCATGTGCAAGTCAGCATAGTGACATTCATCAGGATGGAGCTTCATTTATTCTTGTCAATCAAATTCAGTATTCTCACCATAGCATTAGACATAGAGGGTACACAAGTGGTACTTTTTCATTGTCTGCTATGTTTGTTGTTTGTGCCTATGAGCCACCACCCATTTCTTGCTAAGCCTTGCCTACTGAGGTGGAATTTTTCAGAACAGCCTGGTCTCTGAGCGCTATGTTTTAAAATACAAATAACGTGCTCCATTCCCGAAAAGTGAGAGAAATACGTTTCCCCACCATAAAAGGATTACACAGAAGAGACGCAACTCGAAACAGGCAGGAATTTGTCTTTGAAATAGCACAGTGGAAGGTAAGGGTATGGAGGTGCGGGGGTGGGTGGGTGTATACATTCAACTGTGATTACCTGGGTTCAATTCTCAACTCTTTTTTTTATTGAAATTTTAAGAGATTTGACAAAATTCTCCAGTTGCACTCTTGGAGGCAGTGACAATCCACTGTTTATGCTAAAACAAACCCTGATAACCATGTCTAGCCAATAAAGGGCTAATAAGCTGGGAAATTAAGTAACAGTTGGTAATTATTTGCTGATTAACACAAGCCAATGCAACAAGGACTGCTTTGACAGTGGCTTACCTTGGACAGGGTTAGCAAAGTAGACAAATAGCTGGTTACATAAGCGTACTGAGTCGCTGTGATGTAGGTATGCAACGCACGCGCGGCGCAGAGGACATGAAGCCTCCTTTCCTATTTAGAGGCAAAGGGCAGAGGAGAAAAAGGTCTTTACGTCAACAACCAACACCTCATAGGACAGACTGGACAGAATATGCTGGATTAGCGTGCAAAGTGACCTTGGACATGTCTCGCCTGGTGGTGCGGGAGGGGTGAACTGACAGTGCATGTAAATCACGTACCCCTTTGGCTGATTAGACTGCCATATGCGGGCTATTCCAGTCGGACAAAATACAGAGGACCACCCAGTCCGAGGGTGCAAACAAGGCCACAAATAATGCATCTGCCACCAAGAGCAGGTCCCGAGAGGGAATGACAGGTTTATGCACTGGTTTTAAATTGTGTGTGTGTGTGTGTGTGTGTGTGTGTGCGCCCTTCATAAAGTGAGCAACCAAAGGATGCGCCCCTTAGTGACTTGCCATCATTACCAATGTGACAAGCTGAGATAGCAGCTGGATATACCCAAATGGTAGAAAAGGCCAGGCTTTTATCACAAAAGTCCTGGCAGAAATGTGAGAAAGTAAATGATGTAGGCAGAGAAACCTGCATAAGTGTTTGGATGGGTGTATGTGCGTGGCTTGTACCCATTTCTGAAACGTCCTCATACATAAAAGCCCCTGGGGAATTACTGTGATGAGAGGAGCCACCAGGCCTAGCAGACGCTCGCATAGTCTAGAGTGCTCAGTATTTTGCAGTGTAAGCTGGAAGAGATGTGTGAATAACCGCATTCTCTGAGAAGAGGGAAACTCTCTTGAGTCAAGCTCTACTGGAGGTGGTTATTTAGTCTAGCTCTTTGCCACGAAATGTAGTTCTTTGAGTGGTAAAGAGACAGCTTTTCTCGAGGTTGATGATAAATCATAGAGACTGTAAGCGACAGACTAGCGCTGATATGTATAATGCTGCTGCTTGAAGAACCAGGGGTTTTAAGTGAGTGTTTAAAAAAGACCACCCAAGGGTCTCAGACCGTGTCCCAGACAATCCCAGAAAATAGTTTCGCTGATCAGAGGTTTCACTCTCTCCACTGTTACCTCTCCACCCACAGCAGAGACAAATGGAGCTCTGGAGTAAATCATATCTTATCAAATTGGGCTCCGTGGTCCAACGTGAGTCTATTTGAGGATCCTTCATATGAAAAACTTTGGGAACCTCTTGTCTAAGTAATCCATTTTTCTTATCCCTCGCACCACCTCTGTACATTTACATTTTAGGCGTTTAGCTGGCCTGGGAAATCTGTCAGTTTGATTTAGGCTAGGTTTGTCAAATACACATGAAGCTACAGAGAGCTCAAACGGTGGCGCTTGGTATTTGTAGGGTATATAGGGAGATATTGTTTTTACTTTGCAAGAATGGAGAAATTAAGGTACGCATCTTCTAAGTCTATAGTTTTAAACCAGTTTCCTTTATTTTGGCCCATGTTGAATAAAGAGATAAAGATACAATCTGGAATTAATTAGATATTTTAAATTTCCAGCATACTCACAACAGTTCAGAGGAGTTATATCTTTATTATGGATCTTTATCAAAACATCATAACTCAAAATACATAATGTCTGTTTCATCAGTGTTTACAAATGTTACACATTTTACAACTTCAGAATACATGTAAACTCATGTTTAGCTAATACAAATGTCATTTGTATTAGCACATCTGTGAGTCTAGTTTGAGACAACACGTTCTTAATACTTTGCAGCACAACACATGTTGATAAAAACACATTGACACAACATACTGTATGTTGTTATTAATGTATGTTGTGTTGACAAGTAAGACAAATGTGTTGTCCCAAACTAGACACACAGATACCGGTATGTTGAATAATCACACTTCCTTTTAAAGAATGCTACAAAAGATCAGGCAAAAAATACATGAAATGTCAGCATGAAAATACCTTCAATCCAAGAAATCGCAGTGTAAACAAAACTAAAACACTACAGTTCTTTATGTACATGGTCTCCCTCATTTCAGATTGATGAAAGTATTTTATACAGCTTAAGGTTATGTTCAATAAAGAAGTAACATCCAGGATTAAGCTGTGACTATGTTTGCCTGGTGGAACAGGGTTTGTTCCTGCATGGGAAAATTGAAGGTGGCCATCTTATTGATCTATGTCATCGTCATTGTCTTAGACAAATTGGGCAAATGAGCACAAATCAAAACCTTAATTCAATGCTTTCCTTTTGTAATCACTCAGTAGTGATGCAGATTTGAGAAATGGCCAGAAGATTTTGTAGTTTTTGTAGTCAACAGTTGGTGGTTGAAGAACACCATAAAAATCCCAGATTTTAAGGTTTTTTTTTTTTGTGGAAAATGCCTTGACCTTAACTGATTTTGGATTTTAGGTGCTCTTTGTGTGAAAGCCAGGCAATGCTGATTTTATTGAAAAGACAGATGAAAATGAATACATAGCTACAGCAACCAATGTCTCTGAAACCCCCAACTGACCGATAAAGGAATAAGGCAAACCCTTGACCAAAAAATCTAATGCATGTCACAGGTTTTTATGGGTAGCAATGGGGTACACCATCAAGAAGCCAACTGTGTTTGTGTGGCATAATCTAATAATAGATTAATAAAGAGTTGTGCTGTATATTTAAAATGCTCTCTTAAAATGATCTCTCAAATTCTTGAATTGCAATGACTTCCTAAAGTCTGCAACCCACAAATACTGAACTCTGCACTCCACTGTGAGTGACACAGAAGTCTTTTCTTCTCTAATCACAATCATCACCTCATTCCATTTCCTTATATAGCTTTCTTTTTTCACAATAATAAAAGCCAAGACAGTTTCACATGAGAATAAATGCAATTCCCGCAAAACTGCAAGTCACACACAAATGTAATTGATGTGCTAATGAGACACATAATCCACAGGATATCGTGGAAAAAAGATGATTCCCCACAGTGCCCTAAAATTACCTCTTTCTCAGGAGAAATTCTGTAAGGAAACTTTATATCCGTGCATTGTGCACAGTGCGGCTTCAGTACTAAACGTTACTTCCTCAATCTCCTTATAACAAGAGATTTGATACAATGGTTGGCCAATGGTTGATTCCATGCAGCAACACATAAGTAATTTATATGATGAAGTGTGTGTGTGGTGGGGTGTGTCAGAATGAGAATATCCAAATATAGAGGCAGCTTTTGCGACTTTAACAATCAGGTAGCAGCCGACTCCTTTCAGCCAAGAAACATATTCTCCTCAAACAAAACTAGCTACCATGAAGGAAAGGAAATAAGAACCAACTCTTGTTGATATGAGGTTCATTTTGGATCCATAAACTGAACAACTTGTCAACACTGAAACCAAGAATGGGACTGAAAAGCAGTCTGCACTCCGATATTTGGTTGTTTAACACAGGGTTTTGAATTATTGCTCATGTCTTAAAAATGTTCTTGTATATACAGTAGTTAATATGCTGCTTTGAACTCTTCTCAGGTGGTTTCAATATGTGTAATCACTTATTCCACTGGTGCAGCAGATATGATTAAGCTGATGACACAAGATACAATGATGTTAATATACATTGATTATGACAATCAATATTGTCCTAATGAGGTCAAAATGTTGTCAGATGAAAATTAAATCCACCACCTGGATCACATTTGGTGTGAATTTGGTTCTTTTGTCCACAGCATTAAAAGGGCAATGTGTAGTTTGTGTTGAAACCGACAGCTGTACACTTCATTTATTATTTAGAAAATCGGTGCCACAGCAGTCAGCATCAAAACGAGTTTAATAATGTCATACTTTATTGATCCCCATAGAAAAAACCTCTTCTGATCTGCCCCGCTCAGGAAAGTCAGAGGTCAGGGTTCAGCTACAGATTAGGGGATTCAGTGACTTGCTCATGGACACTTCAGGGCGGATGTTTGCCGACACGAGGCTCGAACCAAATGGAGGACGGTCTGTTTAACCGCTAGTTCACCCTGTGACCCCCAGACTTCGCAACACATCACGACAACCAAGCCTTTCCCAGCTAAATGTTTTATGAATAATTTAAATGTAATAAACGGAAATGAAAAAAGTGGGACTGCTTGCACTTTCCTTTAAAGAGCTGTGCATTCTTTAATCATTTAATACATTTTTGATATACAGAACAGAACTGTATTTACACATGTAGAGGACCATTGCTATTAATAATTCATATTCCATAAAGATTAAAACTGTAAAGGAAACTTCCGAAAGTTTTGCTCACTTCCATGTCCGAACTATTTTGCCCTTTCATTGTCTGCCCCTAGTTCATTTACATGCTTTTTGTACTGTAGGTGTACTTGTATCACATTTGAAAACAAATGAAAAAGAGAAAAACTCCACTGCACTGTTAGGCAAGATACTCTGTTCAAGTTTCTTTCACTCTACTCCCTATGGGATTGCTCACTTTGTGGCTTCACACTGTAGTTATTTGTTTCCACAATTGTAGCAATTTCATTCTACTGGTCTCCGATTAGAGACTAGAGACCAGTAGAATGAATCTTCCCAGTAGTCTTATAGGTTTAATCAGAGAGTCCAGGAGTTCCACAGAATAGGAGCAGAGGAGCATAACAAATCTTTCAAGGAGGAGTACATCCATGTGTAGCGTAGCACATTTAAGAGGAATTGCACTAATAATGAAGCAGCCCATGGAGAGAACCCTCCTGTTGGATGTCTGCATGAAGTTGATGAAATCCCTCAGACCAGCAGCAAGGATGGAGGACAAAGGATTGAGACACCCTCCAGAGGATCAGACTGGTATTACAGGAAAAGGAGAAGAAGGAAAAAAAAAGACATGAGCAGAGGTTGAATCCCTCTTCCTCATTCATCTGTGAGGAGGCACCCTGAATCACAGCAGTGGTCACCAGATGGTGCTGCAAAGGCAGGTTTGATCCATGTGTTGCTCAGCCAGGCAGGAGGATGGAGGAATGAGGAAGTGGAGGGGGCACTCACATCAAGATAATCATCATAACTCTGGGTGTCTGGCATGCAGACAACTGAGTGATGGCTGCAGTAAATCCAGCACACCAGAAAGAGGCCATTATATATGCTATGGGGGGAAGAGTGATGCTTTGCATTACTTTATAAATTAGAGAGGTCTTGGGGGAGAATGTTCTTTACTTCTTAATGGAAAAGGCATATCATCACCACAGACAATCCTCATTATGCCCGTCAGTCTGGGCATCAAATGAAAGGTGGTGGTTTGTGGTGGGATGGGGGTGGAAGTGGGTGCAGGGGGGGATTCTGTTGTGGGGAACATATCTAAGAGGGGAAACATGTACATCTATCTAGGCTATGTATTTATTATTCACAGACTTTATGAGGCTTTGGTTGCTGAAGAATAGAATGATAATGGCAATAACAAGGTAGTGAGCCAAAGAGCATTATACCCTCCTCAAGACAGTCCTAGTGATAGATATTTCTATGAATTAAATCTGAATTTGAGGCGATTGTGTCTCCTCAAATTTGCTCCGGTTTTGCCATTTGATTTGATGCACATTACGGCACACTAGACGTTACAATGTCAAATTTTGAGGGCATTGTGGATGTTGCTGTAAATAACGTTGTGAGCTGATGAGAGGCCTAACAGCAGGGGAGCTGAGGACATTTTCCAGAAGCCCAGAGGTTGGCACTGGGATGGGCGGTGGGCAGGAAAACAGGAGCAGCAGATGGGGTGTCCCATTAGCAGTGTCCTGTTAGCTAGGGCCAGCTGCCACTCTCTGGGTCTCTCTCTGGGCCCACACTCTCCCCCGAGTCAAGAGAATAAACCTGCATCTACTCATTTATCTCATTCTACAAGAGAGGTTTGCCCTCCTGATGGCTCACTAGTCAGCATAAAACATGTATATGCACACATATGAAGCAGCATATGGGAGCAGAAAAGCTCTCCCACAGGGCGTTACCGCTGCAGGAGCGTAAAAGAGCACATCGGTGAGGTGTCATGTCAGCAGTCATGAGCCGATGAAGCATTTCAGTGTTTGTGTTGCATTTTAATCAGCTGATCTCTGTGAGAGTGTAGGTTTTCCCCCTGTGTTTATGAACACACTATTTGGAATTGTCAGCTCACATCTAACAACTTCCAGACCCATCTACCTTCCCAGGGATTTGAACTGGTGGTCTTACACTTGCTGGTCTTCAGAGTTAATGTCAATGGAAGCAATAGCAAAGAAATGGATTAGTACACAACATATCAAATCTTGAGTCTATTGATCATTGAAAAAAAAAAAAAAAAAATCTGCTCCACTTGTTTAAATAACTTCTTTAAATAATGATTGATGATAAATAATGATTAAATAATTAAAATAATTAAGCTTAACTTAAAAATCAACATTACGGTCCTTATCACAGTCAATTATTACAGTATTACAGTATGATCAGAATTGAGAACTGAATATTATTATTATTAGTAGCAGTAGTAGCAGTAGTAGTAGTAATAGCATCAGTATTATTATTATATTATTATTATTATTATTAACAGCAGCAGTAGTAGTAGTAGTAGCAGTATTAGTAGTAGTAATATTGGTAATATTAATAATCCTTTCTAATGATCTTTTCCTCATTTTCTTTGCCCTCTGTGTATGATAAGCTAATACAAATATATCTTGTCACACAAGAGATACGTATGTATTGTTATTATTATAATAATAATAATTATTATTATTCTATTGACCCACTACCAGTACAGATGCAGTCGTGGCTGGAGAGGACAAAGACAGCGGTTCTGTTCACACAGTTCTGTTGCTTTAATAACTCCAAATGGTAATCATGGGATTTCCTTTCCCAGACAAGCAGGCTGGTTCTGTCACTCACTCTGCTCCACCATTTGACAGAGAAGCATGGTTGCCTCACACCATTTCATTCACGCTCACACACACACACACACACACACACACACACACACACACACACACACCCCTACACGCACAAATACAGACACACACAAACTCATATACACGTCCCCATTTTTCCACAACCTTTCTTCTTCACTCATCTTGTCCTTTTTTTAAAATAGCTCTTTGTTCTTTGCCCGTGTCTATTTTTATCCTGGCGTTCACGGGAGGAGTCAGAGAAATGACGAGGCTTGGGAGATTTGCTCATCTCCATGGCAACTATATTGCAAGCCTTCATTGTCTAACATAGTCTTTTTTTCCTGCGTTATATATATGTTGCTCTATCTTATTATTAAATTGGTTGAGGTCAGTATTTTGCACTCTTTCCTTTCAAGATGCTGTATGAATGTGTGAGGTTTTCCCATGCTGGATGCTGATCTCTCCATGCTGTCCACCCCTCATCAGCCCCCTCCCCCCAGGAGCGGATTGAGCTGTCTTTTCCTCTCTGAACCAATGGGCGTGCTGTTGTAGAGTAAATCTGCACTAACCCACGCCTCACTCATGAGACACAATTTAGATGCCATGCGTTTTGCGACCACTGCGAGGCCCACTTTCATGGAACTGAAAATCTCTGTGGGCTTTGTTCGGTTCAGGGGGTTTCCCCATTTTTCCCCTTTACTGGATCCTGCTGAGAAATGCAAATTCACTGGCATCTTCCCCAGTCAATAATTGCGGTACGGCACCCTCTTTTGAAACATGTGCCACACTACTGGCCATGTTTATGATTTGATTAATTGGACTGAAGACATATTTTGACACTTAAGTTCACTGGGCTTCTTATATATGTACTGGCAATATAGACAGCTAAATGTGAGTTTTATATGTATTTTGATTCTATACAAGGTTTGTTTGCAATGGTATTGGTTGTATTGGTAATTTTTGCACAATTTGGTGCAAAACAGACCCCTGTTTTATTCACAATGTGTTTTTTAGAGTTGCAAAATAATTTTGAATTGTTAAAGTCAAACTCAATTCACCCAATTAAATTCTAGACAGGATCTTTTACAGTACTATGTGCATCAAATTCAGCCGTCCAAACAAGCCAGCATCCACACTGTTTCATCACTGATTTTCCAGCCATTAGTCATCCCTTCATCAAAATATCTCAACCATTCACTGCATTCATGTGTAACTGAATGCATACGTTTTCTCTTTGAGAGAGGGGAGGCTGCGTTCATTTCCACTTGCGGGATTCCTTCTAGTCACGTGTTCAGGCAGTGCAAACATTTGCTGTCACTGGAAGCTTCTGTAGTCAGTGGCATTAGGTGCACAAAAACACAGAGTGAGATGTATAGAGAGTGATACGAGCTATAACGGTACCAACATGTTAGGGGTGGGGGGTTTGGAGGAGGTGCTCAAAGGAAACACAAGTGGGAGACAGAAATAACTCGAGACCACTGAGGTTTACAGCGCACAGATGCACACCCTCACACTTTAGAGCCTGCACACCATTAAAGCATGAAAGAATATGCTAACGCCCAGACTAACAATGGCAGGTGAGATAATGAAGTTAATTACGTGTTGCCTTTTGTGCCAGTCCACAAGTGCCGACAGATGCCAGTATCCCTGAGGAACTAAGTGCTCACCCATGGTCCTCCAGATTGCCCCTAAAAGAAACCCTTTCACCGGCCTTCCGTTCCCTATGGCAACAGTCGGCCCCCTCGGCGTCACCTGCCAACGAGGGAGCAGGTGGACCCAGCAGGGCCAGGTGGAGGCTTCACCTGTCACACTTCCAGAGCCGTCCCACACATGCCAACAGGAACATAATGAAAGCACAAATAGTCCAAACCTGCAGAAATTCAAACCGTTTTCATTGCATAAACGCACGGGCCTAGTGGCACACATACCTGCACATGTAAACACACAAGTGCGGTTTTATAAATAGGTATTTTACATGCATTAGGGATGGGCCAATAACCGATATTACTACATATCATCGTAAAACAATATCGGTTAAGACACCGCCACAAATTTTCATTACCGTGACGGTCGTGACCACCACGATAACTGTGGCTCTTCTCTGTCATCATTGATGTTTTATTGTCCCCAAAACGGTAGCGCTCTAATAAATGTTATATTCATGTTACTGACTGAGTTAAAGTGGATGCAGGCCAGTAGCACTTGAGACACATATGACTTTGTTTATTTTTAGATGCTGTTATTTGGATTTTTATTTGTGTTGTTCAAAGCTATACCTACAGTTGCTATAAGCTAAACCAGCATTTTATAATTTTGTTTTAAGAAAAGTTAAATGTCTTGTGATTGATGTCATCAATTTGTTTTTAAGTAAATGAGGCATATTACAGTATTGTTTTTAAAGCTTTCATCTTTTTAATCAAGATAATATCTTATACCAAGATTATTTTGGTCAAGATAATTTGGATATTGGCACAGGCCTACAGTGCATACAGGCTGGAAGGTGTAACACTGGCTGCTGAGGTTCTCATGCTTCTACTAGGAGCTGATTTAAAGAAGCCTTTTCCACCAGCTCCATCTCCATGAGAATCTCTGACAGCGTATCTGGGGGCTGGCCTAGCTGAGTCTGTTTGGATTTCACAGCTAATTGCATTTGTGAGAATAGTTGCGGTTTAGTTTTAATGCAGTACCGTATGTCCTTACTGCCTTATTTTTCATCATAACAAGAGCTACTTATTTGGGGCTTTTTTTCTCTCCTTTATTGGTTCACTGTTTGCTGATGGAGTACATAGTGCATTTTGTGGAAATGACTGCTGTTCACTCCATTCGGTAGCAACATTTGTAAGTCTCTACGTTCAGCCGAAGAGGAATCAGTCAAAGCGTACGCAGTGCGATGGCTACACAGCGCGCACCCTTGATAATCAGAGAGAGTGCTTCTCATGAAGAATATAATGAGTGATCTTATGTGAGTATTATGGGTTGTGTGAGGGGTGTGTGTGACCCCTGACGTGAAGTGAGTGGCAGTCAGGCAATCCGCAACAGTATCTAAGGTCATAGCCGCCCACCCTGAAATACGGCCCAATCAATACTGGCAATGAGATGCGGCGTGACGAGTGGTCTATCAATACCTCTAGGCAGAAGGAGGTAGATTCATAAATCAATCCTGTCTTTCAGGTCCTGATTGTACAACAGCACTTACAATAGCAGGACAAGGAGGGCATGTCAGCAGTTTACTGTTTTTCTAAACAAAAATTGTTCTAAGCAATGACGATGTTATGAAATGACTATGATTATTAGCTGTTACATTATGTACCGTAGGACAATACAGATCTGTTTTAAACAAGATTATGTAATTTTTCTCTGCATATAATTCAGGAAGGAAACCAATATTGCTGAATGGAGAAAATATAATTTTACACTGTAAGCCTTTTACACAACTTCACAAACAGATTGATGTTTTTGAGCAGAGAAATGACAATGATGGAATACGCCATGATATTAAACTACTGGTCCAATGAACAGTACTTTATGTTTTGCCGCTGACAACTAAGATCAATTCCACATGCCATTAAATTTATACGTTTTTCCCCTTTTTTTCTCCCTTGGCTTTACTTACTATCCCTCAGTGGTAATGGCATGATAAATGTGCAGAGAGACAGTTGCACGTCACTTCTGAGCTGGCAGTTTGTGAGGAATGATTTAGTGGCTTCTGATGGCCTTCACCACAAGAGAAAACAGTACCGAGAGCCGTATTCCCACTACAGGACTAACCAGATTATGTGAGGAGTTGCTCTTTATCCATGTCACTAAATTTCCCCTGAAATACATTTCTGTAATTATTGTAATTTCTTGATACAAATAGTTATATTTTGCCACCTGAGCTATAAGTCTAGATTTAAATTGAGCTTTTTATCTTGTGTTATAAATATTTCCATTTGGCACTGGTGTCCCTCTTCTCTTCTTTTCTCTCCACCCCTAATTACTTATCATGGTTTATCACAGTGTGTTCCTGTACAACACCCATCCAAGGGCATTTTGTTGTGACACTGTACGTAATTAATGTTTACTGTAAGCATCTGAAATTTCCTGCACAGTGCCTCTTAAAGACTGATAATCAGTCACTGACTCAGATGGGAAGTCACGTGCGGTCCGCACATGTGGTAATGTGTGGACAATATGATGTCACCTAGCACCTAGTTTCCTGCGTGTTGTGGACATCTTATTCCCCTAAAAGGGCGAATATCTGTATAAGGGCACTGGGCTCTGACCTTTGGTTCCAGAGGTACCCTCTGTTGGGAAATCAATGAAGCGCGTGCGCAAAAGCACTCCCTCAGGACAGTCCACATCTGCACAAATCAGCACTGTTTTGTCACCACCATTTTTTCCCAACTCTGTCAGATGAGATCAGAAGGCACAAATGTGCCACATTTTACACACCTACACTGGATCTTCACACACAAATAACCATGAAATACCCAAGAGACTGGCGAGGTTTGCCATACTTCACACATCTCAAAAAATGTACAAAAAAAAAAAAAAAAAATTAGAAAAATAGGTCACAAAAGTGTCTAAATACAATACAATGTTTTCAAGATATAATCCTCACAGTGCTGCTATTGTGTAGCATCTCACTGAATTCATGTCTAAGAAGATGCAAATGATAAAATGCTGATGATGGTGGTGATTATAATGATGATGCACATTTCATCAGAACATTTTTACAGAGACAGTGTTCTTTTTTTTTAATAGCCTTTCCAAACTAGAGGACACTGTCACTGGACAGAGAGGAGCACAACGGGCAAAGCATTGGTCCAAAGTGGAGTAGGGTTGTACTGGTTAGGATTTTTAAAAGGACATAGTACTATTTGTCATTTGAACATTGGGATTGTTGTCAACTCATAATGGTCCAATATGAACGACTAAAATATTTTATGTTAGGAAATATCAAAGTGTAATCTTTTCTCCTACCCTCCCCACAACCACAATCTGCACTTGTAATTTCCTACAAATCTCTGTTTCTCTGTCCTTTAGCGTGCTTCACAATCCTTTTCTTTGTGTGCTTTGCTTTCCAGGCCCCCTAGTTGGCTCTGGTCTTCTCTTTGCTTTATACTGTACAGTATATGAGTTTCTTCCCTCGGGTGTCACAGACATGCAGAATACTGAGCTGTGCACATTTAGGTTGACAGATTAGTTTACATTTGGTTTGACACCACAAGAGAAGGGCTTGGCTTGCCTGCAGTAAGGAGCGCTGCTTTGTGGGTTGGTTCAGCGTGAAAGCATGGCCTGCCAGGAGAAATATGGAGGTCCAAACCCTGACCCAGTAGGACCTGCCCGTGAGTTCACAGCCCCATGCCTTTGGAATATGAGGTGAATCATCTATATGGGAATTTGTATATACCAAGTAAAGCAGAAATAAGCCCTGGGGAAGATTCTGTTTCTAAATTAGTGGCCACTGAAGGCTGCATTACGGAAGAATGCATAATCAGGCTTCAAGTGCGCTTAATTCAACACTGACCATCTCAGAGAGAGAGAGAGAGAGAGAGAGAGAAAGAGAGAGAAGGAGAAAGAGAGAGAGAGAGAAAGAGAGAGAAGGAGAAAGAGAGAGAGAGAGAGAGAGAGAGAGAGACTCAGTCAGTCATGTGCTTATTTGTAATATTGACTGTGTGATTATATATGCATTGTGTGCTTAATTCAGAAAAACTCATTTAATAGCTGATTGAGTTAGATGTGGCTATATCTGTTTACATTAAATGATTTTATAGTTAATAATTTTATGCATTTAGAACTAGGTTTAAATGAGCTCTGTCAATTGTTTTCTTCATTCTCAGACAATGATGAACAGACATATCAAACTAATGTGTGCTGCTTATACCTGATTAATTACTTCTCATCTATATGAGGCCACCTCTAAAACAGTAGCGCAGCTGCTCTGAGATGGCTCAGGTCCCTTGGCTGAACCCCACCCCCACCCCCCACCACACACACCACACACCCTCCACCACACACACACACACACACACACACACATACACACACACACACACACACACCTCTTTTCCCCTAGTGTGGGCTCCGCAGCTGTTCCTGTTGGGGAGTCTGTGTGATTTGGATCACTAGGGCCGGAACAAAGTCTACATGATTGTAGAGAAAAAGGTGCCTTAAGGAAGATTATTATGAATGAAAACAGATGCCAAATATGCAATATGCCAAATATATGAGAACATAATTGTGCATTTGTGCCTGTGTAGCGATCTTTTTAAAAACCAAAAAATACAAGCTGATGCTACAGTAGTTACCTTGTTGTATCTTACAAGTGCTGAAAGTAGACTGGAATACTTGGCGGTCCTGTTGCTCCAAGGGTGGGCCACGCATTTGTGTGGGGATGCACAGAGATGGTTGTCCTGTTTGAAAATAGTTCTCCTTTGTTTTAGCATTTTTATTTTACTCGATCAGTCTTTAATGTCTATAAACCTATTTCAATAGTATCTTTTACCTACACAATTTTGGTAAATGTGGTATCAAAGCAGCTCCTAACGGTGGTGCAAAAAATATAATTTAAAAAAAAGAGATTCTGGCTGGTTTTGTAAACATCCTAGTACTGAAACTGCCCTTATGGGGCTACTGATGCAGATTCTGTGCTCAATGTTAGTGCTGTTTGACTTAAGTGCAGCTGTTGACACAGTTGATGCCAAGAGCTTTTTTATGCTTTTCCAACAAATAGATTGAATAATTGGATTGGTGTCCTGCCTTAGACTATTCCCCATCTTACTTGTCAAACAGAACAAATTCAGTCTTTATTGGTGACTATGTTTCTTCTGCTTCCTTAATTACATGTATTGTGCTGTAAAACTCAGTTCTTGGGCTGCTACTGTTTTCTTTGTCAAAGTGACAAAGGATACATTATTCATATGGCGTCGTACCTCATTTCATTGCTATGCAGATGATACTCAGCGGTATCTCTCAGTCAAACCAAAAGATCCCAGTAAATTGGTGGTATTACTTGAATTAAATTTCTTTCTCCTAAATTCAGACACAATTGAGGTTCTTGTTATTGGCCCTGAACACATCTCTAGACAAATGATGTTGTCGCTTGGTCCTTTAACTCATGAATTAAGCCTCTATCTAAGTATCTTCCTGCAACTAAATTGAGAGAAAACGTTCGGTTGTCTTTAAGTCCTAAGATTTCAGACATGATTTTTTTTTTTACCAATTTCGGAGCATTGTACAGATTAGATCTATTTTGACTTCTACCAATAGAGAGAAAGTCATATGCTTTCAAATCATCTTCCCATGACAACTGTAGTGTTTTTCTTTTGCTGTTGAACCGACAAGCCGTGGCATGGCTCCAGACTGCAGATTTCTGCTGTCAGGTTATTGACGAAGACTAAATGCAGGTCGCAAATCACCTCGGTGCTGGCCTCTCTGCGCTGGATGTCGGTGAATCTTGGAATTGATTTTTTTTCTTTATCAATCACATAGGTTTTACATGGTCTGGTGCCTGACTACATTTCTGAGTTGCTATGTCCTAATCTCATTTCAAGCCCCTATAGGTCCTCAAACATATACGACTCTTGACTGTTCCTGAATGCAGACTAAAATCAAAGGGTATTCAAATCTCAGCTAAAAACCTATTTTATAGAATAGCTTTTAATAATGTCTAATGACTTTATTCTTTCTTTCATCATTGTGTTGTTTTCTTTCTTTCATGCATTCCATTGCATATGTCTTATGTCTTTTATCTTTGCTTTTTCTGTATTTTTCTGTACTTTATTGTTTGTTATGGAAAGCATGTTATACTCCTGGCTGAAATAACAATGAAAAGAATAAGAATGATTTTACATGATTCAAATTTTATTTCAGTATTAAATGCTAAGTCATTAATTGAGTATAGTAAGCATTTTAAAATGTAACAAAATAAAGCATTGATTACTATGAATGAATGAACATCCTATTTAGAGACTTTTTTCTTATTATTGTGGCTCTTGTGGATATTGTTCTATTTGTTTACTTTCTTTTACGGACTTATAGTCTTCCTCAAGTCCATGCTCCAAAATATTGTCTGCCAACAAACAAAAACAAGACACTACAGGGCGAACATAAATCCATGACCTTGACCTAGAAAAAAGTAGGTCAAGCCAATTGAATCCATTATGAGTTACAGGAGCTTAACCCTTGGCAGACACAAGAGATGTTGTTGTTGGGAACCTACAATAGAGGAAAACAAAGCGGTTACACGTGTGTAACCTTATCTCTCTGTTACGAGGTTGGTTTCTCATCAGGTACCAAAGTCCTTCACTACAGGCTGCAGGTTGGCACAGAGTCAAACACACTTAGTACTGGTCCGGTTCTAGCGGGCCGTTGATTGACGTCTACTGTCTTTGCGATGTAATTACTATTTCTATAGTTCTGGATTTTCTCTCTTCTTTTTCAAAAGGAGAACCCTTACGTTTTTGCCTTTTATTGAGATAGTAGGAACACTGAGAGGCACACAGAATGGAGGAGATGCATGGTATGAAGGTTGTGGGGATATTAATTCCCAGGCCAGCAGTGTTACATGTAGCTCCAGTGGCTGGGGTCCAAACCACCTCTGGGCACATGCATTGTCATAACTTAAGGAAAAAGAACGCACACCCACCATCACCCCACATCACCCTGACGAAGGCCATGTAGCCAAAAACGTTAAGAGAAATTAAGCACGAAACTAAAAGAAAAGAGAAGAGTGTGCGACTTGAATTTTCTTTACACATGCATTGTCATGACAAATCTTTTTTTTTTTTATGCATTGGTTGTCTATCAATTGTCAAAAATCAAATGGCAATTATGACTTTGTCACATGACTGGAATGTGAAAGGATAGGAACTGTAGAGTCATTTGAAATTTTGAAGCATCCGAAACAATGCGATGCTTATTTGGCTGTGTAGAAGGATGTTGAAGGTTTAGGTGAGAAATACTTTTCTAATAGAAGCAAGAAGAAGCACACATTGCATTGGTAGGTATGTAATGCAGAGTCCTGCACACCTGAATGACTCTGAGCAGGGGATGACTTAAAGTGCACTGTATTTGTTACACCTTCATACATATGGTGGCAGATTAAGAATATGCTTTGTCTATTTAATGTCACTGTATATTGTCAATAATGTTAAAAGTGTTCCATGTTCCTTTAAACTCTTTTAGCATGTTTGTAATGTGTGTGCGTGTAAAATAGCTACATTTTGGATGCTATTATTTTTGTTGAATGAATACAGAATTTCTCTATATAGTAATTTGTTAACATTTTATTTGGATTTAGTTCTAACACAGGTGTGGTGTCACTACTGGTCTGCTTTTTTACATATGCCCTCGCTCTCCTCATTGGTATGCTAGCTTTGCCTATACCGTCTGTGGTTGTTTTGTGTAATCCATCCATGTTTGGCATTGCCTGTCGAATTAATGAATCATTAATCAAACGGTACAGTTTTAGGGGAAAAGAAGCGACATGTTTAACACCCGCCCTCTCCCTACACCATTCTATCCATGTATTGATCTCATCACAATAAGTGTGGCCAATGAGGCATGGACAGCACAGCGGATTGCTGAGATTAAAATGGCATTGGTCTCAGTTCATTTCATAACTCTGTTACATACTGTAAATGACATACAGCATATAGTAGATGCATCTTTGTGTAAACCTTGTTTTGAGGGCTAGCGCCTGCCCCTCCATCTGCACTTCATATCCCACTTCTAAAATGCCTGTAGAAAAGAGTGAAGTAATTTTACCTTTGTGTAAAATCTCAAAATTTTGCTAAACTCACCTAGGAAGCTGATTCATGGATGGAAATAAAGCACTATTCTTTCTTATCTGAACTTGCACTCTAGAGAGGAAAAAGGTCCTCAACAGTAACAATAAGTAATGCTATGAGTCATAATTTTTGGTACTGTGTACAATCTCTTTTTTAGGTACAGAACAATATCAAACCACCCTCACATGGTCCCATAACATCAACTGGAATCAAATGAGTTCTCGACTCTCCCCCAAGCCAATGAAGTCGTGATGGAGTGGTTGGGGTGTGGGCAGTTATACATCAAAATCCATAGTATCACACAATATCTTTCTCTGGCCCGGTATGACAAAACTTGAGAGTTGGCAATTTCAATGTAAAGCCTAACTTCCATTAACAAGGGCAATAGCTGCAAAGTGACAACATTCCATTCATTATCTATGTGGAGGAGCAGACAGGGCAGAGAGCAAGAAATCTATAAAAAAGTGTCAAGGAAGGAAGTGAAAGTGACAATATGCCACTACGACTATGCATATGTTGGTGTCGAACATGAAAGCTCTTGGCATAGTTAGCATAGTGTGAAAGACCACGCTGGCTACAGTTACACTTGTTGTTTCACTGCAATTTGTATCATCCAATCATGCCAGGATGGATTAAGTGGCAGGTCTGGATGCTTGCATTATGATCTGATGAGCCAGATGATGTCCCCATGTGGTTAGGCTTGTACTGTGATCTGCATATGATGCCTTCCAGTCACAATGCCCATATGAAAAATGTAAAGAAATAGAGAGGAAGTAGGGGAACTATTATGGATACAGATTTTGTTTTAATTTTAAACACAGATGCCCAGAGATGTGGTCTCATGACACCTGTCTTAATGACTGGTTCTCAAAAATAGCTTTCTCAATTTATCTTTTTATAAATCTGGTTGATGAAGCCATTGGTATGGGTGTTGTTTGGTTAGCTGGTACCATTTTATGTATTCATCTGAAGACATTTTGCTTAATCGCCATGTCAGTTCTTAAATTTATTTGAAGGAATTATTATTTTAGCCCCACCAGAACAGACTGAACCTATTGGAGCTTTTTCTGTACAATCCACACTCAGTTTTTGAAAGAAAGAGAAACATTTGGGAGAGATTTTTATTTTATAAATCAGCCTATTCAACAAATTTTCATCTCAGCGATGGTTCTACTAAAAAAACACATTCATACCATTTCAAAATTATAACTATACATCATCCTCTCATGACCATTCCCATAAAGATATTTTTAAAAAATTGCTGATAGAACATTTTCCTCCATTATTGTATTATTGTCTATACAGATGTGCAATTAATGTCTTAATTATGCAGAAACATTTGGTTAATTTTCCATGTCCCATTAGTCCTTATGTGAAGGGCTTTAGGCTTGAAGTGAAGGCAGTGATATTGCTGCTCTCATCCTGTCAATCATTGTTAAGCAACAGTCATAAAATGCAAGCAGCAGTCTTCATCAGCATTCCATGAAGCAATAACAAACTACAACATTGTGGACATAACTTAGCTACCATTGTACCCTCCAAACGTGGTAAATTAGAGGAATACTTCACCCAAAAATGAAAATCACCCTCATGTCAGTCGAAACATCGGTTTGTATGTTCACATAACACACAGCGTGCAGCTCCATAACAGCCTTCTCCAAAACAATTGAAATCAATGGGAATTGGTTCTTTACAGTTCCAAAAAGGGCAAAAAATGACCATAAAATTACTTCTGTGTTTGGAAATGGGGAAAATGGGCCTGTGTGTATGTGCTAATTATTTTAATGTGTTTAGTGTTATGATCATTGACAGGGGATGGGATGACAGTTAGGAGGAAAAAGTTTCACCTGGACACAGGAATTACACACAGAGCCACAATGAATAATAAGTATTTTCTTTGGAGAAGAAACAATTTACCACTTTTAATATTTTCCAAAACTGCCAGACAACTTGCAGGTGCAGCCTCCAGTCTGCTGGTAGAGGATCCCCTTAAGAGAGGAGAACTGCTTGTAAATGTATCACTCCTGGGATATGAATGGGCATCAGAGATAGGGGGAAATCTCTGCAGTAGGTCAACAGCTTGTGTGACAGGAATACAAGGGGAAAAGAATGTGCTCCCCTTGTCTGTTAATTTGCGCTCTGATGCACATCTTGTCTGTGCACAACAGAACATGATGGCCAGGTAACAGACCTAGCCCTCGAAAATGTGTTAGAGCTAGAAAGACTGTGAGAAGCTCCAAATAATTTATTTGGAGTGCACTCTGGTCCACTGACCAAGTGTCATTCACTACCCTCCCTAGGCACAGTGACTCCGGCCTGTGAGGGAGGCATCTGTTGTCACCACTTTTTTAAACAGGACTCTGCTCATCAGTGCGCCTTATATCAAAAGATGTGGGTCTCTCCATTCCTCCAGTGCTTTTATGCTGAGGTAATAGGCCTACATATGTGTTAAGATAGGTCTTGACATATGGCGTGTGCCTGAGCTATTTCTATGTTTGGAAGAAGTGAAAATGAGTAACTGTATTTGGTTCAGATTATGTTGTCACTCCTAACAAACCTCATCACAGTTCACTTGGAAGAGGACCGAGATCTGCATTTTTAGGTGGTCTTGTCGAGGTTATTTGTTGTGCACCCGAGTTCAGATTCTGAGAGAGATATGAGAGATTCTGGCTGTGAAAGACTGGTTAGACTAGCTTGGTGTTTCCTATGGGGTCTCTGGCTCGATGGCTCAACTATCATGAATATCTTTTTTGTGGTAGCCAGGGGGTCTTGGATGGGCGTCCAAGGGTGGCTAGGAAGGGCCTAGAGGCTTCTGAAATGATGGAGGCTTAGAAACCTTGTCCTTGGCCTGGGGAAAGAGGCGGTTTTTGGTGCAGGCTTGGACGGTGGCTGAGCTGGGACAGCTGAGGAGGACAGTCAACTACCTCTCCATAGGGGGTCTATTAACAGGCAACCTGGAGGGCTGGCCCCTGGGCTGTCATATTAGTCTTGGATTTGATCCAAGCCACACTCAACTCTACAGCACTCCACAAGATTTGGGTGTGGTGGTGGTGGTGGTGTTCTTCAATCGCTCTCCTGCAATTGGCCTGTGGTCCAGGTCAGCCTGCTTAGTCTGGAGTGCGGCGGCTACACTCATTGCTCTGGCAGTGAGTGTGTGGGCATAGTAATTTCTCTGTCCAGCTGGGCGGCTGAGGAGCTGCAAAGGCCGCGTGGGTTTGCCTGCTACCAGACGGTTGGCCTTGGGGGCCAAACAGTCAGCCTGCATGTGTTCTGTAGGAGGCTCCAGAGTCTCCATCTCATCTAAATTTAAAAACTGAGCCAAGGAAAGCTTAACTGCATCCTTGGGAGTACCCCAGGACGGGGCTCGCTCTCTGGCAAAGTCAGGAAAAACAGGCATGTGGTTAATAAATGTCTGCTGTTGAGAAGGGAAGAAGCAGACCCCCTCCAGCCAATCGTGCAGGTGCACCAGCGGGGCAGCCGGCCAGGTCACATGAAGGCACTCAGCAACTCGGTGGCATAGCAAGGGGGGCTGGGGCTGACATATGATTATTAGCTTGAGCCTTCATTACACTGGCGAGGTTGAAGCATGTATTAACAGAATTAAGAGTTGTCACGATAAGCTGAACATTCAGGACCTCTGAAGATGATATTCACCTGTTATACTGGGTCAATTTGTTAAAAGGTGTTATCTCTGTATGCTGGGTTTTATCCAGCAGGTCCAGAGGACAAGAGAATTTGTCCATAATGTCATGACATGAAGAAGCTCATGTTGTGTGCCTTGTTTGGACATCATGGGAAGGTCATGGTGGCTGAGGAGAAAGACAAGCAAGGCCTTCTTTGCCATAAAACCTCTAAGCACCACAGCAATTTTGTTTTCCCAAATGTGAGCAATGAAAATACAAAGATACATCAGCCACGGCTTGTTTGACACGCACAGGGCCGAGGCAGACAGTGAGCATGTCGGTGGAGTTTAGTTTAGTTTCACAGTGATGAAACATTGAAGCAAAATAGCTTGCAAAGAGAACAGGAGTCTCCTGGCTAGTTTTGCTCATGCTAGCATTTTCTGTGGGACAGAAAATATTCCACATGGAGAAAAATGTGTGCCTTCAAGGTGACAAGGTAGTAGGTTGATGTGCAAAAGAACTACGTATATGAGTAGGGCAAGAGCAGAACTTCCCCTGACATATTGTACTAAGCACTCATTTAGCCTTCAGGGGTGACTGTCAAAAGACTTCAGTTATGGGGTCCTAACTATAGGGGAACTCCCTGCTTCACCTTGACTTAGTACAGTACTTAGCTCCCTTTGAAAACATGAGGATTTAGGTGAGGCTTTGAGTATGTATTTGTTTAACTAAATCAGATATTCATTTGTGTAAACCTTGGTATTTTTTGTATATAAATACTCAAAATCATACTTAAAATTATATTTCACTTTGAACATTTTGACTTTTTTGCATTCACATTTCCATAGGAGTCTTTCTCCAAGCTGTCCTGGGGAACTTTCTTATGAGTGGTGGATTCTGAATCAGCACTTAGCAGTGTAGATAGAACTGTAACTGTGATCAAGGCTAGTAAAGGCTTGAAAGATGTCCTTTAAATGTTAGTGTTTCTCTGACTGGTTTAGACAAGCTCCCATTCAAAGAAAGTGAAGGCAGCGCTTTTCTTCCGGATAGTACAGACCAGCTGGAGAGAAAAATAGAATTTATCTGTAAGAAAGGGTTAGATAGCTTTTTACATGTATTCAAAACAAGAAATACAACATAGCTTATCAATTAAAAGCTTATTAACACTCAAAATCACACTTGGCGTGTATTTTATATGCATTCGCATTTTATTCACCATCTTAATATCCTGGAGATTTTATTTTGGAAAATAAATATTTACTCAAAACATTTATGTTAATTTCAGCATTGCGTACCCTATTTACAGATACTGATGATGAAAAGTATGGTGATATTCAGAGGCTCATGATCAGCATACGACCTGCGTTGATTCAGAAGCTGATATCAAGCTAAATAATGCCTGCAATAAATAACAGCTTGATATTAAAGGGGTAATAAGTAAGATTTTTACTGCCCCATCGCACATAATGACCATAATATATCTGTGGTGGGTTGATAGGATTATTGATCAATACCAATGACTCAACTCAACTCACCAGGTGCTGAGATTTCTGGCTTTCAAAAACAAGCTCCCCGAACATTTGAATCTCCTCCCTCCACCTACTCGCATTTTCAACTGCTCCGCGATGGAGGACGGTGGTCGCAGCAAGCAACCGGCATAGCAAGCCAAAAAAGCAAATGACATAGCGCTATTTTTATTGCAGTATATTGCATTGTGTTATATTACCTTTTCACTTGATGTTTCTGTCAGATCTCTACTCGTTAGCTAGCTTAACCGTCTATGAATGAATTATGCATTATGAAAACGTGACTTTATTGTTTGTGTCAATTACAGGCTGCTGTCCGTCATGGGACACGAGGTGTGGGGGGTGGGGGGGTGGGGGTGGGGTTGCCAGAGGTTGATAGAAGTGAGAACTGAGATTAGATTATAAACTGAACTGATTACATTTGACCTTTCTACTGTTAATAAAGATGATAAATAGAATCTTCCATTGTTGTTCTATTACAAGCATTTTGATTTGGGTTTGAACATTCCATTCAGCCTCAAAGTTCCATGATTTCTGGCAGCCAACATACTATTATG